>NC_138771.1:619372964-619902964 GCF_965119305.1 Pelophylax lessonae
ATATGCGCATATATATATACATATATATATATATTTATATATATATTTATATGTGTATATATATATATATATATATATATATATATGCACACACACATATATCTATATATAATATATAATGCATGAATTATAATCTAATCAATATAATTTTATTATATATATTATATATTAAATAATAAAATAATATTATTGATTCGATTATAATTCATGCGTTTGTGTTTCAAATTTATCACATCTGGGATGTCTACTAGAGTCTTATTTTGGTCAGGTTTAAGTCAGTAATTACTAAGAATTGTAGGCCTATAATACATAACGCCAAATTTCCATGAAAAAAATTGTACCGCTTTTGGTATGTAATTCCTGACATAATCATACCGCCAGGGAGGTTAAAAGACCATGACAGGAATTTGCTGGAGAAGAAAGAACCTGGAGTTATTTTTATTTTAAAGGTTTTTATTTGCCATTCACGTACCAAAAAAAAAAAAAACAACATTGCCATACCTGAATAAGTGCATTTCATAATTATACATCACAGGAAGATTACATTACCTTCAGGTCCCCGGAATGGTACATAAAATGGTTTAAGTCATACAGGAATACAACTACACTCTTCCAACTTGATTGCACATATTTTATGACATAGAAAATGTCAATGCATGACCTACTCCTATGGCAACCTTACATATAAGGACTACAGTGAAAACTGCGAATTAACAACAGGAAAAGATTAAAAAATATATATATCTTAGACAACAAAACAAAAAGTTTAAAAATTGAAAAAACGAATGTGCACAGTGCGTACAAGTTCTGCAAAAGGCAGAAGGTGATATGATCCCTGTGGTACAGAACCTCAGTCCGATATATGCAGAAAACACCTGAACCAAATGACCATTAGGTGACAGGGCCAAAGAAATATCCCCCACTACCCTGGAGGCCTGTGCAAAAAGTCTCCATGCAGCAGCAGCAGTCCCAGCCCCACAGAACTAGGCACTGTATGTCTATAAATTGAATTCAAAAAGGCCCCATTGCTGCCCCTGTTGCTGTCGCCACATTATTCAAGAGGGGAAACATCCACCAATTTAAATACACTAGTTGTGCCACAAGATAGTACAGATGTAGTCTAGGAATGCAAGTCCAACTTCTGAGGTGGGCAATTGAATTTAATGAGGTCCTTGGGGTAGAGGATCCCCACAGAAATGAGGTAATGAGTCTAATAATTGAAAAGTCAATTTTGTAATATAAACTGGAGCATTAACCAGGATTTATAAGAATTTAGGTAAAAATATTATTTGAAATAAATGGCTTTTTCCCAGAACCATCAGGGCAAGATCCCTTTACTTCCTAACTCTAGTTTTAAAAGACTATATAACGACTGACCTCCCATCCCTATGTCAGGTGTCTAACATCACTACAGGCACGATTTCGTGGTCAGACCATGCTCTCTTATCCATAAAAATTGCTGAATTGCACAACACAGCTCCTGTACGCCTCTGGCGCAACAATACCCGTCTTTTTACTTCTAACACTCAGGTAGAAATAATTAAACATAGCATAAAAGACTTCTACATAACTAATTCCACCCCAGACGCAAAACAGCCTCTTCTCTGGTGTACGCATAAGGCGTACATCAGGGGTCTCCTCTTACAAATGGCCTCCAAAGCCAAGAAACAAAAGATGGCATCAATATCCGGGGTTCTGAATAAAATCACTAGCCTTGAAGCCCAAACTGTATTTAAAACCTACTATGAATCATTATACAATTTAAAGGATGACCCTTCCACTCCTCCACCTATGGAAGAAGGTATATCTAAATTCTTGGCCTCAGTTTCACTACCCTCGGTACCTCCTACAGTCCTGTCCTAACTAAATGCTCCTATCACACCTGAAGAAGTCCAAACAGTTATCCAATCATTAGCGCCCAACAAATCCCCAGGCATAGATGGTCTATCAGCTGAATATTATAAGACTTTTTCAGGCACCCTTACTCCCAAATTAGTGGAATTATTTAATACTATTGGATTGACAGGCACGCTACCTCCTGAAATGCTTAAAGCAATAATAGTTACACTTCCCAAACCGGGTAAGGATCAAAATACCCCACAAAATTTCCCGGCCAATTTCGTTACTAAACTTGGACTTAAAAATGTATGCCAAAATGATAGCAAATAGACTAGCAGACGTTACTCCTTCCCTAATTAATCCCGACCAAAGGGAGACAAGGTCCTACACGCAGGATCTTTAATTTAATTCATCAGGCGACTCAAAGTAAATTACACTCGGTCTTCTTGGCTTTAGACGCCGAGAAGGCTTGTTGACAGAGTCCATTGGGGTTACCTTAAAGTGACCCTGCAAAAATTGGGTTTTGGTGGTTTTATCTTATCGTCTATCCTTGCCTTATATACCGCACCTTCGGCCCAAATAGTTACCTCAGCAGCCTTGTCTGAGACATTCTCCATAATGAATGGCACCAAGCAGGGATGCCCTCTATCCCCTATCATTTTCACGATGGCCATGGAGCCTTTCGCAGAGGCTATTAGAACAACAACCTCTATCTCTGGCATAATAACCTTGACTCATTTGCACAAAATCGGATTATTCACTGCTGATGTGCTCTTAATGGGATGAATTCAGTCATTAAAAGATTTGGAGAGGTATCCTATTATAAGATTAACCCATCCAAATGTCAAGTTTTGTCAATAAATGTTCCCCCGCGGCTTAAACTTAACTTAAAGCAGACATTCCCTGGCAATTGGGATCTGCCACAAATACAATATTCTTGGCATTCAACTCCCCCAACATGTCAGTGACTTGTACAAGGTCCATTTTAAACCATTACTGCAATCTATACAAACAAAATGCACCTCTCTTTCTAAACATATAATTTCCTGGCTAGGACGCATCGCTACATTCAAAATGGTGCTTTTACCTAAAATATTATATTTATTCAGGACCATCCCAATTCTCCTGCCCAATTCCTTTTATAAGCAATTAGATGCTATTATTCACTCTTTTGTATGGAAAGGGTCCAAACCAAGAATGTTTTATCACCTGTTGTGTAAACACAAATCTACAGGGGGCATGGGACTACCAATAATGCAACCCTAACATTATGCGGCTCTGTTAGACCAATTGCAAGCCTGGGTCAACCATTCTCATGCCAAAAAGTGTATGTCATTAGAGCTGGACTCGGTCGAAGGTAGGGACCTTGCAGCCCTGCTGTTAGCGGTGGCTACAGGAGCTAAATTGTATATGAATGACCACCCCTTCCTGTCTGCCTCAGTTAAAGCTTGGCAGAACTTACTGGAGATTCCAGCTGACAAAATGTCTATCCGGACTGATAAACTCTCCTTGCAAGCTTTTGCATTTCTCATTCCGTATCTGACGGTATATTATTATTAAAACTCTACCCTCCAAAACTATCTCTATACCCAGAGAAGCCTGGACCCTTTATCACAGCACTCACATTCAGAAGGGCCGTATCTCAAATTTTTATAATCTCCTTACCATACCTAATCAAACACTGCGCTCTAAGTCAATGAACAAATGGGAACAAGAGTTAGGGAACGCTTTCACGGATCAGAATTGGCGTCAGGCATTCCAGCACAGCTTCAAAGCAACACACTGTGTCCTGCATTGGGAAAATATATTCAAGATCACCTATAGATGGCATTTGTCGCCAACCAGATTGACATTAATGTACCCTGGTACCTCTAATATGTGCTGGAGACAATGTGGACAACTGGGTAGTTTACTTCACATACTCTGACAATGTAGATCAGTGCTAAGTTTATGGAGATCAGTGTATAAGCTCATCGCTAGTGTCACAGGCTGTATAATACAGCCCTCACTGGCCTTGGCCTTATTGGGTCTTACGATAGAAACTGTCCCTGTTCTATTTCATACTCTTATGCTCAATATTTTCACTGCAGCAAAACTAACCACTTAGTAGGTGGAAAGCAGACATGGCTCCTGCTCTTGCAGAGGTCATGTCCCGAGTACACATCCAATGCTCCCACGGGTATGCATTTGTAAAAACGAATGGAACTGTTAGGTCGTTTAAGCATCACTGTAATCCTTGGATAACAAAATACAAACTGTCATTGTTTTCTTGATCACGACTTATTTGGTGGTAATATGATATCGCATGAATAGTTAAATGGGACTTCTCTTTAGGGTTTTTTTTTTCCCCCCTCTCCCTTACCCCCCCTCTTTTCTGCTCCCTTTTCTGGTGCGGTGTGAGCACTGGATCCCTCTCTCTCCTTCCTATACTTGTTCTGGCTCTATCTGTTGAAGAAGGCAGTTCTCCCAAACATTCTAGTCTGCTTCCATAAATAATGCTGGAATTGACCTATTGTCGTTCTTATGCCCTAGGTACCATATGGTACTTCCATGTTTATGTTTTTTTTTCTTTTTATACCTGGGCACTTATTTGTAATTTGTATTACATGCTGTTGATAGACTGTTGTTAATTCATATTTATGGATATTCTTGAAAAAAAAAAATATATAACTGGCGAAAGTTGTTGGGAATGAATGCAGAGACAGGGAGCTGTACCACTACCCAATATTTTTACATTTCTGAGAGACTGGCATAGAGCATGACAAAAGGGGAGTTATACCCATCTGGGAATCTACCCAGAAGATGATTTTGCCCAAATAATTTGAAATCCTGAAAAATTGGCAAATTCCGTAATAATGGAGAAGGCATTCATCAGTGAATCTGTAGAGTCACTGAGATATAAGAGCATAACATCTGCAAAGATACACACTCTTCAAGAATCCCCAACCTCCATCCGTGGACTCATTCAGTGGTTCTTAATCTCTCAGGGCTCAATATCCAAAGCAAATAACAAATGTGGGAGCGGACACCCCTGACGTGTCCCCCTATATATTAAAAATGGCTCTGAAATCAGTCCATTAATTCGGAGTCTGGCTGCTGGAATGATATACAAAAGTTTAATCCAGGGAATAAATTTTAGTCGAATCCAAAATGGGTTAGGGTGGCAAACAAGTACAGCCATTCATAGGAGTCAAAGGCTTTTTTTGTGTCTAAAAACACCACTATCCTGTCAAATATGTTATCATGGAATGTTAGTAAATGAGTAAATAGACGGTGAATGTTAATATGTGCATGCCCGGTCAGCACAATATAGGAATAACAAATATTCCTATTGGGTTCGATTTAGTAAGTAGAATAGAAACCCTGAGCAGATATCTCTTTGTGCTTGTGTTTGAATAAACAGTCTTATGCTTCTTACCACCCTACACGGATGTCTCGTCAAGTGAATGGGTGGGCTAAGGGATCTTGGTTCCAGGCAAGGGAAGCTTATATGGCAGACATACTCTTCTTGAGTACGGGGTAATCTGGGTTCCACAAGCCCCCTGCCCAAAGTGACTCCTGCCACACCATCTATGTGTTCTGTAAGAGCAGACTGGCAGTATTAAATTTCACCCATGATCTGTGTCAGGGATGGCTCCCCCTCAGACTCTGCTTGTCCCTCTTGATCATTGCCCTCATTCCCTGCTCTGTCTAGGGACTTCTCCCTCTGCTTCTGGCGATCCCTGCGGGGCTGTGTTCCAAGAGCTCCGATCCTGAGCTCCTCACATGTCGGGTGCTCCAGTTTTAGTAAATCCCTCTCAATAACTACTTAACTGCAGTGGAGAAACATCATGTTTTCTACCTTGCAAGACAGGGCTGTGTTGTATGGCAGTGCTGTGTAAGTCTTAGGAGTGAGGGAACAGAAATGCAAATCTATTGGAAAGTAAAATGGCTTCCATGCATGTATTTCATCCTGGTATTCAGCGTCTTCATTGCAGATCAGTTTTAGGATACATCAAATGGTTCCTATTTGCAAGTCTATCAGGAAACGTTCAGAATTTTCTTACATTTCCTTGTATGCTTCTGCAACACTGCAGTAGATGATTACCAATTATAACTTTTAACTTCCTTAACCTTCATCATATTCTTGTTTGTTGCTTGGTATAATTTAACTTCACATTTACAGTCTATTTAACTCCTATTATCTGACTTATGCAAATATGATAGCAATATACTAAAAGGATATGGGTATGTTTATTCATTTTGGATGATGCTTAAGCTCCGGAGAATGTATTAGTGTGCTGACTCCAACAAGAATTTATTGATGGTCTCTGCAATGGTGGGATTCCTGAAAAAGGTATCAGATTCCTGGGGTGTAATGTTTTAGATGGGTTGATAGACAGGACAAGACACAAAAGTATTCCAAGCTCTCCTTACTGACTGGTTTGCGACCAACCAAATTGACCTGTCCAACAGTATGCGTTAATTAACGCATACTGTTGGACAGGTAAATTCGGTTGGTCGCAGACTGGTCGGTAAGGAGAGCTTGGAATAATTTTGTGTCTTGTTATATGTGTTGCCCTTCCAATGCTCCTTGCTGCAGAGACCAGTTACAGGTGTGGTCAGTAACCATTTGTTTGTGGTTTGGGTTGATAGATAGGCATGTTTATATAAAGTTGCCCTATGTATGTATACAAATAAAAGCAAGCATATCGTGATCCATTCATGTTGTTCACAAATATATGCCATGTAGTTTCCCAAACATTATATCTTAGTTCAATAGCAGATGCAAAGGGTAATATGCAAATTAAGATTTTACTTCTCAACAATATATTAATAACTGCACTTTTTACAATTTCCCTTTCCCTTCGTAGTGATTCCTTAGACTGGCACAGTGTAAATTTATAGCAATAAGAAATGAAGATTACAGAAGGGGGGGGGGATTTTAATAGCTTCAATATTAGTCTCCATCATGCCAGCTATGGCCCTGTGGGACAAAGTTAATAATGAAAACTATTATGTGTACTCCCCTTTCATGTCCTATATTGCTTACTAATAGTTTTAAATATTTAGGGATTATGATCTAACTCCACCTAAATTCATTTTAGATAACAATCTTTGGCCTATTATTACATCATTTAAAGAGAGAATACAAAAATGGAAGGATCTCCCCTTAACATTAATTATTCAAAATTATTTACTTGCCAAAATTCTTCTACGTACTTTCCAATGCTCCAGGGTATATTTCTAAAAAGTTAATTCTCTAATTAGTTCCTTCATATGGGAGTCTAGGGTGCCTAGAGTTTTGCTAGATATATTACAGCAGCCATTCAATAAGGGAGGGCTGGCATTGCCTGATCTGCACATGTATTATTTTGCTTCTTAGATGATGTATTTGCATTGGTGAATGTTTCCACAACTAAATAATGCCACAGTAGCAGTGGAAGCCATACTAAATTTCTTCTATGGGGGGGGGGGGGGCTGGTGCCCACACCAGAGGGAAAGGCTATACTTACAGTATCAAAACAGATTTTGGGGGTGTGCTTTAAACAGATTTGCTCTTAAGTCTTTCCCCCAATGCCCTAGATGGGTAAAATCTGTATCAGGGGGAACTGCTCAAACTGGAGGATGGGCAAAGATGGGCACAATTTGGACTTAAATACCTTCACCAACTGTTTGACACAGGCACATTTAAATCCCTAGCTCAAATTTAGAGTGAATGGAAAATATCTGACTTGGTACTTTCAATATAACATGTTGCAACACACAGTGCAGTGCCAGTTCAGAGACAAACCCAATAACTTTTACTAATACTGGCTTGAAAAAGCTTTTACTGAGACTTGAACACCATAAATTAATATCTAGCTATTATACTACATTGACATGGGTGGAAGGTAGGCACAATCAGAAGACTAGGGAGAGATGGTGTATAATCATTTCTGAGCTGACAGATGAACCATGGGAGGAAATGCTTATTTCCGATGTACTGTAGATACGGTTATATCGGCAAAAGATTAAATGATCCAGTTACGATACTTGCATTAAATGTACTAAACACCTCTGTGCCTGTTTAGAATGGGGAAAAGAGACACCCCTATCTGCCATAAGTATTCAATGACTTAGGGTTCTTTTTTACATATGGTCTGGGAATACAGTAGAATTCATCCTTTGTGGTCCCATGTTACTCAATTCATTACAGATACCTTTGACCTTCCAAATATATGCAGCCCTATAATAGTACTTCTGGGAATAATGGAGGATGACCTTATATACAAAAACCCTGCTGAGACTATTGGTTTTTTTGTATGTCCGAAAACTGACTGTACTAAATTGGATACTAACAGATCATTTTACTATGTCAGCTTGGAAAACTTTAGTCAATTATAATGTTACGCTATATAGGTTGAAGTATGAAGCTTGGGGATATCTTAAAAGATTTACACGAATTTGGGGGAGATGGGTGGATTTTGCGGATACGGTGGCAGATTGCCTGTGAAAAGCAATGACAGGTCAAACAGCCTCAGGGTTCTTTCTTTTCTATAGGTACTAGTTTGTTGTTCTATAAGTTTATCCTACAGTGGGGTATCATTATGACATGGTTGAACTTATTATATAATGTATAATGTGAGGAATGGGTCGCTTGTGCACTCTGACTAGGTTTAAAGGGATGTACCTTTCTTGTTCTTTTTTCTTTTCTTCGTCCTTTTTTTGTTTTAGGTTTCAGGAGGTTAGACATATTTCTGCCTCTCCCTTATGGGTTGGGATAAAAAAAAAAGAAACATGCTGTATGTAGATTAGCTAATTCGTAAAATACATATGGAATAATTCTCATTTTCCTGTCATGTATGTATTCAACTATGTTTTTTTTTACTGGGGAATTGTACTATCTTTCTGCATATGGCAAAGAAAAACTGTTAAAAAAAAAAAAAAAACTGTTGTGTGTGACCGTGCTTTAAATATTAAATGTTAAAATACCTAAAACAAAAAGGTTATATAAATAACACTGTGTAACAATGTAACTAAAAAATATCCACTTTCAAAAATAATATGCTCAAAAAATGATACTGCTCAGTTCACAAAGAAGGTGTCCATAATAATTTTTTATAAAATCGAAAATAAAAAATAAAAAAACAGTTCTCAATGTCCACCTTCAAGTTCGTTGTGTGCAAAAAAAAATTAAATAAAAGAAAATTAAATTGTAAAACAATCCTCTTTGTTCAAAATGTTATTTCAACTTGGTTTTTGTTTATTTGGAGAACTTGGTTTTATTTATAGCATGGAATGGCATGAATGTCTGAATGAAGTAGACTGGAACCATTAAAGATGTAGGTTGATGCAGAGTAGCCTGAAGCATGTCAATTAGAATGCACAAGGGTCAGCAATGATCAGGAAGAAGGATGCTGGAGTGACAGACAGAAACTTGGTTGCCAGGACTAGTGATGTCGCGAACATAAAATTCGCTGTTCGCGAACGGCGAACATCGGCGAATGTTTGCGAACCGGCGAACATTGCGAACCGCCATAGACTTTAATAGGCAGGCGAATTTTAAAACCCACAGGGACTCTTTCTGGCCACAATAGTAATGGAAAAGTTGTTTCAAGGGGACAAACACCTGGACTGTGGCATGCCGGAGAGGGATCACACAAAAAAAAGTTCTTAAAAATTGTAATTTTTTGATAGAGAGCCAATTATTGGAAAAATTAAAAAAAAATAAAAATAAAAAATTTCTTTGGATTTAGCATCTGGGGGGTCTAAAAAGTGTACCTGTGAAGTTTCAGCTCTGTAGCATGTCCGGAACCAGAAAAAAATACGAATTAGGGTTAGGGCTAGGGTTAGGGCTAGGGTTAGGGTTAGGGCTAGGGCTAGGGCTAGGGCTAGGGTTAGGGTTAGGGTTAGGGTTATTTTTATGGCTAGGCTTAGAGGGTTAGGGTTAAGGTTAGAGGGTTAGGGTTATGGTTAGAGGGTTAGGGTTAGGTTTAGTGTTAGGGGCTAGGGTTAGGGTTACGGTGAGATACTTAGGGTTAGAGTTAGTAGCCCTACCCCTACCCCTCTAACTCTAACCCTAAGCACTAAAAATAACCCTAACCCTAGCCCTAACCCTAACACTGATTCTATTTTTTTTCTGGTTCTGGACATGCTACAGAGCTGAAACTTCACAGGTACACTTTTTAGACCCCCCAGACAATAAATCCAAAGAATTTTTTTTTTTTAAGTTTTTTTTTTTTTTTTTTTAAGTTTTCCAATAATTGGCTCTCTATCAAAAATGACAATTTTTAAGAACTTTTTTTGTGTGATTTAGTGTCTAGGGGGTCTACAAAGTGTACCTGTGAAGTTTCAGCTCTGTAGCATGTCCAGAACCAGAAAAAAAAAGATAATTTTTCAGTAGAGCAGGGATGGTGGGAACCCCTTTTACACCTATATGATCTTTTTTTCCTGGTTCTGGACATGCTGCAGAGCTGAAACTTCACAGGTACACTTTTTAGACCCCCCAAACAATAAATCCAAAGACATTTTTTTTGTTAAGTTTTTTTTTTTTCCAATAATTGGCTCTCTATCAAAAATGAAAATTTTTAAGAACTTTTTTTGTGTGATTTAGTGTCTAGGGGATCTAAAAAGTGTACCTGTGAAGTTTCAGCTCTGTAGCATGTCCAGAACCAGAAAAAATTACGAATTAGGGTTAGGGCTAGGGTTAGGGTTAGGGCTAGGGTTAGGGCTAGGGTTAGGGTTAGGGTTAGGGTTAGGGTTAGGGCTAGGGTTAGGGTTAGGGTTAGGGTTATTTTTATGGCTAGGCTTAGAGGGTTAGGGTTAAGGTTAGAGGGTTAGGGTTATGGTTAGAGGGTTAGGGTTAGGTTTAGTGTTAGGGGCTAGGGTTAGGGTTACGGTGAGATACTTAGGGTTAGAGTTAGTAGCCCTACCCCTACCCCTCTAACTCTAACCCTAAGCACTAAAAATAACCCTAACCTTAGCCATGACCCTAACCCTAGCCCTAACCCTAACCCTAACCCTAACCCTAGCCCTAACCCTGATTCTATTTTTTTTTCTGGTTCTGGAAATGCTACAGAGCTGAAACTTCACAGGTACAATAAATCCAAAGAAATTTTTTTTTTTTAAGTTTTTTTTTTTTTTTTAAGTTTTCCAATAATTGGCTCTCTATCAAAAATGACAATTTTGTACCTGTGAAGTTTCAGCTCTGTAGCATGTCCAGAACCAGAAAAAAAAGATAATTTTTCAGTAGAGCAGGGATGGTGGGAACCCCTTTTACACCTATATGATCTTTTTTTCCTGGTTCTGGACATGCTGCAGAGCTGAAACTTCACAGGTACACTTTTTAGACCCCCCCAAACAATAAATCCAAAGACATTTTTTTTTGTTAAGTTTTTTTTTTTTTTTTTCCAATAATTGGCTCTCTATCAAAAATGACAATTTTTGAGAACTTTTTTTGTGTGATTTAGTGTCTAGGGGGTCTAAAAAGTGTACCTGTGAAGTTTCAGCTCTGTAGCATGTCCAGAACCAGAAAAAAAAAGATAATTTTTCAGTAGAGCAGGGATGGTGGGAACCCCTTTTACACCTATATGATCTTTTTTTTCTGGTTCTGGACATGCTACATATATATATATATATATATATATATATATATATATATATATATATTAAAAAAATACTCAAATACCAGCCCTCAAAGGGGCTTTTGGGGACAATATATATATATATATATATATATATATATATATATATATATATATATATATATATATATATCACAGAACAAAAAAAATTACACAAATACCAGCCCTCAAAAGGGCTTTTGGGGAATAGATATATATATATATATATATATCACAGAACAAAAAAAATTACACAAATACCAGCCCTCAAAAGGGCTTTTGGGGACAATAGATATATATATATATATATCCAAAAAAAACCTCAAATACCAGCCCTAGGAAGGGCTTTTTGGGGTGCTGTCCTTACAGCAGGAGTGTACCAAGAACACTGGCTAACAAGACCGGGAACTGTCCCCAGCTATAACAACAGCAGCAGCACCAGCACTTTCCCTGCTCTCAGTAACACAGAAATGATCTAAAATGGATGCTGCCCTTGCTTATTTATAGGAGGTGGGAGGGTGTGGGAGGGAGGTATGGTGATTGGCCTGGAATGTGTCTGCTGACTGTGATGTTCAGGGTCAAAGTTTGCCTCAATGATGATGTATAGGAGGCGGACCGAACATCGCATATGTTCGCCCGCAGCGGCGAACGCGAACATGCAAAGTTCGCCGGGAACTGTTCGCCGGCGAACAGTTCTGTACATCTCTAGCCAGGACTAGTAGAGGTTGGAAATCATTAAGCAAAGGAAGTACAGAGGTGACCAGAGGCAAGGTGCTAGCAGAGGTCTGTAAGCGCAAAACAGAGATTGAGGCCAAGAATAAAATCATAATGCAAGCCAGGTCAGGAACAGCATACAAAAGAGTATTAGGAACAGGTAACAAGTCATAGGCTACAACTGAAGACCATTCGACCCAAAGGCACCAACATTAAACATGAGCACATGCCCGCACATACCCCATGAAGCATGCCTGTAAATGCACTCCCAGTTGTACTTCTATTAGAAGCATGGTGCACCGAGAAATGTGCATGAGCCCATAATAACACACAAGCATGACTTGGGATGACTTTTTAAAGGAGAAGAGTATGTTCGCTTTGCCAAATGAAGTTTTGCTCACTTTATCCATCCAATCTTTTAATTTTTTTTATAATATTATTATTATATTATATATATATATATATATATATATATATATATATATATATATATATATATATATATATATTGGATGATCAAGGTGAACACCTGCCACTGAAAGAGACTGTGCTGTGAGTGGAGTTATTTCACCAATGAGAGGTATTGACATTTAACTTTCCCTTCTTGACCACCAATGCGGGGGGGGGGGGGGGGGTTGGTTAAAGTTTACTGCCAGAAATCACCAATGCGAGGGGGGGGGGGGGTTAAAATGTACTTCCAGTGACCATCAATGTGGAGAGGTTAATAGTAGTGACACCAATATTGAGGGCTATTATTGCATCCACTGACACCAATATTGGTGGCTATTATTGTGTTCACTGACTCCAATGTTGAGAGTTGTTGTTCCATCCACTAAAACTAATGCTGAGGGTTATTATTGCGTCCACTGGCACAGATGCGGGGGGGGGGGGTAATATTGCGTCCACTGACACCAATGCTGGGGGTTATTATTGTGTCCACTAACCAATGTTTGTGGTTATTATTGCATCCACCAACACCAATACTGGAAGTTATTATTGCACTCACTGACACCAATCCTGGAAGTTATTATTGTGTTAGCTGACACCAATGTTTGGGGTTATTATTGCATCCTCTGACCACAATGTTTGGAATTATTATTGCATCCACTGACACCAATGTTTGGGGTAATATTGTGCCCTCTGACACCCATGCTGGGGGTTATTATTGCACTCACAGACATTAATGCTGGGGGTTATTGCAGTCCAACTACTTTAGTGTATATTGCAATACACTGCAAAAATTCAGCATCAACATTTTTGGGTGTTGAAGTGAAAAAATGTGATGCTATTGTGCGACCCTCTGGAAGCACTGGATGCCACACTTGAGGCCCTCTATAATTTTCTGTTTCAATATGTTTATCGTTTTCAAGTAAAAAAGAAAGAAAGAACAATTTTCCAGAGATAAGTCAGTGTATAGTATTTCTATACACAGCCAAGTATAACATATCAAGGACCCTGATGTGCATTCAGTACACTCAGCACTCAGTACATTGCCCAGTGGGAGGCCCACTTTAATTATCAAGTTGACTAGCACTGATCCAACCCATAACAATTCAACCCCAGCATCTTTATACACCTACTTGAATGTGTTTCCTTGATTCCGTGTAACTCATATCTCATTTAAATGTAAACCAGGAAATTTTTATTATTGTCATATAGTTCCCTCAACTTATTTGTAAGAAAAATAGTTTGTGATGTCATTAACTACCAACGTTATAATCAAGTTACAAAGATCATTGTATGATATAGCGAGCATTGTACTAAATGGAAAGATCCTGGGTCACTTATTCAATTTGGATGTTGATGCACAAACAGTGAATGGCTTTGAGTATTACAAGTACCCGACTCGAAGAATGAAGCCTTTGGTGGTCTCCACATTAGTGGGCCTACTGCTTCTGGCATCAGGTGAGGTATTGTTGAGGGTGTAAGGTGATTTTTTTTTTTCCTCCAGAGATTTATTAAGTTTTGAGATTTCACAGACAATAGAAATTCAACAAGCTGGAAGAATGGCTCAAGATAATCCATCTTCTATGGTGCAATATGTCACTATTTATTTTAAATAGTAGTTACATATATATATGTATATATATATATATATATATATATATATATATATATATATATATACATACATACATACAGTATATAGATGTAATTTATGTTGTTTATTACATATTTTTTTTACCTTGCTTATTATATTTGTTTTATACAGTATTTGTTGTTTTTTAATGTTGCTTTTTAATGGCATATTGAAATTGATTAGTGTTTCATATTATTTTTAAATACTGCATAGTTCAAGTACTTTTTAATTTTTGGTCATTTCTGTTTTCTTTACCAATAATACCTATAACATTTTGGTTGCTACAAAACTGGAAGCTATCCAGCTAATGGCATACCCAGTTAATACCTAATCTCAACTCCTGCCAATTTTTTATTTATTTTTTTATTCGTCCCTCAAACCCCATTAATGAACTGGCTTTGAACACCTTTTGCTTTGGTACACTTGGAATGTGTTTAGCTAAATTTGTTGCAAAGGATAAGGGGCTCTCTTTGTGTCTGGAGGAAAGATCCTTGGTCACTTAACAGTGAATGGTTTGAGTATTACAAGTACCCCACTCGAAGAATGAAGCCTTTGGTGGTCTCCACATTAGTGGGCTTATTGCTTCTGGCATCAGGTGAGGGATTGTTGAGGGTTTAAGGTGATTTTTTTTCTCCTCCAGAGATTTATTGAATGCTGGAATTTCATAGACAATAGAAATTCAACTAGCTGGAAGAATGGCTCAAGATAACAAGATAATCCATCTATGGTCCAATATGTATCTATTTATTTTAAATAGTAGTTATATATATATATATATATATATATATATATATATATATATATATATATATATATATATATATATATATATATGTGTGTGTGTCATTTATGTTGTTTATTACATATTTTATTTTACTTTGCTTATTACATTTGTTCTATACAGTATTTGTTGTTTTAATTGGCATATTGCAATTGATTAGTGTTTTATATTATTTTTAAATACTGCATAGTTCAAGTACTTTTTCATTTTTGTTAATTTCAGTTTTCTTTACCAATAATACCTATAACATTTTGGTTGCTACAAAACTGGAAGCTATCCAGCTAATGACATTCCCAGTTAATACCTAATCTCAACTCCTGCCAATTTTTTTTTTTTTTTTTATTCCTCCCTTGAACCCCATCAGTGAACTGTTAGGCATTGCACACCTTTTGTTTTGATATACTTGGAAAAGGAAGGGAGATGTAACCTCTGCATATGGAATCACACCACTATCAAGTAGATATAGGAGGAGTCGCTTGTAGTGCAGTTGCACATCTCTCCCAGCAAGGGGTATTATCTCCAAGGGTTAGAGAGGCTGGATTCATCCTTTTTTATGTATAGTGTAGGACCCACTGATAATGGGGTACTTTGACGTAGTGGTGGGCTTGAGCACGATATGGCCATATGGTGGGACCAAATCCCCATTTTTATTTATGGATTGTCTCCATATATGATAGCCTTTTCTTTTGCATGTGTGCGCTATTCTTTTTTAATATATATAGAAATACATCTTCACAGTCAGAGTCATGAAAATGTGGCATAGACTTCATCAGGAGCTAATTCTAGCCAGCTCAGTTAATTGTTTAAAACAAAAAATGCTGGAAACATTCTGAATTACACAGCATATAACTGGATATTATCATTTATATGTAATGACACCATCTCAGGACTTGGAATTATGTTTTTTTCCACGACTTCTGAGATCATAGAGAATATTTTGTTCCAAAATGTTCTAATCGATTTACCTTCCCAAACTATATGGAATAGCGTCCCTTGTTCACCACACTCTCTCCAACAAAATGCTGGAGTTAAGGGGTAAAATTTGGAAAGTTTAGTGGGGGTCAAATACCAAAAATTTAAAGTCTTTTGATATAATTCCCAATGATTAGTACATTTTGAGGAAGCGTAAGTGGCAGCAAAAGCTTTTAGCCAGTTAGTTTCTGGGAAAGATTTCCCCAGTAATTTTTCCCATTTAAGAACGGTAGTGGCTTTAGAATAGGTGTTATGCTTGTTCAATATATCATAAATAACTGATATACCGTTGGCAGTGGCCAAGGGTGCTTGATACAACTTGTATATAGAAATGGGTAATTTAACATATGAAGGAAGGCTATTTTTCCGCAGAAAGGAAAATATTTGATAATAGCTCAAAAAAGCTGACGGTGGTATTCTATACTGGTGAACAAAATTTTCATAAGAATGAATCCCTGTTTAATTATACAGATCTTTCAAGCATTTAAACCCGTTTCTCAACCACCCTTCTGCCCACGTTGTATAGGCAGTTTGCACTGTAATAGTTTGGATATTGGGCACAACAGCTCCAATCATTACAGCTATCATTGTGGCCCTAAGATTTTCTTGATTGCAATCATCCATCTCTAATCCTAGCCACAGTTTGTGCTGCACAGGCGTCCACCAATATTTCAATATTTGGTCTAATACAGATGCTTTATAATATGCAGAAACCCAAGGAACTCCCATCCCTCCATACCTCCTATGTCTCCTCATAATGAGGGACGCACATCGGGGTGGTTTTCCTTCCCATATAGTTTGATTGAAGCACTTTTGAACAGAGACACAATATTGGGGTGGTAAGGGAATTTCCAACGTACCAAACAAATAAAGTATATATGGTTTTACATGTATTTATATATTTGTTCTATTAGTTGAACTCAGTGAAACTGTATTTTCTAAAATTTTACTTTAACCTCCCTGGCAGTATTCCCGAGTGCGCCGTCAGTGCCATTAGCGGTAACCCCGAGCCACACTCAGGGTACCACCAGGGAGCATCGCTGAATCCTGGAAGAGAGGTTACTTACCTTGTCCCCGGGATCCCGCAGCATACAGCGGCTGGATCTTCCGCCTGATGCTGTGAGCCCTGGCGTCGCGTCGCAGGGGGGTGGAACCAGTGGCAAATTTAAAAAGTAGAACACACAAACACACTTATATATTTTGTAATCCTATTGGATTACATTACAAAATAAAATAATTTGACATTAGTTCGCCCCCCAGTGCCCTTGCCTGCAGTTTTAATGTAATATATATATATATATATATATATATATATATATTTATATTTATATATGTATGTATATATATATATATATGTATATATATAATAAAGGTGTATATGTATATATATATACTTTAACTTATTTATAGTTATTTATTATATTATAATCTGTGATTTTGTGTTTCAAACTTTTACATACCCGAGATGTTATAAAGAAGAACATACAGTGAAAAAAAAAAAAATCATATGTAAATAGTTGGTTTGGGCTGCTCGTGCTTAAGAATTACATACAAAATAAATGTACCGCTTTCAGCACCTAAAGTTGGAAACAATCATACCGCCAGGGAGGTTAACCTAACTATGCAGCTATTAGGCACCTGAAATACAGTATGTTTAGCTGATTTAAACTTAAGGTTCAACTGGAAGGAATCAGTGACTTTTGTCGAAATAGGTAGTAAATAAGGGCTCGTTGCTTTACTATGTGTACATTCCCCTCCCCTTCATTTTAAATGGGGTTGTAGCATACCTTAACCTCCCTGCCGGTATGATTGTTTCGGATTTTAGGTGCTGAAAGCGGTACCATTATTTTGCATGTAATTCTTAATAATGAGCAGCCCAAACTGCATTCTTCTTCTTTATGACATCTCGGTTATGAAAAAAATTTGAAACACAAAATCATAAAATATAATATAATAAATAACTATAAATAAGTTAAAGTATGTATGTATGTGTATATATATATATATATATATATATATATATATATATATATACACACACATATATATATATATATATATATATATATATATATATATATATATATATATATATATATATACATATATATGTATATACATATATATATATATATATATATATATATATATATATATACATATATAAATATATATATACACATGTATATATATATATATATATATATATATATATATATATATATATATATATATATACATACATACATACATACACATATATATTACAGTAAAACTGAAGGAAAGGGCACTGGGGGGCAAACTAATGTCAATTTATTTTATTTTGTATTGTAATCAGTGTGTTTGTGTGTATAACTTATTGAATTTGCCGCCGGTTCCACCCCCCTGCGAGCGTCATGTCGCAGGAGATGTAAGCCGGGGCTCACAAGCATCGGGCGGAAGATCCGGCCGCCGCACACTGCTGGGATACATAGCTGGATCCCGGGGATAAGGTAAGTAACCCCTCTTTCAGGATCCAGCGATGCTCCTGGCAGTACCCTGAGTGTGGCTCGGGGTTACCGCTAATTGCACTGAAATTTAGCCCCGAGCCACACTCGGGAATACCGCTAAGGAAGTTAAAGTGGTAGTAAAGCCTAAACATTTTTTTACCTTAATGCATTCCTTCCATTAAGGTGCAAAATGTTTAGCTGTCAGAATCACCCCCACCCCCCTTTTACTTACCTGAGCCCTCATTCAATCCAGCACTGTGCACATCTGCAGCTCTTCTCTCCTCTCCCTTCCAGATCCCACTGGCTTTGCTGGGGCACCAGGAGCCATTGGCCCCCAGTACTGTCAATCAATGCCAGTGACAAGGGAGCGGGGATCAGGTGCAAACACACATGAGTGCCTCCTTGGGAAGCTGCTTCCCATGAGGGGACTGAACAGAGGGGAGGGGACAGGAGCGCTGATAGGGACCGAAAAGAGGAGGTTCGCGGCCGCTCTGTGCAATTCCATAGCACTGAGCAGGTAAGTATAGAAATGTTTCTTATTTTCTTTTTTTATTTTCCCTTTACAATTATTATAACCTACTAATAAAACTGACCTAACCCTTCTTTAACAAACTGCACCATAGCACAGAGCATGTTCACTGAGGGTGTGTTGTCGGGTACTGAAAAAATGCCCTGGGGTGGCATTCAAAATAAATGGCACCACAGTGGCACTGTGATTCATTGTTACTGTTATTTTTGGTAATGCCCAGTAAAAAGTTTATTTTACTACGCTTTACTAAAGAAAATATGTAAATAGATAGGCTTATCTGCATAAGCGTGCGCACAGGGTGTGCCAGGTGTGCCTGGGCACATCCTAATCACCCCCTGTGGTGCAGATTCCCTCTATTTAGAGCCCTGATATTTCACCAAAGCTCCCTAACTGGGCTAACAAAAAAAAATAAAATTGTAAAAAAGAGTAAAAAATAACATTAAAACTACAAACACTGATCTCTACCCTACTACCATCAATATATACACAGGGATATGTGTTTGGGCTTTGGGGTGCACACCCTAATGCAATAGGCTGGGCACACCTATGCTTATCTGAATATATGTGTTTTTAGGGATCGTTTGAAAGTGGACATCACTTATGATTAAGGAATCAGCAGTGCCTGCACCCACCAACATCCTTAACAACCATTGACAGTGGGAAGGCTGTAGTAATACCGCTATTATGCACCACAAATGGTTCCCACCCTAATCCATACCTAGTTTTGATGCACCTCGAATTTATTTAGCTATTTCAACCTAAAATTGAATGCGCACTAGACATTTCACTCTGAATAAATATTTCAACAAATTTATCGTTACTTGGAGAGTCGGATATATCCGAATACCCGAATTGCAGTATAAACAAAATTACCCGAATGCTCCGAATAACGAAACAAAATGTGTTCAAATTTTGGAAATTCACATTGAAATTCAAATCAAAATTTTCATTGAATTCCAGTCGAATTCGAACTGTAAACATATTTCCAGAAATCAAAGACTATGTGTGTTATTAGTGTATCATTTCAAAATAATACTGTTTTTGTTAAGCCAAGGATAATTTAACCACTTTACCCCCGGAAGATTTGGCTGCTTAATGACCAGGCCACTTTTTTCATCTTGGCACTGTGCAAATAATTGCGCGATCGTGCAATGCTGTACCCAAACGAAATTTACATCCTTTTTTTCCCACAAACAGAGCTTTCTTTTGGTGGTATTTGATCACCTGTGCGTTTTTTTTTTTTTTTTGCGATATTAGTTAACCACTTTAAGACTGGAAGGTTTTACCCTCTTCCTGACCAGGCCATATTTTGTGATTCGGCACTGCGTTACTTTAACAGACAATTGTGCGGTCGTTCGTCGTTGTACCCAAATGAAATTTACATCTTTTTTTCCCCACAAATAGAGCTTTCTTTTGGTGTTATTTGATCACCTGTGTGATTTTAAATTTTTGAAAAAAAAAAGCGACAATTTTGAAAAAAAAACAATATTTTTCACATTCTGATATATAACATTCCCAAAAAAAAATGCACAAAGCAACATTTTTTAACATTTTTTGGCCAATTTGTTTTCTGCTACATATTTTTGGTAAAAGTTACTAACTACAAGAAAGATTTGTCATTTTTATTGTTTTTTTTTTACTAGTAATGGCGGCGATCTGCAATTTTTTGCAGGACTGCGACATTGCGGCGGACAGATCGGACCCCTAACTGACATTTTTGACACTTTTGGGGTTACCAGTGACATTACTACAGTAATCAGTGCTATAAATATGCATTGTTACTGTAATAATGACACTGGCAGGGAAGGGTTTAACACAGTGCGTGATCAAGGGGTTAAGGCTCGGTTCACATATATGCGATGCGGGAAGGCTGCGAATTCGCAGCCTGTTCCCGCATCGCACACGCACCCCCGGCAGTTCACACTGCCATATGCGATATGCTGGGGGTGTCAATGTAATCTTAACGACACCCCCAGTTTGATCGCATATCGCAGTGCGATCGTGCAGTTCGCACAGGATCGGATCGCACAAGTGTGAACCGCTGTGCGATCCGATCCTGATGCAGCTGCAAAAATGCCTCCTGTGCGTGTTTGCTGCGGGAGCGATGCGAATTTAGCCATACAGTTTGTATGGCTAAACTCGCACCGCACAGCTGATCGCATGTAATGTCGGAGCAGTGCGCTCCGACATTACATGCAAACCCCGCACACACACAAGTGTGAACCGGGGCTAAATGTGAGCCTCGTGCTTACTGACGTGTGTGGGGGGAGGGGCTTCTGTGACACAGACAGAGATCGCAGGTTCAGCTATGCTGAACCAAAACAATAAGGTGTAAACACCCTTCTCCTGCGCTTGGAATCCAAGCCCCCCGACCACACTCCCCACGGGACTCACAACTGGCGTCTCAAATGGCTTAGGTCTTGCTGCCCATAACGGACTGGGGTAGTCCACCGGTACTAGAGGCAAAGAAAAACAAAGAAAGGGCTCACCGACCTAGCGCATTATCCTCATTAACAGGCTTTATTCATACAACATTTAAAAATGGCTACTCACAAACATGGGTAAAAATAGATCATATCGAGCTCAGTTGCTCAAATGTCAGGAATAGTCCATAAATTCGTCCATATCCGATAAGATGACAGCTGACGCGTTTCGAGGCTTAACCTCTTCCTCAGAGCCACTGTTTTCATCTGTTTCATATTTTTATTGCTTGTAAGTGCATAGTTTTAAATAAATCAATACCGTTTTGTTGAGACATACTGCACCATTGGGGTTTGTTTGATATTCTGTGGTGATCCTGCATTTGATTGGACGTGGAAAGGTTCTCTATTTATCACCAATACATCCTCATTAATCGTGAGGGACAGCTTATTGCTATTATGGGAATATAATCTTTCCTTGTTTCTTTATGCTGGTATTGATTTCCCTATCATTTGAGAGTCAACACTGTCTGGTAAGCAGATGACCTTATACTCATGTGTTGCTGGGTGACACGATTTTATCCATCTGTCAATCACTGGTGTGTGGAGGATCTTCTTGTTCACTCTTTATATGGTCTTTTTAAAGGGACTGTTATTGTGTCACATAGATCTTTTAGTATTCTTTTTTTTTTATATTCATTACATGGTGTGTAATCTAGCCGACTGTGCTGGCTGCCTACACATTCTTATTCCAAACGCAGATATTTCTCTGTGTTTTTTGATAGCTATACATGCACACATATGTACAGTATATGTATAATATCTATGATTTTCTATGATTGTTGGGCTTATGATTGCTTCAGTCATATTTGATTAAATGAGTTGGCTGTTGTTTTGGTATATACCAATAAAAAATGTAGACTCTTTTATCCTTTGGTCTGGCGCTCCTTCCATTATTGTGTGTTTCTTTTTCTTTCACAATCTCCAAAATAATAGAATGATCTTCATTTTAGTATAGAGGGTAAAGCCATGTAAATCATCCTATGCTCATTTGCATCAAAACCTGCTCATTTACAGCAGAGATACAATCTACAGTAATACAGATCTCTTTATTTTAAACTGCATACAGCTTTTCCAGGCATGTTGGCCATGATCTGTGCAGTGATACAATAACTTCCATCAAGTGGAACTTGGAGACCAGAGAGAAACAATAATATTATATGACATGAAATGCAAGGTTGGCTAAATAAAAGCAAAAAGCCCCCCCCCCCCCCTCACCCCAACACAAAAAAGTAGGCAGGTTTTATTTGAAATAAACATCATAGTGTATTTATCTAGAACACATAAGCTACAGAAAAAAATGTGTCTTCTTTCCTGCAAGACAAGGCAATGCTTTGTGGCAGAGATGTGTAAATATCAGGACTGGCTGGACAGAAATATGAATGCATTGTTAAGTAAAACAGCTCCCATACACACATTTTGTCTGTGTATTCAACTTTCTCCCTGGAGGTCAGTATCACATACCTGGTAACAAATGGAATGTTATGGAGGCCTCTCTTGCACCTCCTGCCCAACACACCTGAAGGTGGAGAAAGAGAGTTTGAGGGCACAGAGTGGCAAAAGTGCCAGGGTAGCTGACTGAGGATGTCTGCTCTTTAGGTGGATGAAGCTGGGGGTCGCAATCCTAAGAGTAGGATACTGAAGCAGCTTGGCACCAGAGCAGGAGATGGTAGCAGAGCCGGTATGCAGGCAGCTACCAGCAGCAGCTGGACAATAGGGGGAATAAGGGACCAAGTCAGCAGGCAGAGCAAGTCCAGGAAGCAGGCCAAGATCAGTAATAGCCGGACAGAGCAGGAGATAGTAGCAGAGCAGATATGGAGGCAGCTACCAGCGGCATCCGTGCAACAAAGAACCGAGTCAGCAGGCAGAGCACATCCAGGAAGCAGGCCAAGGTTGGTAACAGCCAGACGACGCAGTACAGAATCAGCAAGCAAAGACGAGTCCAGTAAACAGGCTGAGAGGTCAGAGAGATCAGATGAACAAGGGTAATGCAAAAAAGTAAAATCCAGGAGAAAGCAGAGACATATACAGGTAAGCAGATTCAAGGATCGGGTCTAAGAAATACAGGTACAAGCTGAAGACTATGCAGAAACTGCTCATGGTAACGGACTAGCATTAGCATGTGAGCAGTGCACACATACACGAATATGAGCATAAGCCTGCACTAGTTTTCTGGTGCTGGGAATCTGGTTTACCTTACAGTCTGTGTTGGGATACATCAGGTGGTTCTTATTTGCAAGTTATTCAGGAAATTTTCATAATTTTCTTACATTTCCTGGTGTGGATTTGCAACACCGCAGAAGATGATTACCATTTATGACTATTATGACTATTAACTTCCTTACCTTTCATCATATTCCTATATGCTGCCTTGTATAATTTGACTTCACATATTCTCTATAACTTATATTATCTGACAATAACTCAATTAAGATAGTTACAAAGATCACAGCAATATAAGAGAGAGAGAGAGAGATGAATATGTTTATTCATTTTAGATGATATCTAAGCACGGGTGAATGCCTTCAAGTATTGATGTGTTGACTTCAACATGAAGCCATCAATTGTCCTCACAATGGTGGGATTTCTGAGAACGGTAAGAGACTGTTTGGGCTTAATGTGATAGATAGATAGATAGATAGATAGATAGATAGATAGATAGATAGATAGATAGATAGATAGATAGATAGATAGATAGATAGATAGATAGATAGATAGATAGTAAGGAGTTTGTGGGATGGACTAATATTTTAGGGGCACCACATCTAATTTATCAAATTATTAGAAGTGAACCCAAATACCATAGCAGACTTTTAAGGTACCCACACATTACATCATGCTAGAGGAAAGTTTATTTTTATTAATATCATATTAAATAAAAATCTAAGTATTTAAAACTTTTTTTACACAAATGGCTGGCCGCAGACTCAGAATTATAAATCAGAGAAGGAGATACACAGATACCATGGCAAAATGGATTTATCAGAGAAGAGACAGGCTAATAAAAATCCTTAAAGTTTCTATGCTGCAGATCCCCATAATCTGGGGACCCCATTGAAAATGAAGATGTTATTTTCCTGTTAATACTAATTAGTCTCCATCCACTCCTCCGACTTTGGCGGATGTAATATTTGGTTCTCATTGAGGATCAGGCACTGAACCATTGGGTCAACTCTAAGAGCCCAAGGTCAACTATGTGTGCCGGGTTTCTCCTCTTTTATAGCCCTGCACTTGCCCTTGGTGGCTTGTACAGTGACCAGACTTCTGTAAAAATTAAAGAGTTTTCTCCTGAAGAAGTGGAACAATTTGTGAGAAATTAGTTGAGAGAAATCTCCACTTCACCACCGCATTAGAAGATTCTGCCGACATAGTGGTGTAAAAGGTCACAGGACCATATGTATTAAATCTTGAATACTATAAGAGTTAATGAGTGTTGGAGAGTATATGTGTTAATACTTGGCTATAGCAAAATATGTAAAAAAAAACAAACGCTTTTTGAAATACATTGTAACATGACTCTAATAATAATAAAAAGTTTATCTTATATGTCGTAATGTAGGTTCCTTAAATATCCATTATGGTATTTAGGTTTTGTGCTTATAATTGGATAAACTGGATTTGGTACTCTAAAAATAATAGCCCAGCAATATTTTAACTTTTTCATGAATCCCACCATAGTGAAGACTTTCATGACCCCCACCATAGTGAAGACCATGTTTGGCTTCATGTTGGAATCAGTTCTCCAATACTTGAAGAAATTTACTGCATTTACTGCTGTTTAAGCATCATCCAAAATGAGTACATATATCACTTTCTCTCTTGAATGAATGAATAGATGGATGGATGCATGGATGGATAGATAGATAGATAGATAGATAGATAGATAGATAGATAGATAGATAGATAGATAGATAGATAGATAGATAGATAGATAGATAGATAGATAGATAGATAGATAGATAGATAGATAGATAGATAGATAGATGGATAGATGGATAGATGGATAGATGGATAGATAGATAGATAGATAGATAGATAGATAGATAGATAGATAGATAGATAGATAGATAGATAGATAGATAGATAGATAGATAGATAGATAGATAGATAGATAGATAGATAGATAGATAGATAGATAGATAGATAGACACTGTAAATAGACCAAATAAATAAATAAATATCGCCCCATATTTGGATCAATTTTTTTATAAAAATGTGTACAAAAATGATATGTATAAAAATTATGAGTACATTCAATGGCATGACAAATTTTGTTCAAATTTTTTTTTTCTTTTAACATTTGATTTTGGAAATAAAGAAATTTCCTGATTGAAAACTCCACTTTATCATTCAAGAAACATTTTACATACTGCTACTTCAAATTTTTTTGTCTGCAGTCAAAAGCAAACACCGATCACGTATTTGATCCACACTAGATTTAAAAATCAAAGGATCATTCCTAAACCAAAAACGTTTGAACAAAATTCTACTAATTTATACCTAGCTCTACCCTTCCTGTAACATAAACACTAATGCTCTAAAAACAAAAAAAAAAAAAAAAAACTTTTTTTATTTAAATGCATTTTAATATGACTCTAATAATAATAAAAAGTTGATCTTATATGCTTTAATGTGGGTTCTTAAATGTTCATTATAGTAATAAGGTTTTGGACTTGTAATTGGATAAACTGTATTTGGATCTCTAAAAATAATAGCCCAGCAATCTAACTTTTTCATGAATCCCACCACAGTGAGGATTTTCATGACTCCCACCATAGATGGAAAGATAGATAGATAGATAGATAGATAGATAGATAGATAGATAGATAGATAGATAGATAGATAGATCGATAGATAGATAGATAGATAGATAGATAGATAGATAGATAGATAGATAGATAGATAGATAGATAGATAGATAGAATTGAGTTTTCAATCAGGAAATGATTTTCACTCCAAAATCAAATGTTAAAAGAAAACAATGGGGCAATACTTATTTATTATTTGGTCTATTTACAGTGTCTGTCTGTCTATCTATCTATCTATCTATCTATCTATCTATCTATCTATCTATCTATCTATCTATCTATCTATCTATCTATCTATCTATCTATCTATCTATCTATCTATCTATCTATCTATCTATCTATCTATCTATCTTAAAGAGTTGTGGACCCGCCTATATATTAATCTATTTTTCTTACGCTTTATTATGTGCAATTGTCCTTATGTACCTATTTTAACCACTTGCCGACCGCTCACTCGAACTCTACTGCGGCAAAGTGGTTAGTTATCGTCCAGCGACGTAGACCTACGTCACTGGACTCCTCCCCTTGTGGGTGGCGCACCCGCGCCGCCGGAGGCTCGCTCCCACTGTATTCATTCACAGCGGGAGTCGGGCCAGGGGAGGAGCGGCGGCGATACAGTTTTACAGTAACAGTGCATATTTATAGCACTGATTACTGTAGTAATGTCACTGGTACCCCCAAAAGTGTCAAAAATGTCAGTCAAGGGTCTGATCTGTCTGCCGCAATGTCGCAGTCCCGCAAAAAAAATCGCAGATCGCCGCCATTACTGGTTAAAAAAAAAACCACCAAAAATGACAGAAATCTTTCCCTTAGTTAGTAAACGCAATAACTTTTGCGCAAAACCAATCAAAATACGCTTATTGTGATTTTTTTTACCAAACATAGGTAGCAAAAAACAAATTGCTAAAAAATTTTAAAAAATTTTGATTTTTACATTTTTTTGGGGGGGAATTTCATATAAAAAAATGTGAAACATATTGTTATTTTTTCAAAATTTACGCACTTTTTTGTTTATAGCGCAAAAAGTAAAAATCACACAGGTGATCAAATACAACCGAAAGAAAGCTCTGTTTGTGGGAAAAAAGGACGTAAATTTCATTTGGGTACAGTGTCGCACGACCACGCAATTGTCAGTTAAAGTCGCACAGTGCCGAATCGCAAAAAGTGGCCCAGACGTAAGACAGCAAAATCCTCCGGTGGTAAAGTGATTAAGTAGTTCCAAATCCCCCCGCCTCCTTTTTATATCTTACAGTAAATAGTAGTTATATTATTTATGTTGTCCTTTAAAAAAAGTATAAGGCCAAAGGGTCACTTTTGGCATTCCAAAACTACAAAGAATGCAATAGTAAATGCAGTGTGATCAGCTAAAATTGATTATGAAAGACACATTGCTGAGAAGTGTACAAAAAATCCACCAAATGTTTTCAAATATAATAGTATAAATAATATAGTATAGTATCATCACGGACTGTGGAAAATTTTGCATTTCATTTGGAAATCAAGGTTCCAGAGTCTGGAGGAAGAGTGGAGAGGCACAGAATCCAAGTTACGTGAGATCCAGTGTGAAGTTTCCACAGTCAGTGATGATTTGGGGAGCCTCTACCAGGCAAATTCTAGAGCACTTCAGGCTTCCCTCTGCTCAGCAGCTTTATGGAGATGCTGATTTCATTTTCCAGTCAGACTTCGCACCTGTCCACACTGCCAAAAGTACCAATACCTGGTTTAATGATCATGGTATCACACAGTGCTTGATTGGCCAGCAAACTCGCCTGACCTAAACTCCACAGAGATTCTGTGGGGTATTGTCAAGAGGAAGATGGGGGACACCAGACCCAACAATGCAGACAAGCTGAAATCTTTTTTTTTTTAAAGCAACCTGGACTTCCATAACACCTCAGCAGTGCCACAGGCTGATCGATCCCATGCCACGCTGCATTGATGCAGTTATTCATGCAAAAGGAACCACGGCCAAGTATTGTGTGCATATTATACTGAGCAGGACTCAAAATTTCAAGTCCTGAGATACTTGCCAGACCTCAAGGGTTACTCGCCAACCCCTACCCTGCTCTGCCCTTAATTCTGCCCCTAAACATGCCCTCATAAATTATCCTATGAAATGATGCTGTTAAAGGTTTTATGCAAAATTAAGCTACAAAAATAACACCCCCCACCCCTCCACCCACTCTGAAGCAGCCCCACACTCTCCCACATTTATTTTCCACTTGTCAAATGCAAATAGGCGAGTGGAAATTTTAAGGGCTGCTATACTGTACAAATTTTAGCAAGCCAACATTTCTTATGTCTTATGTAATATTCTAATTTTCTGAGATTCTGAATTTGGGGTTTTCACCAGCTGTAAGCCATAATCATTGAAATTCAAAGAAAGAAATACTTGAAATATATCTCTCTGTGTGTAATGCCATCTACTGTATATAAAATCAATACGTTTCACTTGTTGAATTGAATTACTGAAATAAATTAACTTTTTCATGATATTCTAATTTTATGAGATGCACCTGTAGATTCATAAAATAACAAACAAAAAATAAATGGAAAAAAAAAAACTCTTAAAGTACAAAAATAAATGGTACATAAGACATATCAGTTGTATTCATGCCAACATTGCCATAAAGAAACGTATAAGAAATAAAGAAATGTAGTCAGCTAATGTACTAAAAATATAAGACCAAATATCCAATTTTACATTAAAGATGTGAATGGAATCAGAAAGAGTGTGAAAAATATTTCTGTCAGCTTAATAGCATTGACTCTGTCTTTAATCTGTGTAAAACATACAGATGGATTTTTCCAGTTAAATGCGATAGCCTACAGTGTTACTACACATAATGAGTGGATTCATTTTTCTAAGGATAAAGGTATAATGGGTATAGGAGCAAATATTAAATGCATAAGTGAAGTAAGGGTAATATAATTGGAGGATAACTGAGAGGCCTAGGTTTATACTCTTTGCCATGTTGGTTCTAGCTTTTCACAACTCCAAAATATACACTATATTACCAAAAGTATTGGGGCGGCTGCCTTTACACACACATGAACTTTAATGGCATCCTAGTCTTAGTCTGTAGGATTCAATATTGAGTTGGCTCACCCTTTGCAGCTGTAACAGCTTCAACTCTTCTGGGAAGGCTGTCCACAAGGTTTAGGAGTGTGTCTATGGGAATGTGTGACCATTCTTCCAGAGGAGCATTTGTGAGGTTAGGCACTGATGTTGGACGGGAAGGCCAGGCTCGCAGTCAACACTTCCAAAGGTGTCCTATCAGGTTGAGGTCAGGACTCTGTGCGGGCCAGTCAAGTTCCTCCATCCCAAACTCACTCATCCATGTCTTTATGGACCTTGCATTGTGCACTGGTCCAAAACATTTTCTGAAGGGGGGATTATGGTGTGGGGTTGTTATTTAGGGGTTGGGCTTGGCCCCTTAGTTCCAGTGAAGGGAAAACTTAAGGCGTCAGCATACCAAGAAATTTTGGACAATTTCACGCTCCCAACTTTGTGGGAACAGTTTGGGGATGGCTCCTTCCTGTTCCAACATGACTGGGCACCAGTGCACAAAGCAAGGTCCATAAAGACATGGATGAGCGAGTTTGGGGTGGAGGAACTTGACTGGCCTGCACAGAGTCCTGACCTCAACCTGATAGAACACATTTGGGATGAATTAGAGCACAAACTGAGAGCCAGGCCTTCTCTCTAACATCAGCACCTAACCTCACAAATGCTCCTCTGGAAGAATGGTCAAACATTCCCATAGACACACTCTCAAACCATGTGTATAGCCTACCCAGAAGAGTTGAAGCTGGTATAGCTGCAAAAGGTGGGCCAAACCAATATTGAACCCAATGGACTAAGCCAGGAATGCCATTAAAGTTCTTGTGTGTGTAAAGGCAGGCGCCCCACAACTTTTGATAATGTAGTGTATGAAAAAAGATCCTTTGGCTTTACACCCCCTGAAACAGCAATCAGAGGTCTAAGAATACATGTTATGTAATAGAGATGGGGTAAAATTCCATCTCATTAAAACTTTTATAGCTCTTTCTCTAATGGAGAGTGAATGTGTGCATTTACAGAAAATAAAGTGGGGGTAACACTAAAAAAATAAAATAAAAAAGAGATTCTATTCCCTTATAGCAGGTTAAACAGGACAGTGCTTGTGCTGTCTAATCTGCACCTTTCTATGCTGTAAAAAACCTAGTTGATCCTACCTGTTCCTGTGTCCCCCTTAGTGTGCTTACCACGGTAATCATGGCTGCTGATCCATGATTACCGTGGTCAGTTTATGTGCCTCCATCATCCCACTGCTCTCCTCTCTCCCCTCTCCTCCTCCCTCCCTCCCCGTCAACACCTGTGTGTGTGAGCCGACCCTACCTTCCACTCTCCTCCTGCTGCTATTATTAGCTGGCAGTACACTTAAATAAGTATTAATGCCAGCCCCTCTCTTTTATCAAGACATAACACATTGTGTAAAAACAAAAATAGTGCAACGCTGTCATTATAGCAAAAAATAAATTAATTTTCCAATAATCATGTATAAAAGTCCCAAAATCCAATGAAGGTGATAGTCCCACAGCCGTTGTGATAAGTAGGAGATCCTGATGTAGACCCAGTGACACCTCTCACACTCAAATTCTGCTTACCAGATCTCAAGTGAACCCCTGTTAAAGTGGTCAAAAAAAGCCTGTGTGTATACTAGCTCACCCGCCAGAGTAGTAAGGGAAGATCGGCATCAGACATAACCAGGAAGTACTTCCATGAGGTGTACTTAACTCCAGCAAAGTCTAGACTTTAAAAGTAAAGAATTGGCAACATAGCGTTATACTGTATAGACTAATATAATATATCAAAACAATTGTTGGTACACTTACATTGTGGGCATGAATACAGACATTGATGGCTGTATCAAACGCTAAATATCCATGACATCCAGAAGTTAAAATGGCGGACTCGCGACCCTGCATGCGTAGTGGTGTGCGTAAGTTCCTCTCTACCCCTTTCGTCACATGTGTCATTATCAGTGACACACTGCGTACCTGTTTGTGCAAAACGATGCCTGTAAATACCTTATCTCTGGGCTATTCTGGCCGGTCACGTGACCTTTGGCCGCTCTCCTCCTCCGATCTAAGGGCTACACTAGCACTTTATTTTTGCATATATTGCACATTATAAGTATATTGTTGCATATCATGCTATATCATTTTATGCTGCACTAGAACTTGATTTTTCAATTTTGGCATATATTGCACATTATGATATAAGTATATTGCTATATTGTTGTATTTTTATTTTTGTGTTTTCAGTATCAATTTTAGTAGTCATTACTTTGTGGATATGTTTCCCAGAACAGATGGTTTTATCACATTATCACTATTTTAGTGGGTAGTTATCAAAGAGATTAATTTTTGGCCAGCACCGCTCTCCTTTTTGCTGTTTTTTAGTACTGTTTTCGATTGTGGATAAAAATCAGAGCAGCAGCAGTTTGTAGTTTTCTTTAGCACCAGATATTTTCAGGTTTCTGTCTCAAATACTATTGTTGGTGCTGTGAACTTTACTTTTTTTCTTTTTGTAGACTTTGAAAACATATGTCTCAAAAGTGCATGCAGAGTTAGCTCTGAGGACGAGGGTTTATCTCTTGAAATGTATTGGCATTCTTGCTTCATGTCATGCAATGTTGGTAGGTCTTCCTTTTGGTTATCCAGATCTTAAAGGTCTGAGATACAAAAGAAAACAAGAAAAGCGCCTCTAAGTGTAGTCGTTTTAATAGGTCAAAAACACAAGGACAAGGTGCATACTCACATAAGTAAAGAAAAAGAAGGTTTATCTTAGTGCTAAAAAGCCAGATGGCGGATGTGTTGCTTGAAGTGTCCAGGGTCCAAGGGTCCAAGGTGTATCGGCTGAGATGGTGGCAGGAGACGGGAAGTATTCCGGGTACAGCTTCACAGAGAATCCACCTGGACCACAGCGTCAAATAGCGCAGGACACCACCGAAGGGCGGAAGGGTAACACAACGCGTTTCAGAGCATGCGCTAAACCCCAACTGGGCACTTGTCCTTGTGTTTTTGAACTATTAAATAGACTGCACTTTTGTATCCCAGTAACAGAGCTGACTTCACTCTGCAGAAGAGCCTACTCTGCCCTTAGTGCATGTTATTGCTCACTCCCCTCCCAGATTACCGGTGTACTCACAATTTCTTATGGACATTTCCTTATGGACACTTTTTAATGGACTTATGGATTGTGTTTATGTATCAAGTTGACTTCTACTATGTGTGCAAACATGTCCCCTTTTTTGCTTGTTATAAAGGTCTGAGAGGCACTGATAAGGGATTTACTACATGCGTGTGATTTTACAGCTTTGTTAGTATGTTTTTTATACTTTTATTAACCACTTGACGAGCGGCCCATAGTAAAAATACGTCATTACTTTGACATTAAATACCATGGGTATAGCAGCAGCTAGCTAGCTGCCATAACCCCAGTATTTTTTTACTATGGCCGATACTCTTTCAGATAAAAGTGGTCCTGCAGGCCAATTTGCAGTGGGATCACTTTTAGCAGCAACGGGAGGAGGTTTCAACCCCCCCTTCTAGGCTTACCTAAAGGATCGGTGAAGCCCCTGAGTGATCCAATGCAGATGTTAGCTGAACATGAAGAACAGTAGCCGCCACTCATCTCTATGCCCATGAAGGACCAGTGTGACATCTGGACGTCACTATCAATTCCCGGGCCACAGTAAATTATTATTATTTTTTTTTTTTTTTTTTGCGAAAGTTATACTTTTTTTTTTTTTCTTTTGCTTTTAAAGGTAAATGAGAGATTTGGGGTCGCGGCAGGAAGGTTGTTCCAAACATTTTGGAGAACTAACCACAGATCTTCTGCGGCCTCAAATCCTTCTGTCCCTTCATGTAATCCAAGACCGACTCCATGATGTTAAGATCAGGGCTCTCTTGGGGCAAAACCATCACTTCCAGGACTGCTTGTTTATCCTTGTGCTGAAGATATTTCTTGACATTGGCTGTATGTTTGGGGTTGTTGCCCTGCTGCAGAATTTGGGGCCAATCACACACTTGCCTGATGGTATGGCATGATGGATAAGTATCTGCCTGTATTTCTCAGAATTGAGGACACCATAGATCCTGACCAAATGTCCAACTCATTATTTTACCACTTTCCAGCCCTTTGTGAACAAACTGCTTTCTGTTACAGCCAAATATTTCAATTTTTGACTCATCAGTCTAGAACATCTGCTGTCATTTTTCGGCACCCTAGTTCTTTTGCTTTTATGCATAATTGAGTCACCTAGCCTTGTTTCCATGCCCTATGCGGGAAAATATAGGAACCAGGGTGCATAAAAATCTCAGTAGGTGCTCTGGCCAAAAGGAAATATTTGGCTGTAGCAGGATGCAGTTTGTTCACCGAAGGGTTGGAGAACAGTACAATAAAGAGTGTCTGCAGGCAACAGTAAATGATGGTGGATGTTCCATTGGCTTCCGCTACTGACAAACACAGCCAGTGAGCAAACAATAAGAGAGAGGGGCGAGGCCAAGCCACACTCCGTATGTGAATGCTGCTTGCTATGGGGGCACTAGGCAGGAGGGAGGGGCCTAAAGCGCTAGCGGGGGACCTATGAATAGAAGGATCGGGGCTGCTCTGTGCAGGTGAGTTGGCCCACCCTTTGCAGCTAACCCAGCTTCAATTCTTCTGGGAAGGCTGTCCACAAGGTTTAGGAGTGTGTCTATGGGAATGTTTGATCATTCTTACAGAAGTGCATTTGTGAGGTCAGGCACTGATGTGGGACAAGAAGGCCTGGCTCGCAGTCTCCATTCTAATTCTTCCCAAAGGTGTTCTGTCAGATTCAGGACTCTCAAGTTCCTCCACCCCCAGCTCACTCATCCATGTCTTTATGACCCTGCTTTGTGCACTGGTGTGCAGTCATGTTGGAACAGGAATGGGCCACCCCCAAGCTGTCCCCGCAAAGTTGAAAACATGAATTTCTCAAAAATAACTTGGTATGCTGATGCCTTAGGAGTTCCTTTTACTGGAACTAAGAGGCCAATCCCAACCCCTGAAAAACAACCCCACACCATAATCCCCCCTCCACCAAACTTTACACTTGGCACAATGCTGTCAAGCAAGTACCCTTCTCCTGGCAACCCCCAAACCCAGACATATCCCTCGGATTGCCAGACAGAGAAGCGCGATTCCTCACTCCAGAGAACACGTCTCCACTGCTCTAGAGTCCAGTGGCGGCATGCTTTACGCCACTGCATCCAATTCTTTACATTGTACTTGGTGATGTAAGGCTTGGGCGCAGCTGCCCGGCCAAAGAAACCCATTTCATGAAGCTCTCTACGCACTGTTGTTGTGCTAATCTGAAGGCCACATGAAGTTTGGAGGTCTGAAGCTATTTTATCCATCGCATTGTAGGATGTGCTGCAATACACCTTTTAGATATTGTATCTTCATGTGTTGTTTTTATTACCTTGTCTTTAATAAAATTTATATATATTTTTTATAATTTGTTTTTCATTCAACTGATGTTTTTGGGCACATTAAAATCCCTATTTTCCTCGCCTACAGGGTCTTCCCTGTTAGACTTGGTCTACTTTTTGCACTCGTCTGTAGCTATTGACTCTGTAGACAGTTGGTGTCTTCTGCACACTGTGAGCTTCAGCATTCGCTGACCCCGCTCTGTCATTTTACGTGGCCTACCACTTTGTGGCTGAGCTGCAGTTGTTGCAAGTTGCTTCCAGTTGGTTTGAATACCACTAACAGTTGTCCGTGGAATATTTAGTAGCAAAGAAATTTCACGGATGGACCTATTGCACAGGTGACAACCTATCACGGTACCATGCTTGAATTCACTGAGCTCCTGAAAGCGACCCATTCTTTCACACGTGTTTGTAGAAGCAGTCTGCATGCGTAGGTGCTTGATTTTATACACCTGTGGCCATGGAGGTGATTGGAACACCTGAATGCAATGATTTGGAGGGATGTCCCAATACTTTTGGCAATATAGTGTACAGTAAAATGTTTAGGGATTCTAAGCAATTTCCATGCAATTTTTTTTAAATGTACGTGAAAAAAAAAAAAAAAAATGTCCCTGGTCCCTGTGTCCAGCTAAATGTAGGTTTTAAAGCAGAATATACCAGTGACAGATGGCGAATGTGAAAGTAGAATTTTAGCATATTTTTTATGATGTCACTAATTTGATCACATTTTCTCTCTTCCACAGGAAACTCCCAGACAACTGACATTTTCACAGACGATTATGGTACAAAGCTGTTTTAAAAAATAGTTTTCTTTAGTAGGCAGAGATCCCATCCTTTTAATATTCTTAATCGCTTCCCTCTTGAATCGAATTACTATGCATTCTTTATTTTAAAACCATATGTAATGAAGAGCTATTTTGTATATTTTTACACTGTCACTTTGCTATGTCTTTCATTAATGTTAGTTTTAAAGAATATCTAAAACTAAGAACAAAAATGTAATATTTAGTGCAGCTTATCCACTCACTGACCACTTTATTGGGTAGACCTTTTCAATTGCTCGGTAACACAAATTGCTAATCAGCCAATCACAACTGAAAAAGAGAAAATATCTAGTGAGAGGCAGTTGCGTGGACAAAAATACTTTGTTGATGTCAGAGGTTAGAGGAGAATGGTTCCAGATGATAGAAAGGCAAAAGTAACTCAAATAACACTCATTACAACCAACGTATGCAGAATACCATCTCTGAATGCACAACACATCAAACTTTGAAGCAGCTAAAGGGCTACAGCAGCAGAAGACCACACCGGATGCCACTCCTGTCAGATAAGAACAGGAAACAAAGGCTACAATTGGCACAGGCTCGCCAAAACTGGAAAATAGAAGATTGGAAATAGGTTGCCTGGTCTGATGAGTCTCGATTTCAGCTGCAAAAATTCAGATGGTAGGGTCAGAATTTGGTGTAAACAACATGAAAGCCTGGATCCACCTTGCCTTGCATCAACGGTTCAGGCTGGTGGTGGTGTAATGGTTTGGGGAATATTTTCTTGGCACACTTTGCAACCAAAAAATCTGCAGCAACTGCATGATGCTATCATGTCAAAATGGACCAAAATCTCTGAGGAATGTTTCCAACACCTTGTTGAATCTATGCCACGAAGAATTAAGGTAGTTATGAAGGCAAAAGGGGGTCCAACCCGGTACTAGCAAGGTGTACCTAATAAAGAGGCCGGTGAGTGTGTATTGCCCTAATTATGCTTCATTTTTTGTTTTTCAGGAGGAACAGAAAATGCCAGTTAATCTTACAAGGACTGCAGTTTCCTTGTCACTCCCTGTAAATTGATCTGGTATTACAGACAATATTTCTTCCAAGTTATATTTTTGAACTACTAATCCACACATCTCTCTATTGGCTGCATTCACATCTGAGCGATTAAGTGAGCCATCTGAGTGATTTTCAGGCATTTTTGGTCATGTCGACTGAGAGTTACACTCACTCAAAGTATATCTAAAGCCAAAACAAAAAAAAAATATATATAGTTGGACATTCATAAAACCTAATTATAGCTCAAATCAGGAAAGCAGCCTGGTGTGACAACCATGGTTTACTACATACTGTAGATACAGTGAAATCAATATTCATTGTAATCCTAAAAAAAAAAATGCACACCACCCCATTTAAAGACTTGTTACATTTTTTTGTCTTCAGGTTTAAATATGCTTTCATACTACCACCCCCCCCCCCCCAGAGAATATTAGGGTGATTTTAGAGTAAATTGTATTTGCCCCAAATTTACCAATTTAGCCATTGACGGAATGTCACTGAAGCAAAAACTCTTGATATCTCTTACTGAGCTGCTTAGGAAAAATGTATTTGGAAAAAAAAAAAAAGATCTACTCTTCTTTATTTAAAGCATGTGGAATTTTTGGAATGTAGGGTAGTTTTGTTTGTTTAATTTAGTGCTACTTGCATTTGTGATTTCCCTTTTTTAAGTATATTTGATTGTTATGTGTGTAATGTTACTAAACATTTTTTCATTTTACTTTTTTCACTGTCTATTTCTCCTTTTTGTTAAAAGAAAAAAAATATATAATAATAAACCTAATGAGGGTCTTTTTTTTGGTAGAAGAATGGGTTCTTAACAGGTAAAAGGAACTTCCCTAATGCTCAGGAATTATTTAAAGCCCACTGCACCTTTTGAAACTACTTAATGCAACTATCATTTTCTCTTTGACTTTTATGCATTTTGTCAAAATAGCAAAATTTAAAAAGAATCAAAGTATATAAAGACACACACGTAATGAAAGAACATTGTACAACAGAAGAATCATATATATACATATATAAACTGTATATATATATATATATATATATATATATATATATACTGTAAATAGTCAAGTATCACATTTTTTTTCAGACTAATTTCAATAATAATATCTTTTGTTTTGGTTACAGATGACCCAACTAACAGTATGTAATTTCATTACTAGTGAACCCTATATATACAGTCAGTATGTCACATTACAATAGGATATGAAACCGAAAAGTCCTAAACCTTACACATAACTAATAATTAACCACTTGCCTTCTGTGCACTTAAACCCCCTTCCCATCCAGGCCAATTTTCAGCTTTCAGTGCTCTCACACTTTGAATGACAATTGCGCGGTCATGCTACACTGTACCCATATGAAATTTTTATCATTTTTTTCACACAAACAGAGCTTTCTTTTGGTGGTATTTAATCACCTCTGGGTTTTTTATTTTTTACAAAAAAAAGAAAAAAGACAGAAAATTTTGAAAAAAAAAAAGTTTTCTTATTTTCTGCGAGTAAATTTTGAAAATAAATTTTTCTCCCTCACTGATGTGCGCTGATGAGGCTGCACTGATGGGCACTGATAGGCTGCACTGATGGGCACTGATGAGGTGGCACTTATGGGCACTGATGAGGTGACACTTATGGGCACTGATGAGGTGGCACTTATGGGCACTGATGAGGAGGTACTAATATGCCGCACTGATGAGCACTGATAGGCGGCATTGATAGGCGGCATTGATAGGCGGCACTGATAGGCGGCACTGATAGGCAGCACTGCTGGGCACTGAGAGGTGGCACTGCTGGGCACTGAGAGGCAGCACTGACGGGCGGCACTGATGGGCACTGATAGGCGGCACTGATGGGCACTGGCGGATGGCACTGATGGACACTGACGGGTGGCACTGATGAGCACTGATGGGCGGCACTGATGAGCACTGATGGGCAGCACCATCAGTGCCCACACTCAGTGCCCATAGTGCTGCCAGTCAGTGCTCATCAGTGCCTAGATGAGCAGGCACTGATGGGCACTGATTGTGGGCATTGATGGGGGCACTGATGGCGGGCACTGTGGGCACTGATGGGGGGGCAATGTGTGTGGTTTTTTTACCTTTGGTAATCAGGGCACTGGTGATCAGTGCCCTGATTACATTCCTGTGTGTCCCCAGCGGCTGTCGGCTCCCCCTCCTTCCTTACACTGCAGTGTCTGTGTGAGGAAGGAGCGCCGGCGATGAGAGATGATCTCATATGTTTACATATGAGATCATCTCTCATTGGACGGCTTGATCACGTGGTGAATGGCCGATGTGATTGGCCATTCACCACGATCTGTGATCGGCCGTGTCCAAGGGACACGGCCGACACAGATTCTCCCCGATGCGCGCTCGCGGGAGCGCGCGGGGAGAGTCTTTCTGGGAGGCCGTTTAAAAACGGCCTCTCGAAAATTCAAGTCCGCGCTGCAGCTGTATATAGGCTGTAGTGCGGATGGGAAGGGGTTAAGAAAAAAAATTTGGGGCTAAAGATTTGTTTTAAAGTAAAAACTGGTTCACTTGGAAGCGTATGTAAAGGACTGCTAATACATTTTTTTTTTTTTGGGGGGGGGGGGGGGGGGGTTAGCTATGCTTTAATACTACCAGGAACTTCCCCAAAAATATTTGGGTGATTTCAATGAAAATTGATTTTGCTGTGAATTTGCCAGCTTTGCCATTGATGGAGGCTTGCATAAACTCTTGATTTCTCTCAATAAGCTGTTATAATGCTTGCAAAAACAAAAACATATGTTTAAAAAAAAAAAAAACTTTTCTTCCTACCAAATCTGTTAGAGTACCATTAGTCCCGGTTCACAGTTGTGCGATGCGGGAAGGCTGTGAATTCACAGCCTGTTCCCACATCGCAAACGCACATCTGGCAGTTCAAACTGCCATATGCGATACGCAGGGGGCGTCAATGAAATGTTAACAACACCCACAGTTAGATCTGACAGTTCGCACAGGATCGGATCGTACAAGTGTGAACCACTGTGCAATCCGATCCTGATGCGGCTGGAAAAAAGGGTCATGTGCGTGTTTGGTGCGGATACAGTGCAAATTCAGCCGTACAAACTGTATGGCTGAATTCGCACCGCACATCCAATTGCATGTAATGAAGGAGCAGTGCGCTCCGACATTACATGCGATCACCGCACACGCAAGAGTGTGAACCGGCCCTGAAAGTCCATATATGCCCCATTCTCCTCCTCTTCAAAAACAGATGAACCCTTTTCTTTATTTAGAGAGCATTGATTTTTTTGGAATATAGGGTGCTTTTTTTAATTTAATTTAGTGTTTTTTGTATTTGTGTTTTTCGCTTTTTTTTTTACTTTTCTTTTAGAGTATTTCATTGTTCTTTGTGAAATGTTACTAAGACTATTGAAGGGGCCATTTTTTGGCACATTGTGCCCTTATAAACCCTTATAAACTACCAAAAATTTTAATACTTAATTGCACTTTTCTCATTGACCCCATTACATTTTGTTGAATAGCAAAATTTCATTAGAAAAACTCTCCAATTTTGCTGAAATTTTGGGGAAATTAAAACTTCAACTTTAATAAAGCAGAAGCAGAAGAGGCATCGGAGGAGAAAGAATCAAAATTATTTTTTGCAAATGATAGAACTTTCTAAGAATCCTAGTACATATATCGTCATTGATCTATTTTTTAATTTAAATTCAATCATTTTTATATATTCTGTTTTAATTACAGATGTAACTGAAGCAGCAGAAGGTATGTGATTTCAGTACTTGTGGTCTCCTATGGTCTCTTAGGAAATATGTCATGAATCCCATTAGTGCAGTTTGCATGTCACTTAAAAAAATGATTTTAAAGCTAACAGAAGTCCTAAACCTTCCCCACTCTATACAAAACTAATGATAAAAAAGGTTGGCTAAAGTTTTGCTTTAAAATGAAAAAGGTTACTTTTAAAGTGTATGTGGACCCTAACGTCTCTTCTAAGCTCTCTTTTGGCCTGAATGGGCAAAGTAAAAGTTTGCTTTAAATAAACCCATTCATAACAAAATATGGCTCCAGAGAACAAACTGTTGTGCTTAAAGGACAAGTTCTGGTTTACCTTGAAACCCACAAGCCCCACTGCCTCGCCACCATAGCTAATTAAACCCAGACATCCTCCTCCCAAAGTGCTTACTTACCCTTTAATGAAATTGACAGTTTTCTTCAATGTTTAAATCCTTAGGCCCAAAATCTTCTCTGGTGCTTTCCGTGCAGGGGAGGGCTGGCAGCCTTAGGCCCGGGGGCCAAGTCCAGTCAAGTGGCCCATTGAACCACTGAATCAGCTCACCGTTCATGCCTACCTGGTTTTATAATGGATATTGATTGTTATGAAGCAAGACAAATATGATGCACTGTGGTAACATAATTTAATGTTAATAGCAACAATGGAGGTTTAACAAAAAAATGCATCAATGCAGCCTCAACAGTGCCTATCAGTGCAGCCTCATCAGTGCCCATCAATGCAGCCTGATCAGTGCCCATTAATGCAGCCTCACCAATGCCCAACAATGCAGCCTCACCAATGCCCATCATGCATCCTGATCATCGCCCATCAATGCAGCCTCACTAGTGCCCATCAATGCAGCCTCATCAGTGCCAATCAATGCAGCCTTGCCAGTGTCTATCAATGCAGACTGATCAATCAGTGCCCATCAGTGCAGCCTCACCAGTGCCCATGAATGCAGCCTCATCAGTGCCCATCAGCTCAGCCTCATCAGTGCCCATCAGTGCAGCCTAAATAGTGCCCTTCAATGCAGCCAGTGCTCATCCACTGCAGCCTTATCAGTGCCTATCAATGCAGCCTCACATTTGACCATCAGCTCAGCCTCACCAGTGCCCATCAATGCAGCCTCACCAGTTCCCATCAATGCAGTCTCACTAGTGCCCATCAGTTAATCCTCATCAGTGCACATCAGTGCAGCCTCACCAGTGTCCATCAGTGTAGCCTGATCAGTGCCCATCAATGCAGCCTCACCAGTGCCCATCAATGCACCCTGATCAGTGTCCATCAGCTCAGCCTCACCAGTGCCCATTAAGGCAGCCTCACCAGTGCCCATCAATGCAGTCTGATCAGTGCCCATCAGCTCAGCCTCACCAGTGCCCATCAATGCAGCCTAATCAGTGCCCATCAATGCAGCATCACCAGTGCCCAATAATGCAGCCTTATCAGTGTCCATCAGCTCAGCATCATCAGTGCCCATCAATGCAGCCTGATTAGTGCCCTTCAATGCAGCCTGATCAGTGCCCATCAAAGCAGCCTCACCTGTGCCCATCCAATGCAGCCTGATTAGTGCCCATCAAAGCAGCCTCACCTGTGCCTATCCAATACAGCCTCACTATTGCCCATCAATTCAGCCTCACCAGTGCTCATCAATGCAGCCTCACCAATGCCCATCCATGCAGTCTCATATGTGCCCATCAATGCAGCCTCACAAATGCCCATCCATGCAGTCTCATCTGTGCCCATCAATGCAGCCTCATCAGTGCCCATCAGTGCAGCCCCACCATCCAACGCTTCATCGCTAAATCGCATCTCTTTATTGAATATTAATTTTCTCCCAAAGAGCTCTCCTCTCATATGCAACTCTTTCGCTACACTGACTGGTACCTGCGAGCCAAGCTCAATAACCCCCTGGGCAAACTCAGAGCATATGATCCTGTAAACCATTCTATTTCCCCCTCCCCCACCATCTCAGGGACCCCTTGATCTATATAATGCAACATGCAGCTTATAGTCTTCTTTTTTGTTATGGCTTAGTTCTTGCAGCCTATGTTCTATATCTCTCTGTTAGCTAAATTGCTTCCACTCCTAAGGTTTTAGTGGTAGAATCCTGTTCTTTGTATATGTCTATTATATGCTTTAAAACTTTCTATTTTATCTGTTGGTTGAATAATGCTCATTATTTCACCCAAATGTTGAATGTCTTTTCTTTCTTGACTTGTGAAGGCGTTGCCTACTCTTCCCAGGCTCTTTGTACTCTTATTCTTTTGAAAGCCCCCCCAAAAAAGTTTAACCCTAACAGAAGCCCTAGCCCACCTTATACAAAGTAATAATAAATAAAATCCTCCCTGTTTTCTTTTCAGGTACCATTGATCCTTCGCCAAGTTCATTTTCACTATCAGGTATGGGAATTTACTCTTTAGTGCAATGGAAATTGTAACATTTTTATTTTAAAGTGGTTGTAAACCTCAGCCATGAAATATGAGCAAAGCATATCCCTCTATAGCATGTACATATCTCAATTAAGATCACTGCAGTATCGTTTCATTGTTTCTGTATACTGTTTCGTTCCTCTGCTCTCAGCATGTATCACTTCTGACAAATTTTCCTCACACCAAGAGAAAAATGATGACGGGATGGGGGGGGGGGGGTGAGCTTCAGAGCTCCAGCTGATTGACAGCCTCAGCTCTGTTACTGTTATGGGGGGGGGTCTGCCGAGTGTGACTTCAGCTCTCTGCCCCTTTGTTTCTGAACACTCAGACAAGCTTTAGATATTCTGCACTTTGAACAGATATAGAGAAGAGAATACTGATGTTGGACCGGTACAACTTATGAAGGAGGATTTGTTTCATCTCTGTGTATCACCTGAGGCCAGTCACTTCATTGGCCATTTGTATGGGTTTACAACCACTAAGAGGACCAAACCAAAGCCAGAAAAAATGTGGTTACTCCTATTGCTGGGGCATAACTACAGCCATAGCAGACCACGAGATCCCATGTTTTAGATATTTATCAAATTTTTATTGCTGTCCAGGGAGTTAAAGAGGAAATAAACTTCCATCTTTAAGTTTTACCTATAGGACTCTTAGGACTAATTTCAATCATAATATCTTTTGTTTTGGTTACAGATGGGACTGATGACCCAACTAACGGTATGTAATTTCACTACTAGTGATCTCTATATAAATTTCTTGAATCCTATATATACAGTCAGTATGTCATATTACAATAGGATATGAAACCGAACAGGAGTCCTAAACCTTACACATAACTAATAATTAAGAAAAAAATTTGGGGCTAAAGATTTGCTTTAAAGTAAAAACTGGTTCACTTGGAAGTGTATGTAAAGGACTGCTAATACATTTTTTTTGGAGGGGGGGTTAGCTATGCTTTAATACTACCAGGAACTTCCCCAAAAATATTTGGGTGATTTCAATGAAAATTGATTTTGCTGTGAATTTGCCAGCTTTGCCATTGATGGAGGTTTGCATAAACTCTTGATTTCTCTCAATAAGCTGTTATAATGCAAAAACAAAAACAGATGTTTAAAAAAAAATAAAATTTTCTTCCTACCAAATCTGTTAGAGTACCATTAAAGTCCATATATGCCTCATTCTACCCCTCTTCAAAAACAGATGTACCATTTTCTTTATTTAGAGAGCATTGGTTTTTTGGAATGTAGGGTGCTTTTTTTAATTTAATTTAGTGTTTTTTGTATTTGTGTTTTTTGCGCTTTTTTTACTTTTTTTAGAGTATTTCATTGTTCTTTGTGAAATGTTACTAAGACTATTGAAGTGGCCATTTTTGGCACATTGTGCCCTTATAAACCCTTATAAACTACCAAAAATTGTAATACTTAATTGCACCCTCCTCATTGACCCCATTACATTTTGTCAAATAGCAAAATTTCATTAAAAAAACTCTCCAATTTTGCTGAAATTTTGAGGAAAATAAAACTTCAACTTTAATAAAGCAGAAACAGAAGAGGCATCGAAGGAGAAAGAATCAAAATTCATTTTTACAAATGATAGAACATTCTAAGAATCCTAGTAAATATATAGTCAATTATCGATTTTCAAATTTAAATTCAATCTTTTTTTTATATTCTGTTTTAATTACAGATGTAACTTATGAAACAGAAGGTATGTGATTTCAGTACTTGTGGTCTCCTATGGTCTCTTAGGAAATATGTCATGAATTCCATTAGTGCAGTTTGCATGTCACTTAAAAAACATGATTTTAAAGCTAACAGAAGTCCTAAACCTTCCCCACTCTATACAAAACTAATGATAAAAAAAGGTTGGCTAAAGTTTTGCTTTAAAATGAAAAAGGTTACTTTTAAAGTGTATGTGAACCCTAATGTCTCTTCTAAGCTCTCTTTTGGCCAGAATGGGCAAAGTAAAAGTTTGCTTTAAATAAACCCATTCATAACAAAATATGGCTCCAGAGAACAAACTGTTGTGCTTAAAGGACAAGTTGCGGTTTAACTTGAAACCCACAAGCCCCACTGCCTCGCCACCTTAGCTAATTAAACCCAGACATCCTCCTCCCAAAGTGCTACTTACCTTTTAATCAAATTGACAGTTTTCTTCAATGTTTAAATCCTTCTCTGGTGCTTTCCGTGCAGGGGAGGGCTGGCAGCCTTAGGCCCGGGGGCCAAGTCCAGTCAAGTGGCCCATTGAACCACTGAATCAGCTCACCGTTCATGCCTACCTGGTTTTATAATGGATATTGATGTTATGAAGCAAGACAAATATGATGCACTGTGGTAAAATAATTTAATGTTAATAGCAACAAAGGAGGTTTAACAAAAAAATGCATCAATGCAGCCTCAACAGTGCCTATCAGTGCAGCCTCATCAGTGCCCATCAATGCAGCCTGATCATCGCCCATCAATGCAGCCTCACTAGTGCCCATCAATGCAGCCTAATCAGTGCCAATCAGTACAGCCTTGCCAGTGTCTATCAATGCAGCCTGATCAATCAGTGCCCATCAGTGCAGCCTCACCAATGCCCAGTAATGCAGCCTCATCAGTGCCCATCAGCTCAGCCTCATCAGTGTCCATCAATGCAGCCTGATTAGTGCCCTTCAATGCAGCCTGATCAGTGCCCATCAAAGCAGCCTCACCTGTGCCCATCCAATGCAGCCTGATTAGTGCCCATCAAAGCAGCCTCACCTGTGCCTATCCAATACAGCCTCACTATTGCCCATCAATGCAGCCTAACCAGTGCCCATCAATGCAGCCTCACCATTGTCCATCCATGCAGTCTCATATGTGCCCATCAATGCAGCCTCACAAATGCCCATCCATGCAGTCTCATCTGTGCCCTTCAATGCAGCCTCATCAGTGCCCATCAGTGCAGCCCCACCATCCAACGCTTCATCGCTAGATTGCGTCTCTTTATTAAATATTAATTTTCTCCCAAAGAGCTCTCCTCTCATATGCAACTCTTTCGCTACACTGACTGGTACCTGCGAGCCAAGCACAATAACCCCCTGGGCAAACTCAAAGCGTTTGACACATCTGATCCTGTAAACCATTCTATTTCCCCCTCCCCCACCATCTCAGGGACCCCTTGATCTATATAATGCAACATGCAGCTTATAGTCTTCTTTTTTTGTTATGGCTTAGTTCTTGCAGCCTATGTTCTATATCTCTCTGTTAGCTAAATTGCTTCCACTCCTAAGGTTTTAGTGGTAGAATCCTGTTCTTTGTACATGTCTATTATATGCTTTAAAACTTTTTATTTTATCTGTTGGTTGAATAATGCTCATTATTTCACCCAAATGTTGAATGTCTTTTCTTTCTTGACTTGTGAAGGCGTTGCCTACTCTTCCCAGGCTCTTTGTACTCTTATTCTTTTGAAAGCCCCCCAAAAAAGTTTAACCCTAACAGAAGCCCTAGCCCACCTTATACAAAGTAATAATAAATAAAATCCTCCCTGTTTTCTTTTCAGGTACCATTGATCCTTCGCCAAGTTCATTTTCACTATCAGGTATGGGAATTTACTCTTTAGTGCAATGGAAATTGTTACATTTTTATTTTAAAGTGGTTGTAAACCTCAGCCATGAAATATGAGCAAAGCATATCCCTCTATAGCATGTACATATCTCAATTAAGATCACTGCAGTATTGTTTCATTGTTTCTGTATAATGTTTCGTTCCTCTGCTCTCAGCATGTATCACTTCTGACAAATTTTCCTCACACCAAGAGAAAAATTATGACGGGATGGGGGGAGGGGGGGGGTGAGCTTCAGAGCTCCAGCTGATTGACAGCCTCAGCTCTGTTCCTGTGAGAGGGGTCTGTCGAGTGTGACTTCAGCTCTCTGCCCCTTTGTTTCTGAACACTCAGACAAGCTTTAGATATTCTGCACTTTGAACAGATATAGAGAATAGAATACTGATGTTGGACCGGTACAACTTATGAAGGAGGATTTGTTTCATCTCTGTGTATCACCTGAGGCCAGTCACTTCATTGGCCATTTGTGTGGGTTTACAACCACTAAGAGGACCAAACCAAAGCCAGAAAAAATGTGGTTACTCCTATTGCTGGGGCATAACTACAGCCATAGCAGACCATGAGATCCCATGTTTTAGATATTTATCAAATTTGTATTGCTGTCTGGGGAGTTAAAGAGGAAGTAAACTTCCATCTTTAAGTTTTACCTATAAGTAAGCCTATAATAATGCTTGTGTAAATATCTCCTAAATGTACACATTTTAGGAGATATTTACTGTACATGTAGCCAGTAAAATCACTGGCGCATGTGCTCTGAAGGAATGGCCGCCTGTGCTGTTTCTTCAGAGCCCTGTGCCATGACCAGTCGCTCCTGCGTTCAATGCCGGGAGTGACGCCATCGCTGCTCCAGCCAGTCACAGAGCTGGAGTCCGCGAACCCAGAAAGGAAGACCGGGTGAAGATGGACGAATGTTTCGTTTTGAGGTAGGTTTCACATACAGTGCATTGCGAAAGTATTCGGCCCCCTTGAACTTTTCGAACTTTTGCCACATTTCAGGCTTCAAACATAAAGATATAAAACTGTCATTTTTTTTGAAGAATCAACAACAAGTGGGACACAATCATGAAGTGGAACTAAATTTATTGGATATTTTTAAACTTTTTTAACAAATAAAAAACTGAAAAATTGGGCGTGCAAAATTATTCAGCCCCTTTACTTTCAGTGCAGCAACTCTCTCCAGAAGTTCAATGAGGATCTCTGAATGATCCAATGTTGACCTAAATGACTAATGATGATAAATAGAATCCACCTGTGTGTTATCAAGTCTCTGTATACATTCACCTGCACTGCTTTAGTCTCAGAGGTCCGTTTAAAGTGCAGAGATCATCATGAAGAACAAGGAACACACCAGGCAGGTCCGAGATACTGTTGTGGAGAAGTTTAAAGCCGGATTTGGATACAAAAATATTTCCCAACCTTTAAACATCCCAAGGAGCACTGTGCAAGCGATAATATTGAAATGGAAGGAGTATCAGACCACTGCAAATCTACGAAGACCTGGCCGTCCCTCTAAACTTTCAGCTCATACAAGGAGAAGACTGATCAGAGATGCAGCCAAGAGGCCCATGATCACTCTGGATGAACTGCAGAGATCTACAGCTGAGGTGGGAGACTCTGTCCATAGGACAACAATCAGTCGTATACCGCACAAATCTGGCCTTTATGGAAGAGTGGCAAGAAGAAAGCCATTTCTTAAAGATATTCATAAAAAGTGTCGTTTAAAGTTTGCCACAAGCCACCTGGGAGACACACCAAACATGTGGAAGAAGGTGCTCTGGTCAGATGAAACCAAAATCGAACTTTTTGGCAACAATGCAAAACATTATGTTTGGCGTAAAAGCAACACAGCTAATCACCCTGAACACACCATCCCCACTGTCAAACATGGTGGTGGCAGCATCATGGTTTGGGCCTGCTTTTCTTCAGCAGGGACAGGGAAGATGGTTAAAATTGATGGGAAGATGGATGGAGCCAAATACAGGACCATTCTGGAAGAAAACCTGATGGAGTCTGCAAAAGACCTGAGACTGGGACGAAGATTTGTCTTCCAATAAGACAATGATCCAAAACATAAAGCAAAATCTACAATGGAATGGTTCACAAATAAACATATCCAGGTGTTAGAATGGCCAAGTCAAAGTCCAGACCTGAATCCAATCGAGAATCTGTGGAAAGAACTGAAAACTGCTGTTCACAAACGCTTTCCATCCAACCTCACTGAGCTCGAGCTGTTTTGCAAGTAGGAATGGGCAAAAATTTCAGTCTCTCGATGTGCAAAACTGATAGAGACATACCTCAAGCGACTTAAAGCTGTAATTGCAGCAAAAGGTGATGCTAGAAAGTATTAACTTAAGGAGGCTGAATAATTTTGCACGCCCAATTTCTCCGTTTTTTGTTTGTTAAAAAAGTTTGAAATATCCAATACATTTCGTTCCACTTCATGATTGTGTCCCACTTGTTGTTGATTCCTCACAAAAAATTACAGTTTTATATCTTTATGTTTGAAATCTGAAATGTGGCAAAAGGTCAAAAAATTCAAGGGGGCCGAATACTTTCACAATGCACTGTAATGCGCTAGTATGTGATGCATACTAGCACATTATGCCTTTACCTTGCAGGTACGAAAAAGAAAAAAAAGTGCAGTGGTTTACAACTGCTTTCATTTAAATGATGACAATATTTTCTGTTTCAGTTACAGACAGCAGTGAAGAAGCATCAACAGGTACGTGATTTCACAATGTAGTTAGCACATCTTATTAAAATAATATTTTACTACCCCCTGTTTGATATTAGATTTACTGCCTCCTCAATTTTTATAACTATGATTCCTGTTGATTATCTTGTTTTTATAATTTCCTCTTTCTAGAACATTATCATTATGACTATTATGTAAATAATATATGACCACTATGCTCCTCCATTGGGGATCTGTGTCCAGTTGGGACAGGATTAGGGACATCTGCTCCCTATATTGTTCTTTTTTTTTTTACCTATAGTCTACTGTTTAAACATTTTGGGCATTCTTATTGGATATAGAGAAAGAGACATACTTCCTCAAGCACTAGGGATTGTAGATCAAAGGATGATGTGAACCAAGCAAAGAAATGTAACTCATCCGGAACCAGTGCAGCTGATCAATGATATATGGAAAAAATGTGGCATAGAAGAAAACATTTGAAAGACAGCGCTCAATGGGCTGGATAATCAAGTAGGAGAACCACAGAAGCCAAATAAGCCAAGTTGTAAAGACTAAAGTTTATTTCCTCAGTGAACAAAGTAATAAGTTAAAAAGATAAAAAGATAAAAAGCCAACAATACCACTATTGTTCCCATGGGCATTAAGGTGTTAACACCATTCATAGGACCAGCTGATGGAGCAGGGAGGGGTGCCCATGTCCATGCTTAGAAGATGGAAGCCTGTTCCAAGGAAGATCAGATCCAAGGAAGATCCCTGATAGCTAGAAACCGGAGGGCACAAATGTGCCTGGGAAGTGTCACTGTCGCTCACTGCAGAGTGGTATAAGCCAACCTAGAGACCAGGCTAAGGTGTCCAGTGTCAATGCCTGTAGAGGTGTCTCTACCAGTCATGTTTGGATGGTAAACTCCACTCAGGAGTCAAGCCGAGGAATCAGCATGCCTTGATGACGTGCGGCACCAACAGGAAGTGTGGAGGAAAAATGGATCCCCATGAACCAGTGTGGAGCGCAAGTTCGTCTGTTGCTGTGACAATGAATTTTGCGCACATGCGCTTTGTCAAAGTCATGGATGAAAGGCAAAAAGATAGTATATTTATTATAGGTATATAGGTATATTACAATATACCTATTGTGTGAACATTTGGGGGCGGGGAGTGGGCATATATCATCTGTTTACCAGTCTCCCGGTCAGCTTATACCACTCTGCAGTGAGCGGCAATGACACCTTCAAGGCACACGGGTGCCCTCCAGTTCCTAGCTATCAGGGATCTTCCTTGGACCAGGCTTCCATCTTCTACAGCATGGACATTGGCGCCCCTCAATGCTCCATCAGCTGGTTCTCTGGATGGCGTTAACCCCTCAATGCCCATGAGAACCATAGTGATATTGTTGGCTTTTTATCTTTTTAACTTATTACTTTGTTTATTGAGGAAATAAATATTAGTCTTTACACATGGCATAATTTACTCCTGTGGTTCTCCCACTTGACTATCCAGTCCATTGAGCGCTGTCCATTAGTGGTTTTCTTCTGTTTGGATATCGAGTATTACATTTGGGACTGTTCTATCCTACTAATATAATTATTTTGTCAGGCCTCTATGGTCCTGGACCCATATATTTGTGTTTCTTACCTAAAGTTGAATTTTGTTTTCATTTTTGTTTTTGACTACTTTCTATACTGTATTTTTCAGTATTTGATGGGTTTTTTTGATGATGAAACTATATATTATGTACTTATCTTTATCTGACTTATCCCTCATTCCCACTAAAGGCGTGTTTAAAATCGCGCGAGTTCAGCTGAACGTGCACAATTTCAAACCCGCATGTCAGTGCGAGTTCGGGGATGATTTGACAGACATCTGTGCAGGTTCCTGCCCCCAAAATCGCCAAAAATAGTGCAGAAACTACTTTTGGGAATCGGTGCGGCCCCGCAAAGTCAAATCGCATGTCAAATTGGCCCGATGCGAGTCTACCCTTAGTCTATTTCATAATGTCTTCCTTATTTGACCTTGCATTGAGCTGTGGATTTATTACTTTTCCATTAATCTCTTTTTTATTTTACTCTGGCTATACAATTTTTTCCACTCATTCTCACAAGTATTCTTTTTCTATACCAAAATACAGGTTTTTTTTTTTTTATTGCGTATGTGATTTAGATTTCTCTCACACAATGTTCAGGTTTTTAATTCCTTCATTAAAAGAAGGAAAGCTTGTATGCAAGATAAGAAATTAGGGGCTAAGTTTATACTCTTACAAGAAACTAACTTTTCTATCTCCAATCATCCCAAATTTTTCTAAAATGCCTTTATTCAATCATCCTATATACTATACTTATATTGGAATAGTGATCTTTATCCACAGCTCTAATCCCTTCACTGTGGAACATATCTATAAAGATATTGAAAGTAGATCTTTGGATTTGTTTTGTATATTCGTTGTTCTTAATCGATTAATATTTTCAGAAGTTATTTTGGAAGATTGACTATATTCATTATTCAGCTTACCAGATACTGATATTAATAAGCCTGTAAACAGTGGCGTCCCTCTCAGCTCAGATAACCCACTGGAATCAACCGAAATAGGCTCTGGAACCCCAAACGCTGAAGGATGTATGCCTCCAAGCCAATGATGTAATCGGATACCCCAAAGGAGACAACCGAGGCCAACCCTTAACAGCCACCATAAGTCATTGCCAACATGTAGAAAAGAATAAAAAGCTCCATAGCGTAAAACCGCAAATCTTGTTTTTTATAAAATAAAGAATTACAGTTTATTTTATAATAAACAAGATTATTAATATCAGTTTATCTGGTAAGCTGAGTACTTACTGGTGGTGTATAATTTGGATTCACACCTTTTTTCACTGGAGTCTTGGGATTTTGTGGACTATATTTGAGACTGTTATTTCAGCACTTGGTTAATATAAATTCAGTATCTACTGTCTTATATTTGTTTGTTTACACATGTTATTGCTGCATTTAAATTCTATTTGCATTTATTATTCAGTATACACATTTATTATTATTACTTTTGACTAATCACATATGCCTTCACTCACTTAGCGCAGCTTGTTTATACTTTATTTGATTGTTGGTGTTATCACACTGGAAGCTGCAGCTTTTTATGTATATTTTCACATCAGCACGGTTATAGTTTTTGATATTGTATCTAAATCGATGGCCATGCCCGTTGGTATTCCTCCTTCCCGAAGCTAATCTCTTGGGTCATCATTTCACTTTACCTGGTCCACACACTGTATCTCCTACATAGGAGTTACCTTAACACCAACATTTCATGTAATATTCCAGTGTAACTACTCCCCTTATAACTAAACTTTGCCACATAATTAAACTATGGTCATCCTATATAATTTCCTTTCATTATGATCCAAATGAACATTCTTCCAAAAATCCTGTATCTATTCCCTATATTAGTACCTAAATCCTTTCTGGATGATTTCCAAACAAAGATTATTAAATTTATCTGGTTGAATAAAAGAGCTACATTTTCTAAACAAATATTATACCATTCCCAGTCTTTGGGCATTATTGACCTCCCACATCTTTGGTTCTATTATCTAGCCTTTAGGTTTTCACAGTTGGCTCAGTGAAACATCCCAAATTACAAAGCTCCTTGGATCAAATTTGAATCTAGTTCCATACAACCTTACTATTTGGCCAGCCTGTTGTGGTCAAAATCTGTCTACTACTGTCATCTTTAGTAATGGGCCGAACAACCCCTGGTTCGGTTTGCACCAGAACTCCCCAACACTAAAAAAGTTCAGACTCGAGCCACAAATCCTATCAACCACTTCTGGACTGGAAGGTTTTACCCCCTAATGAATAGGCCATTTTTTTGTGATATGACACTGTGTTACTTTAACTGACAATTGTGCAATCGTTTTGATGGTATTTGATCACCTCTGCGTTTTTTATTTTTTGTGCTATAAACAAAACAAAAGCGACAATAAAAATATATATATATATATATATATATTTTTTTATACTTTCTGCTATAAAACACAGCCAATAAAAAATGTAAAAAATTCAAATGTTTTAATCAATTTAGGGGGGGGGGGGTATCTGCATTTTTTGCATAGGCAGATCGCCATTCTGCCTCTCCCGGGAATGATCACGGATGGCTGGCAGACAATCGGTCTTCCGGACCCGCTGATTGACATCCCCACTAGCCAATCACGGCACAATCGTGTCATCTAGTGGCTATTGAATGAAGGTACGTAGTTTGGCACAATGGTGCCACACTGCCGCAGTAAATACACGGCGACCAGTCGGCAAGTGGTTAAAGTCTTTAGGAACCAAACTTGAAAAATCAAAAGTCCCCATTTTGAATGCTTATATGCTATTTTGAAGGATTCTATAAGTTATTGTTCATAAAAAAGGATGTATCAATGCAAAAAAATGTTAAAAAACATAGTTTTTAAAGGAGCAGTGATTTTATTGATGCTTAAAGTGAAAATTTCCTCTAAACATAGTGCCTGGGGGTCCTCCAGTCTGCCTATAAAGAGGCACATCTGTACCATGTATAGAACCTGCTGCAGCAAAACTGACATATATAAAGAAAAAAATGACATTTAAATTGATTTTTCCAACTGTAAATCATTGCCGGAAATAGAAATATTGTCAAAAAAAATGTGAGGTCACCTCCAAATCTATACCAGACCCTTATTTCAGTATGCAGTCTGACAGACCAGGAAACGGGGTGACAAGTGAGTGCTCCTCCACCCCAACCATACCAGAGTCTGTGATCAGGGGGCCTATCGGAATGTGGAAGGAAGAAAGAAAGAAAGAAAGAAAGAGACACAGTTTTTGACAATTCCTTTATTAAAAAATAAAAATTAAAATAAAAAATGTACCTTGATGTAGATCCATCATAAATCGTCATACCCACTGCACCGCAAAACTCGAAAAAAGAAAGTTCTACCCGCAAAAAAAAGGCTAACCTCCAACTGCCTGCTCCACCATGTGACAGCAATGTCCCTTGGTGGCTCCACCCCCATGTGACATCACCAGCCCAGCATGCAGTGGTCAGTGACATCACTGCCCCTTACCTATTTATGAACTGTCACATGGCGGAGCAGGCAGTCGGTGATTAGCCTTGGTCACGAGCTGAGCCTTTTTTTTTTCTTTTTTTGGATCTGGAGGTCAAGCGGGAGTGGTGATTGATGATGGATCTACATTGGGGGACATTGTTTTTTACATTTTTATTTTTTAATAAAGGAATTGTCAAAAATTGTGTCTGTTTTTCTTTCTTTTTGACACTTTTTTTGGTGAATGAGTAGGGGTACAATGTACCCCCATACTGATTAACATAGAGGGGGCTTCCAGATTCAGTTAGGCCCCCTGCCCACAGACCCCAACAACCAGCGCCCAGGCTTGTTTGTAAGAGGCCCTTGTCCCCATTAACATGGGGAAAAGTTGCTTTGAGGTGGGGGGAGGGGGCAGATCCTGGTCCAGGCTGCCCGGCTGCATGCTCAGATAAGGGTCTGGTATGGATTTTGAGAGGAACCCCACACCTTTTTTTTGTTCATTTTGGTGTGGGGTTCCCCTTAAAATCCCTACCAGAACCTAACGGCCTGGTATGGATTGGGGGGACCCCCACACCATTTTTATTTAAAATGTTTCTATTGCGATAAATTCAGCAATGTTTTTTTTTTTTATTCAGCTGTCAGCGGGGAAGCCTGCTGACAGTTGATGGCTCATCCATTGTTAGGGATGTGGTGGCTGGCTTCCCGGCCTGCTCCTTAACAACTTAATCACTGTGTGCTCAAACATCCCCCTGAGCGCACCTACAATTTGGGTGTTCGTCGAACACTGGAATGAGCGCTCTTTGGGACCAGACTCATGCTCGGCCCGAACCACACGTCCATTCCTAGTCATCTTGCCCCACCTAACACACTTGTATCTCAGTCTTTTAAACAGTGGTCTCTGCATAAACATAAATATCAGATACCTCCTTGGGGATCTCATTTTAGGAGACCCCTTCTTTAAAGCAGCTTTTCCTACCTTCCATTTTATATGGTGAAAATCATATCCTTTTTGACACTCCTTCAACTTTCCCAAAAGGATCAAACTTTATTTCCTTATCTTTCCTTCAGCAAATAAAATTTGCCCCTTCCAATGAATATTTTAATTTCCTTCAAATATTGTTTTTTTTTTCCTCTACACAACATTGTAATTATGCCTTTATCTCCTCTCCTACCACCAATGAAAAAATACTCTTGGGGGCAAAGGTTTGATTTCTACACTATATCATCATTTGTCTCTCACTCAGTCCTCAGATAAAATACCTAAAAATGGGAAACAGACTGTGATTTACAGCTCCCTCCCCCCAAGCCTGGGACACCATATTGGAAAGTTTACATAAATGCAGGAGATCCCTTACTATTAGGGAAACAGCAATTAAACTCCTTACCCACTGGCATCTCACTCCCGCTAAATTACACTCTATTTATCCAAAAATACCTGATTCCTGCTTCAGAAGCTACCCCACGACTGGCTCCCTTGTGCACATCTTTTGGAACTATGATAGAATTCTGACAAAAAAATTATGAACATTTCTTCTGCTATTGCAGATCAATGATTCCCTTAAATGTAGACAATTGTCTCTTATTTAGTCCTATTTCCAATATTATATATTAGATGGAAAAACTTATTAATGCCCCTTGTGTGGGTACTATATGGTCAATAGCCTTAAACTGGAAATCGAATAATGTCCCATTTTCTCTAATGGCTTCTCAAGTTGATTCCATTTATGTTGGTGGGATTTTCCATGCACTTAATGACTCTATGCTACATTTTTCCACTAAATGGGATAGTTGGATCTCTAATCACAATCACTATTTGGATAACTCACTGTGATAATTTACTATCTATCACTATCTTTCAATTACCAATGTCTTACAGTATCCTTGTTTCATGATATATCTGATCTATCTATTATCTCTAGTCAATTTGAACAGCATTGTGTGATGCTTTTTAATTATTTGTTCTTTGTTAAATGCTTTCCCTTGTTTGAATAGGATTGAGCAAGGCTTTGTCACGCCAATATATTACTTGTTTGTATGATACTTCTCAATAAACATTAAAAAACAAATGGATTTTCAAACTAAAAGAAATGCTAACCCACTTTATACAAAATAATAATAAATAAAAATCTCCTTTTTTATTTTCAGGGACCATTGATCCTTCAGCAACAGGTATATGAGTTCACTTCTAGTACAATGGAAAATGCAACTTATTTTTATTTTAAAGAACCAAGCCAGAGCTAGAATAAATGTAGTTATGTCTGAAGCTGAGGCATAATTACCCCATGAGACTCCACAGTTTAGATTGAGCAGGGAAGAGTTAGACCTTCTGTCACATATAGATTGCTGTCCGGGGAGGTTCATCCTCTCTATCTGTCTTAGGAACCATTGTCACTGGTACAGGATGTGATAGGAAATTCAAAATTTACAGGTGTTAGCAAATCATGTATGAAGAAGAAACATTCCGGGGGGGGGGGGGTCTGTTGCAGTGCCAATTGACTACAAGGGAAATTACCATCCACTACCACTTTGTGTCTTTGGAACAGAAAGTTAAAAGTTCTGAGAGAGGAACATTTATTTGTAGTTCAAATAAAAAAAGCAATCTAGTATGACAACTGTGGCTCACTCTATAGGTGCATTGAAGTGAGTACAGGACAGGAAGTATATTAAAAAATACTGAAACCACCATTTCTAAGGACTACAATTAAGACTAAAACTTTAGATTTTAGGTCTAGATACACTTTAATACTACCAGGAACCTTCCCAAGCATATTGGTGTGGTTTCAGGGAAAATTGATTGTGTTGTGAATTTTCTATTTTTATCATTGGCAAAATTTTGCTAAAGCAAAAAGTCTTGCTTTCCTTCTTTGAGCTGCTTAAGCAAAATTATTCTAGGGAGAAAAATCTTCTTCTTTTTCATTATTGAGAAGGTGTGGATATTTTTGCGATGTGGGGTAGTTTTGTTTATTTAATTTAGTCATCTTCAGTTTGATTTGTTTCCTTTTAAGCCTATTTGATTGCTATTTGCCTACTATAATTTTATTTATTTACTTATTAATTACATTTTTTCACAGTTTGTTTTTTCTTTCTGTAAAAAAAGTAAAATAAATAATGCAAATAAAGGGTTGTTGTTTGCCCTAATAGGTGAAAGGTGCCAATAGCCGAATGGCACCGGGGCCGGCCTTTCATCGATTTGGGTGAATGTCATTTGACGTGGAGTTGTGCTGTAGGGTGATCTGTCACCATCTGTGTACCTGACATCACTGTACCTGCCCACTGCCTGTACCATGTGGCCGCTGTAACCAATCACAGCAGGTAACATGACGGTTGTAAACAATGGATGGTTTCCTTTCAAGCCATCCATTGTGTACAATTGTGTAGCTATCTGTGATTGGTCATAGTGATCACATGGTACAGACTGGGCCAATCACAGCTTATCTGTGCCATGTAATCAGCTGTGGCTAATTATAGGTCATCATAACAAAACAAACTGAATTAATCTATTTTTGTTCAGTAAAATGCTTGCATATAGCAATAACATGAATTTTTGATATCTCTCACTAAGCTGCTTAGGCAAAATGTATTTGAAAAAAAAAAAAAAATAACTAATCTTCTTTATTTAAAGCATGTGGAATTTTTGGAATGTAGGGTAGTTTTGTTTATTAAATTTATTGTTACTTTGATTTGTGACTTCCCTTTTTGAAGTATATTTGATTGTTATGTGTGTAATGTTACTAAACATTTTTTCATTTAACTTTTTTCACTGTCTGTTTTTTTCCTTTTTGTAAAAAAAATATATATATAATAATGAACCTAATAGGGGGTCTTTTTTTGGTAGAAGAATGGGTTCTTAACAGGTAAAAGGAGCTTCCCTAACTCTCAGGAATCATTTAAAGCCCACTGCACCTTTTGAAACTACTAAACGCCACTATCATTTTCTCTTTGACTTTTATGCATTTTGTCAAAATAGCAAAATTAAAAAAAAAACTTATCAAATTTGCTATAAATTTGGGAAAGTGGAAACGCTCCGTTTTGTTTTACCACATTGGCAAACTCATCCCTCATATAGAAAGCAAAAAGTTGTTGAGGAGTCAAAGGGGAAAGAATCAAATTATATCAAGACACACACATAATGAAAGAACATTGTACAACATAAGAATCTCATATATATATATATATACTGTATATAGTCAAGTATCTAATTTTTTTTTCAGACTAATTTCAATCATAATATCTTTTGTTTTGGTTACAGATGGGACTGATGACCCAACTAACGGTATGTAATTTCACTACTAGTGATCTCTATATAAATTTCTTGAATCCTATATATACAGTCAGTATGTCATATTACAATAGGATATGAAACCGAACATGAGTCCTAAACCTTACACATAACTAATAATTAAGAACAAAATTTGGGGCTAAAGATTTGCTTTAAAGTAAAAACTGGTTCACTTGGAAGCGTATGTAAAGGACTGCTAATACATTTTTTTTTGGAGGGGGGGTTAGCTATGCTTTAATACTACCAGGAACTTCCCCAAAAATATTTGGGTGATTTCAATGAAAATTGATTTTGCTGTGAATTTGCCAGCTTTGCCATTGATGGAGGTTTGCATAAACTCTTGATTTCTCTCAATAAGCTGTTATAATGCAAAAACAAAAACAGATGTTTTAAAAAAAAAAAAAAAAACTTTTCTTCCTACCAAATCTGTTAGAGTACCATTAAAGTCCATATATGCCTCATTCTCCTCCTCTTCAAAAACAGATGAACCATTTTCTTTATTGTAGAGAGCATTGATTTTTTTGGAATGTAGGGTGCTTTTTTTAATTTAATTTAGTGTTTTTTGTATTTGTGTTTTTTGCTTTTTTTTTTACTTTTTTTTTAGAGTATTTCATTGTTCTTTGTGAAATGTTACTAAGACTATTGAAGTGGCCATTTTTGGCACATTGTGCCCTTATAAACCCTTATAAACTACCAAAAATTGTAATACTTAATTGCACCTTCCTCATTGACCCCATTACATTTTGTCGAATAGCAAAATTTCGTTAAAACAGCTCTCCAATTTTGCTGAAATTTTGGGGAAATTAAAACTTCAACTTTAATAAAGCAGAAGCAGAAGAGGCACCGAAGGAGAAAGAATCAAAATTATTTTTTGCATATGATAGAACATTCTAAGAATCCTAGTACATATATCGTCATTGATCTATTTTTTAATTTAAATTCAATCATTTTTATATATTCTGTTTTAATTACAGATGTAACTGAAGCAGCAGAAGGTATGTGATTTCAGTACTTGTGGTCTCCTATGGTCTCTTAGGAAATATGTCATGAATCTCATTAGTGCAGTTTGCATGTCACTTAAAAAAATGATTTTAAAGCTAACAGAAGTCCTAAACCTTCCCCACTCTATACAAAACTAATGATAAAAAAAAGGTTGGCTAAAGTTTTGCTTTAAAATGAAAAAGGTTACTTTTAAAGTGTATGTGGACCCTAACGTCTCTTCTTAGCTCCCTTTTGGCCTGAATGGGCAAAGTAAAAGTTTGCAGCCTCACCAGTGCCTATCAGTGCAGCCTAATCAGTGCCCATCAATGCAGCCTCACCAGTTCCCATCAATGCAGCCTCACTAGTGCCCATCAGTTAATCCTCATCAGTGTACATCAGTGCAGCCTCACCAGTGTCCATCAGTGTAGCCTGATCAGTGCCCATCAATGCAGCCTCACCAGTGCCCATCAATGCACCCTGATCAGTGCCCATCAGCTCAGCCTCACCAGTGCCCATTAAGGCAGCCTCACCAGTGCTTATCAATGCAGTCTGATCAGTGCCCATCAGCTCAGCCTCACCAGTGCCAATCAATGCAGCCTAATCAGAGCCCATCAATGCAGCATCACCAGTGCCCAATAATGCAGCCTCATCAGTGTCCATCAGCTCAGCATCATCAGTGCCCATCAATGTAGCCTGATTAGTGCCCTTCAATGCAGCCTGATCAGTGACCATCAAAGCAGCCTCACCTGTGCCCATCCAATGCAGCCTGATTATTGCCCATCAAAGCAGCCTCACCTGTGCCTATCCAATACAGCCTCACTATTGCCCATCAATGCAGCCTCACCAGTGCCCATCAATGCAGCCTCACAAATGCCCATCCATGCAGTGTCATCTGTGCCCATCAATGCAGCCTCATCAGTGCCCATCAGTGCAGCCCCACCATCCAATGCTTCATCGCTAGATTGCGTCTCTTTATTGAATATTAATTTTCTCCCAAAGAGCTCTCCTCTCATATGCAACTCTTTCGCTACACTGACTGGTACCTGCGAGCCAAGCTCAATAACCCCCTGGGCAAACTCAAAGCGTTTGACACTTCTGATCCTGTAAAACCTTCTATTTCCCCCTCCCCCACCATCTCAGGGACCCCTTGATCTATATAATGCAACATGCAGCTTATAGTCTTCTTTTTTGTTATGGCTTAGTTCTTGCAGCCTATGTTCTATATCTCTCTGTTAGCTAAATTGCTTCCACTCCTAAGGTTTTAGTGGTAGAATCCTGTTCTTTGTACATGTCTATTATATGCTTTAAAACTTTCTATTTTATCTGTTGGTTGAATAATGCTCATTATTTCACCCAAATGTTGAATGTCTTTTCTTTCTTGACTTGTGAAGGCGTTGCCTACTCTTCCCAGGCTCTTTGTACTCTTATTCTTTTGAAAGCCCCCCCAAAAAAGTTTAAACCTAACAGAAGCCCTAGCCCACCTTATACAAAGTAATAATAAATAAAATCCTCCCTGTTTTCTTTTCAGGTACCATTGATCCTTCGCCAAGTTCATTTTCACAATCAGGTATGGGAATTTACTCTTTAGTGCAATGGAAATTGTAACATTTTTATTTTAAAGTGGTTGTAAACCTCAGCCATGAAATATGAGCAAAGCATATCCCTCTATAGCATGTACATATCTCAATTAAGATCACTGCAGTATTGTTTCATTGTTTCTGTATAATGTTTCATTCCTCTGCTCTCAGCATGTATCACTTCTGACAAATTTTCCTCACACCAAGAGAAAAATGATGACGGGATGGGGGGGGGGGGGGGTGAGCTTCAGAGCTCCAGCTGATTGACAGCCTCAGCTCTGTTCCTGTGAGAGGGGTCTGTCGAGTGTGACTTCAGCTCTCTGCCCCTTTGTTTCTGAACACTCAGACAAGCTTTAGATATTCTGCACTTTGAACAGATATAGAGAAGAGAATACTGATGTTGGACCGGTACAACTTATGAAGGAGGATTTGTTTCATCTCTGTGTATCACCTGAGGCCAGTCACTTCACTGGCCATTTGTATGGCCACTAAGAGGACCAAACCAAAGCCAGAATAAATGTGGTTACTCCTATTGCGGAGGCATAACTACAGCCATAGCAGACCATGAGATCCCATGTTTTAGATATTTATCAAATTTATATTGCTGTCTGGGGAGTTAAAGAGGAAATAAACTTCCATCGTTAAGTTTTACCTATAAGTAAGCCTATAATAATGCTAGTGTAAATATCTGTGGCGCATGTGCTCTGAAGGAATGGCCGCCTGTGCTGTTGCTTCAGAGTCCTGTGCCATGACCAGTCGCTCCTGCGTGCAATGCCGGGAGGGACGCCATCGCAGCTCCAGCCAGTCACAGAGCTGGAGTCCGCGAACCCAGAAAGGAAGACCGGGTGAAGATGGACGAATGTTTCGTTTTGAGGTAGGTTTCACATACAGTGCATTGCGAAAGTATTCGGCCCCCTTGAACTTTTCGAACTTTTGCCACATTTCAGGTTTCAAACATAAAGATATAAAACTGTCATTTTTTTTGAAGAATCAACAACAAGTGGGACACAATCATGAAGTGGAACTAAATTTATTGGATATTTTTAAACTTTTTTAACAAATAAAAAACTGAAAAATTGGGCGTGCAAAATTATTCAGCCCCTTTACTTTCAGTGCAGCAACTCTCTCCAGAAGTTCAATGAGGATCTCTGAATGATCCAATGTTGACCTAAATGACTAATGATGATAAATAGAATCCACCTGTGTGTTATCAAGTCTCTGTATACATTCACCTGCACTGCTTTAGTCTCAGAGGTCCGTTTAAAGTGCAGAGATCATCATGAAGAACAAGGAACACACCAGGCAGGTCCGAGATACTGTTGTGGAGAAGTTTAAAGCCGGATTTGGATACAAAAATATTTCCCAACCTTTAAACATCCCAAGGAGCACTGTGCAAGCGATAATATTGAAATGGAAGGAGTATCAGACCACTGCAAATCTACGAAGACCCGGCCGTCCCTCTAAACTTTCAGCTCATACAAGGAGAAGACTGATCAGAGATGCAGCCAAGAGGCCCATGATCACTCTGGATGAACTGCAGAGATCTACAGCTGAGGTGGGAGACTCTGTCCATAGGACAACAATCAGTCGTATACTGCACAAATCTGGCCTTTATGGAAGAGTGGCAAGAAGAAAGCCATTTCTTAAAGATATTCATAAAAAGTGTCGTTTAAAGTTTGCCACAAGCCACCTGGGAGACACACCAAACATGTGGAAGAAGGTGCTCTGGTCAGATGAAACCAAAATCGAACTTTTTGGCAACAATGCAAAACATTATGTTTGGCGTAAAAGCAACACAGCTCATCACCCTGAACACACCATCCCCACTGCCAAACATGGTGGTGGCAGCATCATGGTTTGGGCCTGCTTTTCTTCAGCAGGGACAGGGAAGATGGTTAAAATTGATGGGAAGATGGATGGAGCCAAATACAGGACCATTCTGGAAGAAAACATGATGGAGTCTGCAAAAGACCTGAGACTGGGACAGAGATTTGTCTTCCAACAAGACAATGATCCAAAACATAAAGCAAAATCTACAATGGAATGGTTAACAAATAAACATATCCAGGTGTTAGAATGGCCAAGTCAAAGTCCAGACCTGAATCCAATCGAGAATCTGTGGAAAGAACTGAAAACTGCTGTTCACAAATGCTCTCCATCCAACCTCACTGAGCTTGAGCTGTTTTGCAAGGAGGAATGGGCAAAGATTTCAGACTCTGGATGTGCAAAACTGATAGAGACATACCCCAAGCGACTTACAGCTGTAATTGCAGCAAAAGGTGGCGCTACAAAGTATTAACTTAAGCGGGCTGAATAATTTTGCACGCAAAATTTCTCAATTTTTTATTTGTTTAAAATGTTTGAAATATACAATAAATTTCGTTCCACTTCATGATTGTGTCCCACTTGTTGTTGATTCTTCAATACAGTTTTATATCTTTATGTTTGAAGTCTGAAATGTTGCAAAAGGTCAAAAAAATTCAAGGGGACAGAATACTTTCGCAATACACTGTAATGCGCTAGTATGTGATGCAGTGGTTTACAACTGCTTTCATATAAATGATATTGATAACAATAATTTCTGTTTCAGTTACAGACAGCAGTGAAGAAGCATCAACAGGTATGTGATTTCACAATGTAGTTAGCACATCTTATTAAAATAATATTTTACTACCCCCTGTTTGATATTAGATTTACTGCCTCCTCAATTTTTATAACTATGATTACTGTTGATTATCTTGTTTTTATAATTTCTTCTTTCTAGAACATTAAAATTATGTCTAATATGTAAATAATATATGACCACTATGCTCCTCCATTGGGGATCTGTGTCCAGTTGGGACAGGATTTGGGACATCTGCTCCCTATATTGTTCTTTTTTTTACCTGTAGTCTACTGTTTAAACGTTTTGTGCATTCTTATTGGATATAGAGAAAGAGACATACTTCCTGAAGCACTAGGGATTGTGGATCAAAGGATGATGTGAACCAACCAAAAAAATGTAACTCATCCAGAACCAGTGCAGCTGACCAATGATATGTGGAAAAAATGTGGCATAGAAGAAAACAATTGATAGACAACGCTCAATGGGCTGGATAATCAAATGGGAGAACCACAGGAGCCAAATAAGCCAAGTTGTAAAGACTAAAGTTTATTTCCTCAATGAACAAAGTAATACGTTAAAAATATAAAAAGCCAACAAAACCACTATTGTTCCCATGGGCATTAAGGGGTTAACATCGTTCATAGGACCAGCTGATGGAGCTTGGAGGGGTGCCCATCTCCATGTTGTAGAAGATGGAAGCCTGGTCCAAGGAAGATCCCTGATAGCTAGGAACCTGAGGGCGCTGATGTGCCTGGGAAGTGTCATTACCGTTCACTGCAGAGTGGTATAAGTCAACCGGGAGGTCAGGCTAAGGTGTCCAGTGTCAATGCCTGTAGAGGTTTCTCTACCAGTCATGTTTGGATGGTTAAGTCAACTTAGGAGCCAAGCCGAGGAATCAGCATGCCTTGATGACGTGCGGCACCAACAAGAAGTGTGGAGGAAAAATGAATGCCCATGATCCAGCGTGGAACGCAAGTTCGGCTGTGACAATCCGTTTTGCGCACATGCGCTTTGTCAAAGTCATGGATGAAAGCCAAACAGATAGTATATTTATATACCTATTGTGTGAACGTTTGGGGGTGGGGAGTGGGCATATATTATCTGTTTACTATTCATCCATGACTTTAACAAAGTGCATGCGTGCAAAACACATCGTCACTGCAACAGACGAGCTTGTGTTCCACACTGGTTCACGGGCATCCATCTTTCCTCCACACTTCCTGTTGGTGCCGCATGTCATCCAGGTGTGGTGATTCCTTGGCTTGGTTCCCCGGTCTGCTTTACTATTCCACCATGATTGGTAATGACACCTCTACAGGCAGTGACACCGAATCCCTCAGCATGGTCCCCCGGTCGGCTTATACCACTCTGCAGTAAGCGGCAGTGACACCTTCCAGGTACACTGGTATCCTCCAGTTCCTAGCTATCAGGGATCTTCCTTGGACCAGGCTTCCATCTTCAGCAAGGACATTGGAGCCCCTCCATGCTCCATCAGCTTGTCCTCTAGACAGCATTAACCCCTCAACGCCCATGGGAACCATAGTGGTATTGTTGTTTTTTTATCTTTTTAACTTATTACTTTGTTTATTGAGGATATAAACATTTGTTTATTGTCATATACACATGACATAATTGACTCCTGTGGTTCTCCCACTTGATTATCCAGTCCATTGAGTGCTGTCCAGCAGTGGTTTTCTTCTGATTGGATATAGATTATTACATTTGGAACTGTTCTGTCCCGCTAAAATAATTACTATGTCAGGCTCCTATGGTCCTGGACCCATATATTTGTGTTTCTTACCTAAAGTTGAATTTTGTTTTCATTTTTGTTTTTGACCATTTTCTATACTGTATTTTTCAGTATTTGATGTTTTTTTTTGATGATGAAACTATATATTATGTACTTATCTTTATCTGACTTAGCCCTTGTTCACACTAAAGGCAGGTTTAAAATCGTGCGAGTTCAGCTGAACTCGCATGATTTCAAACCTGCATGTGAGTGCGAGTTCAGGGGTGATTTGACAGACATCTGTGCATGTTCCTCCCCCCAAAGTCCAAAAAAGTAGTGCAGAAACTATAGAATACTTTTGGGAATCGGTGTGGCGTTGCAAAGTCAAATTGCATGTCAAATCGGCCTGTGACTGCACTAATCACATTGGCAGGGAAGGGGTTAACATCAGAGGTGATCAAATGGTTAAGTGTGCCCCTAGGGGGTGCTTACTAACTGTGGGGGGGAGTTGCATTGATTGGGGGACTTGTCCCCTTGCAGAACGGTTATCTGCATTGTTTACATAGGCAGTCTACCATTCTGCCTCTCCCGGGGGTGGCGCTGATTGACATCCCCACTAGCCAATTACGGCACAATCGTGTCATCTATTGGCTATTGAATGAAGGTATGTAGTTTGGCACAATGGTGCCACACTACCGCAATAAATACACGGTGACCAGTCGGCAAGTGGTTAAAGTCTTTAGGACCCAAACTTGAAAAATCAAAAGTCCCCATTTTGAATGCTTATATGCCATTTTGAAGGCTTCTATAAGTTATTGGCCATAAAAAGGATGTATCAATGCAAACAAATTTAATGATGCTTAAAATGAAATAATAAAATTTAATAATTCCTCTAAACATAGTGCCCTACTCTGCCTGTAAAGAGGCACATCTGTACCATGTATAGAACCTGCTGCAGCAAAACTGACATATATGAAGAAAAAAAGGACATTTAAATTGCCAATTTCCCAACTGTAAGTCATTGGCAGAAAGAGAAATATTTTCAAAAAAAGATGTGAGGTCACCTCCAAATCTATACCAGACCCTTATCCGAGTATGCAGTCTGACAGGCCAGGAAAACAGGGGGACAAGCGAGTGCCCTTCCCCCCACCTATACCATGGTCTGTGAGCAGGGGGCCTATCGGAATGTGGAATAAAGAAAGAAAGAGATCGTTTTTTACAATTCCTTTATTAAAAAATAAAAATTAAAATAAAAAATGTACCCTGATAAACATTCATCATCAATCGCCATACCCGCTGCACTGCCAAACTCGAAAAAAGAAAAAAAAAAAAAGCTCTACCTGCGACAAAGGTTAACCTCCAACTGCCTACTCCACCATGTGACAGCAACGTCGCCAACTCCACCATGTGACAGCAACATCGCTTGGTGGCACCACCCCCATGTGACATCACCAGCCCAGCATGCAGTAGTCAGTGACATCACCCTCCCTTACCTATTTAAGAACTGTCACATGCTGGAGCAGGCAGTCGGCGATTAGCCTTTGTCACGAGCTGAGCCTTTTTTTTCTTTTTTTGGATCAGGAGGTCCAGCGGGAGTGGTGATTGACGATGGATCTACATCAGGGGACATTATTTTCTACATTTTTATTTTTTAATAAAGAAATTGTCAAAAACTGTGTCTGTTTTTATTTCTTTTTGACACTTTTTTTGGTGAATGAGTAGGGGTACAATGTACCCCATACTGAATAACATAGAGGGGCCAGGATCCGAGGGGGCTTCCAGATTCAGTTAAGCCCCCTGCTCACAGCCTCTAACAACCAGTGCCCAGGCTTGTCTGTACGAGGCCCTTGTCCCCATTAACATGGGGACAAGGTGCTTTGAGGTGGGGGAGAGGGGCCAGAGCCTGGTCCAGGCTGCCAGGCTGCATGCTCAGATAAGGGTCTGGTATGGATTTTGAGGGGAACCCCACACTTTTTTTGTTTATTTTGGTGTGGGGTTCCCCTTAAAATCCATACCAGAACCAAAGGGCCTGTATGGATTGGGGGGACCCCCACACCATTTTTATTTAACCACTTAAGCCCCGGAAGATTTTACCCCCTTCCTGACCAGGGGGTATTTTGCGATTCGGCACTGCGTGACTTTAATGGACAATTGCGCGGTCGTGTGACGCTGTACCTAAACAAATTTGTCCGTCCTTTTTTTCCCACAAACAGAGCTTTCTTTTGGTGGTATTTTATCACCTGTGCGATTTTTTGATCATGCGCTATAAACAAAAAAAGAGCGTCAATTTTGCAAAAATAGCAATATTTTTTTATATGAAATTCCCCCCAAAAAAATGAAAAAATCTAAATTTTTTAACATTTTCGGCCAATTTGTTTTATGCTACATATGTTTGGTAAAAAAAATCGCAAAAAGCGTATTTTGATTGGTTTGCGCAAAAGTTATCGTTGTGACATGACCGACCCAGGATGCATCGATCGGTGATGTCACAAGGAAGCAGGCCACTAGGGGACGTCACCAGATGGCCCCTGCCCCTTACCTATTTAAGAACTGTCACCCGGTGGAGGAGGCATTCAGCAGGCAGCCTTAGTTACAGGCATAGCTTTTTTTTCAAGTTCGGCGGTGCAGCAGGAGTCATGATTGATGATTGATTTACATCGGAGGACATTGTTTTTTATTTTTTAATAAAGGAATTTCCAAAAATTCATGCACTGTATTTATTCACTTTTTGATGAATGGGTAGGGGTACTATGTACCCCATACTAATTCACATAGGGGATATGTTAAAGGGGGCTTCCAGATTCCAATAAGCCCCCATGCCCTGAGACCCCTACAACCACCGCCCAGGCTTGTAGGGAAGATGCCCTTGTCCCTATCAACATGGGGACAAGGTGCTTTGGTGTCGAGGGGCAGAGCCCCCCTTCCTAGAAGCACCACCCATGTTGAAGGAATGTGGCCTGGTATGGTTCAGGAGGGGGGTGCTCGCTCCTTTCCCCCCTTTTCTGACCTGCCGGGCTGCATGCTCGAATAAGAGTCTGGTATGGATTGGGGGAAGCCCACTGACAGCTGTGATGAGTCATCGATTGTTAAGGATGTGGTGGGCATCTTTCCGGCCCGCTGCTTAACAACCATCTATTCTTCGCACAGAATTTGAATTGGTCAATCATTTTTCGACAGATCCGAATTTGAATAGTTCTGAAAATTTGTAATTCGTTCGAAAATTAATAAACAGAATGGAGTTTAATGAAAACTAAATGAACTAAACTAATTCTGAAAATAATCAACAAAACAAAATTAGTAACATATCGAATCTATCTGAAACGAAAATAATTTTTCCATTCTGCACATGTCTACTCTGAGATGTTGAGGTGAAATCTACGTGGGGATTTAGATGGTGTGGATCTTTTATGGATGTAGGGTTGTTTTGTTTATTAAAGTCTTTTTCGTGTTTGTGTTCTTTTCTCTTTTTTAGTGTATTTGATTGTTCTTTGTATACTATCACTTTAATTTTGTATTTAAACTTTTTCACTGTCTGTTTTCTCTTTCTGTGGGAAAAAAAAAAGAAAAATAAAGAGCATAATAATAAAGGTATTTTGTTTGCCGTAATTAGTCAAAGGAGCTTCTGTAATCATCAGGAGCTATTTAAGCCCCTTTGCACAATACACCACCTTAAAGTGACATAAGCTTTGATTTAAAATATATTCCATTCAAGTACTGTATGTACTCTTAACCCAGACAAGAACCTCCTATTGCTCTAAGCCTCCTCTGAAGGGGTTAATTCTTATTCGGCCTCTGTTTCACCTTTACCTTGACGCAGGGCCTTGGTAGTGTTGCAGGTCAGACACACACAGTGGATCATAAAAAAGTAGAACTCATTTATTCAGTGCATCACATCATTTTAAGTATACAAAGACATATGGGTGGTAATATTTCTTTCCACCAATGAGGGGGGTACTTCCCAAAACAATACATCCAATAGTGGAACCCCCCATATGTTATACAAGCTGATGCATAGTGCACGAACAAGACATGACGATTAATATTTATGTATACTTTTCTGTCTGCCAGGGAAGTAGCAGGCCTATACTAAAACATAAATAGAAGTCTTGTCTCTAACTTTCATGATACTTCGTAAAATTAAACCTGTCTCTGTCAAGCAAATAAGCTATATGAGAGAATCGATATTTTCTCATTTACATTCTCTAAAACAGTGGTCCTCAACCCTGGTCCTCAGGGCCCACTAACAGTCCAGGTTTGCAAGATAACTGAAATCCATCCCAGGTGATATAATTTGCTGCTCATTGATTGCAGTACTCTAGTCTGCATCTCCGCAAGGTAATACTTAAAATCTGGCCTGTTAGTGGGCCCTGAGGACCGGAGTTGAGGACCACTGCTCTAAAAAGTCTAATTCCTCTTTATGCTGCTGTGATCCAACATCCAACAGGGTGGCTACAATCGTTCTCCATGGTCCCATTGAATGTAGGAATGTAGCCACCATTTCCCTTGCTTATTTTGGAGATGGACTAGGGACTATGGACTTTGGGATTTGTAGTGTATGCATTTTGACAAAATATCAGTATCTTAAAATTGTCAAAACTTCTAAATTTTTCTGAAAGTTTGGAAAAATAAAGACATTAATTTTCATTCATCCCTACTGGCAAACTCATCCCTGACAAAGAAAGCCAAAACAGAGGAGAAATTCAATAGGAAAAAAATAAATATACATTATGTGTATACTGATTTATATAAAATTATAGGAATTATAATAAATATATATTCAATAATCTTTTTTTTTAAGATCGTTTAAGATCAAAATAACATCTTCTGTTTTATTTACAGATAATATTGAAGAAACAACAGGTATGCAATGTCATTTCTAGTGATCTGTTTGGAACATTTCCTGAATCCTTTAAAAGCAGTTCGCCTGTCACATTAAAATTGGATTTAAAACCTTAAATAAAGTAATAATAAATAAAAAAACTTTTTTTTTTTTCTAGATACCATTGGTTCTTCAGGAACTCCATTTTCACCATCAGGTATGTAAATTCACTTCTAGTGCAATGGAAAATGTAACTTTTTTTTTAAAGAACCAAACCAGCAGAGCCAAAAGAAATGCATAGAGTAGGGAAGAGGTAGGTCCTCTCTGTCAACTGAATTGCTATCTGGGGATATCAACCTTCTCTATCTGTCCTGGGGACTACTGGCACTGGTACAGGGCGTGATAGGAAATCCAAAAATATACAGTTGTTACCAAATCATGTATATAAAGTAAATATTTCAGGGGCATCTGTTGCAGTGACAATTGTCTAGGAGTTGGTTTACCATCGACTTAGTGTCTCTGGAATGGAAAGTTAAAGGGAATCTCCATTAAATTTTTGTTCTTGGGTTTACACCAAGCTCCAAGAGTGGTTTGTAGTCCATATCAGAAACATAGCTTAGTGTGACACCCATGGCTCACTCTAAAGATACATTGGAGTGATTATTTGTTGTCACCCTAGGACAGGCAATATATTACTGGCGAATAGAGATGTACCGAACTGTTCGCCGGCGGACAGTTCCCGGCGAACTTAGCATGTTCGCGTTCGCCGCTGCTGGCGAACATATGCGATGTTCGGTCCGCCCCCTATAATACATCATTGAGGCAAACTTTGACCCTGAACTTCACAGTCAGCAGGCACATTTCCAGCCAATCAGCATACCTCCCTCCCACACCCTCCCACCTCCTATAAATAAGCAAGGGCAGCATCCATCTTAGATCATTCTGAAACAGTGTGTGTTAGTGAGAGCAGGGAGAGCTGCTGCTGCTGCTGCTGCTGTTAAGCTAGGGACAGTTGTTAGTCAGTGTACCTGGTCTTGCTAGTCAGTGTTCTTGGTCCACTACTGCTGTATATCTAGTGTCCCCAAAAGCCCTTTTAAGGGCTGGTAATTGAGTTTTTTCTTTTTATATATATATATATATATATATATATATAATCTAGTGTCCCCAAAAGCCCTTTTTAGGGCTGGTAATTGAGTATTTTTATATATATATATATATATCTATTGTACACTGCAGTTGCCTGCCCGCTGTGTGTGAGAGGCCACAGACCCACCACAGACTGTACTGTGTGCACACCACACTCATTTCGGGTGGCACAGGCACAGTACCTTGCATTTTAAAAAATATTTTTGTTTTCCTCTGTCATTATTGCAGTGAGTGCTGTGTCAGGTCCACAGAGTGCACTGTACCCACTGCAGTGCACTGCCCACCACTGATATATATATACGGTGGCACAGCATCTTGTTGCAAATTGATTAAAAAAAATATATATTTTTATTATTGCAGTTGCCTGGGTGCCAGTGACTGTCAGGTCCACAGAGTGTACTGTGCCCACTGCAGTGCCACTGCCCACCCACCACTGATATATACGGTGGCAGGCATGACTTTTTTTTGGATTAGTGTCTGGGGGGGGGGGTCTAAAAAGCGTACCTGTGAAGTTTCAGCTCTGTAGCATGTCCAGAACCAGAAAAAAAAGATCATATAGGTGTAAAAGGGGTTCCCACCATCCCTGCTCTACTGAAAAATTATCTTTTTTTCTGGTTCTGGACATGCTACACAGCTGAAACTTCACAGGTACACTTTTTAGACCCCCTAGACACTAAATCACACAAAAAAGTTCTTAAAAATTGTCATTTTTGATAGAGAGCCAATTATTGGAAAACTTAAAAAAAAAAAAAAAACGTAAAAAAAAAAAAAATTTCTTTGGATTTATTGTCTGGGGGGTCTAAAAAGTGTACCTGTGAAGTTTCAGCTCTGTAGCATGTCCAGAACCAGAAAAAAAATAGAATTAGGGTTAGGGCTAGGGTTAGGGTTAGGGTTAGGGCTAGGGTTAGGGTCAGGGCTAAGGTTAGGGTTATTTTTAGTGCTTAGGGTTAGAGTTAGAGGGGTAGGGGTAGGGCTACTAACGCTAACCCTAAGTATCTCATCGTAACCCTAACCCTAGCCCCTAACACTAAACCTAACCCTAACCCTCTAACCATAACCCTAACCCTCTAACCTTAACCCTAACCCTCTAAGCCTAGCCATAAAAATAACCCTAAACCTAACCCTAACCCTAACCCTAGCCCTAACCCTAGCCCTAACCCTAACCCTAGCCCTAACCCTAATTCGTAATTTTTTCTGGTTCCGGACATGCTACAGAGCTGAAACTTCACAGGTACACTTTTTAGAACCCCCAGATGCTAAATCCAAAGAAATTTTTTATTTATTTATTTTTTTAATTTTTCCAATCATTGGCTCTCTATCAAAAAGGATCTAAAAAGTGTACCTGTGAAGTTTCAGCTCTGTAGCATGTACAGAACCAGAAAAAAAATAGAATTAGGGTTAGGGCTAGGGTTAGGTTTAGGGTTAGGGCTAGGGTTAGGGTTAGGGTCAGGGCTAAGGTTAGGGTTATTTTTAGTGCTTAGGGTTAGAGGGTTAGAGTTAGAGGGGAAGGGGTAGGGCTACTAACTCTAACCCTAAGTATCTCACCGTAACCCTAACCCTAGCCCCTAACACTAAACCTAACCCTCTAACCATAACCCTAACCCTCTAACCTTAACCCTAACCCTCTAAGCCTAGCCATAAAAATAACCCTAACCCTAAACCTAACCCTAGCCCTAACCCTAACCCTAGCCCTAGCCCTAACCCTAGCCCTAAGCCTAACCCTAGCCCTAACCCTAATTCGTATTTTTTTCTGGTTCCGGACATGCTAAATTTTTTTTTTTTATTTTTTTAAAATTTTTCCAATAATTGGCTCTCTATCAAAAAATTACAATTTTTAAGAACTTTTTTTTGTGCGATCCCTCTCCGGCATGCCACAGTCCAGGTGTTTGTCCCCTTGAAACAACTTTTCCATTACTATTTTGGCCAGAAAGAGTCCCTGTGGGTTTTAAAATTCGCATGCCTATTAAAGTCTATGGCGGTTCGCAATGTTCACCGGTTCGCGAACATTCGCCGATGTTCGCGTTCGCCGTTTGCAAAGGGCGAATTTTATGTTCGCGACATCACTACTGGCGAATTACCAGGTGAACATAAAGGAAAAAATACCAAACAAAATAAGTGAAACACAATGCCTTTAAAAGCACACATTTCACAGTAGTGCACCAAGGGGAATAAATCAAATTCAAATCTTTTGAAATAAATGAAAAGCAAAAAAATTATATAAATTTATTTAAAGGAAAAAATAGCCTGTAAACAGAAAACTACCAAAACCACTACATCTAAGGACTAGTATTACATTTTTGTTTTTAGGTCTAGATACAATTTAGGTCTAGATACAATACTACAAGGAAACTCCCCGAGGATATTGGGGTGATTTCAGGGAAAACTGATGAATTTTTCATTTTTATCATTGGCAAAATTTTGCTAAAGCAAAAACTCTTGATTTCCCCCTTTTGAGCTGCTTAGGCCAAATGTATTTCAGTAGAAACATTTAAGTTTTTTCTTTATTCAGAGGCTTTGGTTTTTATTTTGGATTTAGCATAGTTTGTGTTTATTTAATTTAGTTTTCTTCCTGTTTGTGTTTCTTTCTTTACTTTTTGAGTGCAATTAATTGTTTATGTACTATCACTATGATTTTTTATTTTCCTTTTATCACTCTCTGGTTTTTCAATCTATGAAACAAGTAAAATAAAGAGGCTGATGAAGGGTTGTTTATTTGACACAAGAACAAGTAAATAATAGGTAAATGGAATTTCTCTAACCACCGGGAACCATTTTAGGTCCATTGCACCCTTAGAAAAAAAACAAATACAAACTTTGAAAAAAGAAAAAAGCATTCAAATATATATTCTTAACTTAAACATGTACCTTCTATTGTTCTTAGCCTCTTCCAAAACCCTTTTTTACTTCCTGTTAGAACACGGCTATGTTTGTTCTCTATTTTCCCACTGTATATAGAAATCTAACTACCCTCTCTTGCTCGCTCCATAGATAAACTATGGACTATGGGATGTGTAGTGAGCATAGAGCAGTGCACATGACCACAACTAGCTGCTTGTTCCAAATGCATTGAAGTGAGGGGAAAAAAAAAGAGGTTCAGGGCTATTAAGTAGTGGATGTGTGTGTATTTTTTTTTGGGGGGGGGGGGAATAAGGATAATATTTAGTATCTCTTTCATTTCATTTTACCAATTGACACCAATGCATTTTGTCAAAATAGCAACATTTTCAAAACTCCCCAATTTTTCTGAAAGTTTGGAGAAATAAAACCTTTTGTGCTTGTTCATCCCTATTGGCAAACACATTTCTTTTTTTTTTTTTTAATCAGAAAAAAAGCTTTATTGAGAATGGTAAAAACAACAGTACATCACACAGTCAATTTATTATACATGGGAAAGCAACACGTCTGCAAATAAAATATACACACACATATATGTTGTTCACAGCATTCCAACGTAGAATAAAAGAGAAACAGTCTGCAGATATCCAGGCATAATTTTACCATTCATTACATGGGGACAAAAGGATAATCTACATGTAACTAATAACCAAAAAACTGTGGAAGTAGGTATTCTTTTCTCGAACAAGAATAGAGTTCACCGATTGAATCCACTGTGTGCCAGTAGGGGAATTCAGAGAAATCCACAGTCTAGCTATGAGTTTTTTGGCAAGGCACAATAATTTGATCAGAGCTATATATGTATGTGGATGGTAAAGCTCCTCATCCAGGTTCCCCAACAAGCACGTCAGCGGTTCCAATGGAAGTTGAACCTGATATACCCGATTAATGGTAGACACCACATAGCTCCAGTATCTCACAAGATTATGGCATTTCCAGAGCATGTGAAGGAAATCACCCGGGTGTATTTGACACTTGGGACAAATTGGCGTGTCACGTCGGCCCCATGCATATAGCTGGACCGGAGTTCTATAGATACAGTGTAACACAAATAGATTGGACAATTTGTGAGTAGCGGCAACAGACACCAAAGGACCGCCTCAAGTATCTGTTCCCACTTATCTCCACCAATGGGACCAACATCTTGTTCCTACTTTTCCCGGCAAGGAAGTAGGACTGAGTCTTGCAAATAAGATAACAGTGTAGCATATATCCTAGAAATAATGCCCTTTTTTCCCTATTTGTAAAAATAGATTCCAAAAGGTAGATTCAACTAGCCGTAAAGGAGTGTGCCTCCTCTGACTGCGAAATGTATGAGTTAGTCGCATATATTGATATCTACAGTTCCTGAACAGCGGGAAATCCGCAGTTAGCTGTGCAAAGGTGTTGATATCAGCGTGGACTCACAGCTGGGAGATATATTTAACCCCAGCCCGTATCCAGCCCGTAGGAAAATGCCAAGCCTGGCCAACTCTATGTAGAAGCAATTATTCCACAGCGGGGTAAGGGTAAAATAACCTGAGAGGCCCAGTCTCTGTTTGACCATCCTCCACACCTTGGTAAGTAGCTGAGAGGTAGGGCATTGAGAGGGGATACTGGGAAAACCTATCTCCATATGGGAGAAGGAGGTGTATTCTGTGTCAGGTCACAGAGCAGTAGGCCCCAGGAAGGATCTTCACACATAGGGAGATCCCAACCAGTGAAGTGTTGCAGCTGAGCTGTGAAAAAATAGGTCTGTGAGTGAGGGACAGCCGTCCCACCCCTGTCTTTGGGATATTGTAAGATCTCAAGCTTCAAACGTGCCGTTTCCTTTTTCCATATAAGGGCACGAAACTGGGAGTCTATTCTATCAAACCAGTACCTAGGTATCCAGACCAGAGAATTGTGAAGTATATAAAGTAATTGAGGCGCCCAGATCATTTTAATCAAGTTCACGTGGCCAGTAATTGTAAGGGGGAGTTTGCACCAGCTATCACATTTAGAGTGAAATGTGCATAGGAGAGGTTTAAGATTCAAGGAGACGTAGTCCCTAGGATTAGCAGAAATCTGCACTTGGGAGAGAGCGGCCGGCAACGCCGAGTGCAGAGGGTCAAGGGGTAAAAGTACAGACTTATGCCAATTTATTGCCCGAGAAGCTGCCAAACAGCTCAATGACTGCCATCACCTCAGAGAGCGACCCACCGGTGTATCCCAGGTACAGTAGGGCATCATCAGCATATAGGGAAATTTTGTCCTCCCTCAGTGCCCGCTTTAAACCCGTAATGGTTGGTGAGTTCCAAATCAGGATCGCGAGTGGTTCAATCGCAAGGGCAAATTATAACGGTGATAATGGGCACCCCTGCCTAGTACCTCTATGTAAAGAGAAGGAGTCAGAGAGGGAGCCATTTATCCTGATGCGAGCTCTAGGCCCAGTATAAAGAAGCTGTATCCCCATGATATGAATTCATCGCCCAGCCCAAATCTGTGCAACACATCCCAGAGGTATTTCCACTTGCTGTCAAAGGCTTTAGCACCCAACGCATCCCTCCTAGACTGGGTGAGCCACGGTACTGGACACTGACTCAAGAACTCTTCCAAACCAGCTGTCAAGGGGCAAACTTTAGAGGTATACAAGTCTTTAAAAAATTCAGTAAAAACCAAGGAAACCGTGAACCGTCTCACCTGTGGGAGTTTGAACTGCCGCTATATGTGTAACACTGTTGTGCCCTGGAAATAAATGGCCTGTGTTTTCCCCTTTATTAAAGTATCGCTTTTGGATAAAAAAAACTCTTATTTTCCGCTGCCGTAATGGAGACTTGTTTGTAAAGGTTCTGGGCCTCCAACCATTTACGCTCATTAATGCTATTTGGGTCTGCTATGTATTCTTCTTCTGCCCTACCCACCGTGGTCAGCACAAAATTTTTCCATTCCTTAGTTTTAGTTTTAATCGCCGATATTTGTTTAATGAGAAGCCCCCTGAGGAACACCTTCAGAGTATCCCAAACCACCAAAGGCGTTGCAGTACCATGATTACGTGACAGAAAGTCCTACAAAGCTGGCAGTAAGGGATCAGGGATTGGAAGTAATGTAAGCCAGAAGGGGTTAACCTTCTATAGTCGAGCCTAAGAGGATTGTGATCCATCCAGGCGTACTATAAGTGGAGAGTGGTCAGAGATATTCCATGGAGCATAAGTTACAGAAGTAATCACAGAGCAGGCATTATCATTACCTAGGGATAAATCAATACGAGACGATCCCTTATAAGTATCCGAGTAAAAGGAGAAACAGCATGAGGTAGGGTGTCTATCCCTCCACACATCCCACAGTCCAATCTCGGCAATAAGGCAAGCAAAACGTGTAGGGTCACTAGCAACCAAAGGGCTGCCAGTGTGGGAAAATCTGTCAAGCCCCTTATCCAACACATTGTTGAAATTGCCCAAAACCAATATCGGTACAGCGGAATGAGGGCGTAGAAAGTGGGACAGGGCAAGTAACACACACCAGGACACATAATAACATGCGATTCAAATTACACAACAGGAACACGTATCTCCCTTGGTCATCAATTTTCGAAAGGAGCAATTGTAAACGCACAGCATTTGAAATAAAGATACTGACTACCCTAGAATAGGTGGAGTGGGTGGAGTGAAATTGAGTACTGTAATGTCTGTGTCTCAAAAGCGAGACCGTAGTAGCATGCAAATGGGTTTCCTGCAGGCACACCACCGCAGGAGTGTGCTTTTTCAATGTAGAAAACAGTGCCACTCTTTTCACACCATCACCCAGACCCCTAACATTTCAGGAAATCACATTATAAGAAGTAGATATAGACATCAAAATACACAGCAGGCATAGGAGTAGCAGGTAGCTCAGCGGACCGAGCAGCATGGAGGCACATAGTGTGAAAAGTTCCAACAAGGAAAAAAGCACATGGAGGTATAGTTCCCAAGGTAACAGGAAGGCAGGAGAAAATCTTCCCATGCCCCAGCAAATATAGCAGAGCTGTGACACCACTGGAGGAGTCAGTAGTCCTAGTCTCAGTAGAAGTGGGCAGATCAAATAGCAGCAGTACAGGCAAATGAGGAGAATGAGCATTCTGACGCTCACAATGGGTGAGGTCCCAGAAAAAATAACACTCAAGGGTCAATAGGAGAACACAATCCTCAACGGAGGGGGGGGACAAAGCCCCTGAGTAATCCTCCACATAGGACCGGGCAATGAGGGGGCCCCAACGTCTCAACATGTAACCATGATCCGAAGAAACTTACAGTGAATAGAACTCTGAGCAAAATGAGGCTCATTGTCTTCTGACACATGCGGCCCTCCGCCAAGACAGGTATGTCATCTGCAGGCACATATGGCAAGAATGAGAACAGCAAATCTCCTCCATTGTGACACAGGGTAGGAAGGTGACCATTCAGGCCGGTGACATACATGCCCTCTCCAAGTTGGGCTCCACCCTATCGAGCCAGGTAGAGGCAGCAAGAGGATTATCAAAGAAATGAGTTTCATGGTTGGCAACAACTCCCCGGCGGGCCGGGTATAGCATAGCATATGTGACTGTGAATCTTCTCAGGCATTTCTTAACTTAAGTGAACTTAGCTCTGCGGCGTTTCACATCAGCAGAAAAATCCGTATAGAAGGAGATGCATGCATTATCATTTTTCATAGTGTCCCTTTTTGTTCGGGCAAGGTGTAGACAGGCATCTCTATCTTTGAAATTAAGGAGTTTAAACAGGAAGGGATGCAGAGGCTCCCCAGGTCTCGGGGGCTTAGCAGGGACTCTGTGAGCCCTTTCAATGGCAAACATGGGGGAAAAGGAGTCCCTCCCAAAAGAATAAAGCAGCCAGTTTTCCATAAAGGTGACCAGGTCCTTCCCTTATGCCTTTTCTGGAATGCCCACCGCCCTGATGTTATTGCGGCGGAGTCTGTTTTCCATATCCTCCAAACATGCAGAGTGGCCAGAAGTTAGAAGTTGTACCTGATGCACATCGCACTGCAATGGCTCCACAGTCCTGGCAAACACATCTCTGACAAGGAAAGCAGAAACAGGTTAGAAATCTAAGGGGAAAACAACAAAATACATATAATGAATTACAGTATCTCACAAAAGTGAGTACACCCCTTACATTTTTGTAAACATTTTATTATATCTTTTCATGTGACAACACTGTAGAAATGACACTTTGCTACAATGTAAAGTAGTGAGTGTACAGCTTGTATAACAGTGTAAATTTGCTGTCCCCTCAAAATAACTCAACACACAGCCATTATTGTCTAGACCGCTGGCAACAAAAGTGAGTACACCCCTAAGTGAAAATGTCCAAAATGGGTCAAATTAGACATTTTTTCTCCCCAGTGTCATGTGACTTGTTATTGTTACAAGATCTCAGGTGTGAATGGGGAGCAGGTGTGTTAAATTTGGTGGTATTACTCTCACTCTCTCATACTGGTCACTGGAAGTTCAACATTGCACCTCATGGCAAAGAACTCTCTGAGGATCTGAAAACAAGAATTGTTGCTCTACATAAAGATGGCCTAGGCTATAAGAAGATTGCCAAGACCCTGAAACTGAGCTTCAGTACGGTTGCCAAGACCATACAGCGGTTTAACAGGACAGGTTCCACTAAGCCTGTCAGTGCTCAGACCATAAGCCGCACACTTCATCAAATTAGTCCGCATGGCTGTCGTCCCAGAAGGAAGCCTCTTCTAAAGATAATGCACAAGAAAGCCCGTAATTAGTTTGCTGAAGACAAGCAGACTAGGGACATGGATTACTGGAACCATGTCCTGTGGTCTGATGAGACCAAGATAAAACTATTTGGTTCAGATGGTGTCAAGCGTGTGTGGTGGCAACCAGATGAGGAGTACAAAGACAAGTTTGTCTTGCCTACAGTCAAGCATGGTGGCGAGAGTGTCATGGCCTGGGGCTGCTGGCACTGGGGAGCTACAGTTCATTGAGGGAACCATTATTTCAACATGTACTGTGACATACTGAAGCAGAGCATGATCCCCTCCGTTTGAAAACTGGACCAAAGGGCAGTATTCCAACATGATAACGACCCCAAACACACCTCCAATGCGACCACTGCCTTGTTAAAGAAGCTGAGGGTAAAGGTGATGGACTGGCCAAGCATGTCTCCAGACCTAAACCCTATTGATCATCTGTGGGGCATCCTCAAATGGAAGGTGGAGGAGCGTAAGGTCTCCAACATCCACCAGCTCCATGATGTCGTAATGGAGGAGCGGAAGAGGACTCCAGTGGCAACCTGTGAAGCTCTGGTGAACTTCATGCCAAGAGGATTAAGGCAGTGCTGGAAAAAAATGGTGGCCACACAAAATATTGACACCTTGGGCCAAATTTAGACATTTTAACTTAGAGGTGTACTCACTTTTGTTGCCAGCGGTTTAGACATTATTGGCTGTGTGTTGAGTTATTTTGAGGGGACAGCAAATTTAAACTGTTATACAAGCTGTACACTCACTACTTTACATTGTAGCAAAGTGTCATTGCTTCAGTGTTGTCACATTAAAAGATATAAATACCATATTTACAGAAATGTGAGGGGTGTACTCACTTTTGTGAGATACTGTATATAAAATTAAGAGAATAGTATTAAATGTATAGTCAAGACTTTTTTTTTTAAAGTTCATTTCATTAACAAAAATATCTTATGTTTTTATTACAGATGTCAGTGAAGAAACATCATCAGGTATGTGAGTTTACTTCTAGTGGTCTGTTAGGAAAATTACCAGAATCCTATAAATGCAGTTACTATGTCCCATTAAAATAGGATTTTAAACTAACCCACTTCATACAAAGTAATAATACATTTTTAAAAAATGGCTAAAGTTTTACTTTAAAGTGAATTTGCACTTTTTTTTTTTAATCTTTATTCAATACATTAGCAATTACAGCACCAACAAGGAAACAAAACCACTCCTTGGCCTAGATTCCGGGGTTAAAACACAGTAATTATGTTAAACCAAACATCTTAACAAAATAATTGGATTGGCTGGAGAGGCATGAATATGCAGGCTAGGGTTAAAGCTCTTCGGCCCACTATATCCCAGAGCTCCGTGGAATGCAGGGAAAAGTAGCTAAGCCTGCACCAGCTGAACCTAGAACACACACTACCCAACAATAACTACTCCTCCTGGTTACAAGGAGGCTAAAATGAAATTTACCTAAAACTAGTAGCCTACTGAAGGGGTGCTACAAATATATGTTTTATCTTTTCTTTTACAGAAACATCGATAAGTACAGAGGATATCTCATCAACTGATACATCAACTAATGGAGATACAACAACAGAGGCAGATATCTCATCTGTAACTGAACTTTTAACTAGTGAGGATGCAAGTGTGTCCAGTACCTCTGTAACTGATCTATCAACTGATGATGATACAGCTGTGACTTCTATCTCATCTGAACCAGATTCATCAACTGATGATTATACAGCTGTGACTTCTATCTCACCTGAACCGGATTTATCAACTGATGATGATACAGCTGTGACTTCTATCTCATCTGAACCAGATTCATCAACTGATAATGATACAGCTGTGACTTCAATCTCCCCTGGACCAGATTCATCAACTGATGATGGTACAGCTGAGACTTCTATCTCACCTGGACCAGATTCGTCAACTGATGACAGTACAGCTGTGACTTCTATCTCACCTGAACCAGATTCATCAACTGATGACAGTACAGCTGTGACTTCTATCTCACCTGGACCAGATTCATCAACTGATGATAGTACACTTGTGACTTCTAGCTCACCTGGACCAGATTCATCAACTGATGATGGTACAGCTGTGCCTTCCATCTCACCTGAACCAGATTCATCAACTGATGACAGTACAGCTGTGACTTCTATCTCACCTGGACCAGATTCGTCAACTGATGATGGTACACTTGTGACTTCTATCTCACCTGGACCAGATTCATCAACTGATGACGGTACAGCTCCGACTTCTATCTCACCTGGACCAGATTCATCAACTGATGATGGTACAGCTGAGACTTCTATCTCATCTGGACCAGATTCATCAACTGATGACGGTACAGCTCCAACTTCTATCTCACCTGAACCGGATTTATCAACTGATGATGATACAGCTGTGACTTCTATCTCATCTGAACCAGATTCATCAACTGATAATGATACAGCTGTGACTTCAATCTCCCCTGGACCAGATTCATCAACTGATGATGGTACAGCTGAGACTTCTATCTCACCTGGACCAGATTCGTCAACTGATGACAGTACAGCTGTGACTTCTATCTCACCTGAACCAGATTCATCAACTGATGACAGTACAGCTGTGACTTCTATCTCACCTGGACCAGATTCATCAACTGATGATAGTACACTTGTGACTTCTAGCTCACCTGGACCAGATTCATCAACTGATGATGGTACAGCTGTGCCTTCCATCTCACCTGAACCAGATTCATCAACTGATGACAGTACAGCTGTGACTTCTATCTCACCTGGACCAGATTCGTCAACTGATGATGGTACACTTGTGACTTCTATCTCACCTGGACCAGATTCATCAACTGATGACGGTACAGCTCCGACTTCTATCTCACCTGGACCAGATTCATCAACTGATGATGGTACAGCTGAGACTTCTATCTCACCTGGACCAGATTCATCAACTGATGACGGTACAGCTCCGACTTCTATCCCACCTGGACCAGATTCATCAACTGATGATGGTACAGCTGAGACTTCTATCTCACCTGGACCAGATTCATCAACTGATGATAGTACAGCTGTGCCTTCCATCTCACCTGAACCAGATTTATCAACTGATGATGGTACACTTGTGACTTCTATCTCACCTGGACCAGATTCATCAGCTGATGATGGTGCAGCTGTGACTTCTATCTCACCTGGACCAGATTCATCAACTGATGATAGTACAGCTGTGACTTCTATCTCACCTGAACCAGATTTATCAACTGATGATGGTACACTTGTGACTTCTATCTCACCTGGACCAGAATCATCAACTGATGATGGTGCAGCTGTGACTTCTATCTCACCTGGACCAGATTCATCAACTGATGATAGTACAGCTGCGTCATCTATCTCACCTGAACCAGATTCATCAACTGATGATAGTACACTTGTGACTTCTATCTCACCTGAACCAGATTCATCAACTGATGATGGTACACTTGTGACCTCTATCTTACCTGGACCAGAATCATCAACTGATGATGGTGCAGCTGTGACTTCTATCTCACCTGGACAAGAATCATCAACTGATGATGGTGCAGCCGTGACTTCTATCTCACCTGGACCGGATTCATCAACTGATGATAGTACAGCTGTGCCTTCCATCTCACCTGGACCAGATTCATCAACTGATGATGGTGCAGCTGTGACTTCTATCTCACCTGGACCAGATTCATCAACTGATGATAGTACAGCTGTGACTTATATCTCACCTGGACCAGATTCCTCAACCGATGATGGTACAGCTGTGTCATCTATCTCACCTGGACCAGATTCATCAACTGATGATGGTACACTTGTGACTTCTATCTCACCTGGACCAGAATCATCAACTGATGATGGTGCAGCTGTGACTTCTATCTCACCTGGACCAGATTCACCAACTGTTGATGGTACAGCTGTGACTTCTATCTCACCTGGACCAGATGCATCAACTGTTGATGGTACAGCTGTGACTTCTATCTCACCTGGACCACATCCATCAACTGATGATAGTACAGCTGTGACTTCTATATCACCTGGACCGGATTCATCAACTGATGATAGTACAGCTGCGTCATCTATCTCACCTGGATCAGATTCATCAACTGATAATGGTACAGCTGTGACTTCTATCTCACCTGGACCAGATCCATCAACTGATGATGATGCAGCTGTGACTGCTATTTCACCTGGACCACATCCATCAACTAATGATGATACAGCTGTGACTTCTATCTCACCTGAACCACATCCATCAACTGATTATGGTACAGCTTTGACTTCTATCTCACCTGGACCACATCCATCAACTGAAGAAAGTACAACTGACATTGGTACCATACCTACCACTGATACATCAAATGGGGAACTTACATCAGTGAGTAACACTTTACCTGTAACCAATCTGTCAACTGACAAGGATACACCAACTGCAACTGCTACATCAGCTGTAATAGATACATCAACTGATGCAGATTCACCAACTGTAAGTGACTCATCAGAAACACAAACATCTCATGTAAGTGGCCAGACAGGAGCAGGGGTGTCTACAGTAACAATTCTTCAAACTTCTCCTTCAACCGATCACACTTTGGACATAACAGCAGAAACATCCTCACTAACTGGTGTTACAAAAACTGAAACACCTACATTGGATGGAACAGTAGCAACAACATCTCCTGTTACTGGCATAACAGAATCTGAAATAACATCATTAACTGGAACCTCTGCTGATATTTCTCTTGCCTCACCCGAAAATACTGCTACAGGAACATTAAAGCCTTCTTTGGCTGGTCCAACCTCAGATACTTCCCAAGTAACTAGCACACCAGGACCTGAAATAAGTCCATCAAGTAGAACATCGGGAGACATCTCTACTATAACTAATAAAACTGAATCTGAAAAACCTTCTGTAACTGGAACAACTAAAGAAGTGTCTCAGGAAACAATATCACCTGCAGCAAAAACAGAGGCATCTGATGTAACCACTGAGTCCTCACCAGCAACGAACATAGCAGGATCTAAAACATCTACAACAGCTGGGGTATCATCAGGAACCCTAATTGTAACAGATATAACAGGATCTTTACCATCTCCAGCAGGTGGAACAACAGTAAAATCTTCATCAGCAACTGGTACAATGGATCCTAAAACAGGTTCAACAGCAAAAATCTCACCTGTAACTTATACAACAGGACCTGAAATAAGTGGAGCAACAACAAAACCCTCACCTCCAAATCCTCAGATATCTCCAGAAGCAAATGTAACAACAGATAAATCTTCTATTCCTGACACAGTCCCAACATTGATCAGCACGAATGCTCCCGCCCAAAGCACAGAAATACTTACCACTGTGCAATCTACCACCACAACGGTTGTTACCACAAGCTCTCCTACGACCAGGGACCCAGAAAAACCAGTCCGTGAGTGAATTTTTTAATACTCTTCTAATCTTTTGCCAGCATTAGTTCAAGCAAAGTGAAACATTTTATAAAACTTGAATTAAAGGTGTTGTCTTGGAAGAAAATACATTCTTCATAGTTATGGAGGGAGGAATTCTAACAAATTAAAACAATAAAATTAATTAAATGAGACGGACTAGTTGTTAGATAGCTGTCTTGCGGTAAACACCTGTTCAGGTCTCCAAGCAATCATGGAAGCATAGTATGGTAACACACAGTATTTCTCTAAGACATCTGAAAGAGTATTTCTTCTTTTGCTGCCAGATTGGGATGACACCTACAGTATTTTATATTTGTAACATATTCCCATTCACATGGCAAAACCTAAATAAAAAAGCAGCTTACCTATTTTAGATGCTCTTTTCTGAATCTTCTGTGAAAAACTCTCCTTAGTTCCCCTTGAAGGGGCCTGGAAGCTGTGTTTACAATAATTAACTCTGTCTAGAGGCAGATATATCAAAATTTGTTCTGTGGGGTGGATTAGCTAAAGGCAAATAGACTGTGCACTTTGCAATTGCAGTTGCTCCAGAGCACAGTAAATGAGGTAAAACTTCACTTTGCAAAGAATACCCAACCATATGCAAGGAAAATGAAAAAACAGCATTTTTTCTTGAACATGATTGGACGATGGAAGTAAGCAGAGCTTCCCCACATTTTCTAGGCTCTGGAACAATTGTACTTACAAAATGCACAGTCTATTTGCCTTTAGTAAATCACCCCCTGTCTGTCTTAATAAAAGTATATATGTGGAAGCCTGTGATATATTTGGATAAATCGTACCAACATCCAATTTATATTTTAAAGTGAAGGAGGAAAATACCAAGGACCAACCTCCCAGTAGGGTCGAGGAGAAGGGGAATGGGGAATGGAAAAGAGAAGGGAGAAGAGGGTTAAAGGTCTAGGAGCTTCTCCATTTTAGCCAGCCATTACCCAACCCAGCTATTGAGAAAGATCACTAGCTAAGGAATGCTTGCAGTTAACCATGATACCTTTTTGATATTTCTGAGGAGAAGGTAAGAAAACATTTTTTCGGTATATTGTGTGAATAAGAACACAGAACAAACATAGTGGGGTTTTCTCAAATTTCACTACAAAAGGTGAAATATACTTTTGACCTCATGTGCACAGGATGAATTTTTAACTCTCCTAGAAGCCAGCAGTGTTGTTGCAGAAAGAGAATACCTGAAGCTTGGAAAAATATCTAAAGCTTTTATGAGCTTTTAGTCAAGTTTTTGGGTGTTAATTAATTTCTTTGGCCAGAATAAATAATTTATTCGGGCTATTGAAATTAATTAATGCTCAAGCACTAGCATTTTGGTGTGTTTAGCAGTTTTGCTTATAGCAGCTTTTAGTAGTGTCAAGCATTTTTCTGCCAAAACTCTGCTGCTCCTGGAAGCACTGGTAATGGGTTTTTTCCTGCCTTTAACCACTTTACGACCGCCCGCCGCAGTTATACTGCAGCAGGCAGCCGCTCCTGGACAAACCGGCGTAGCTATATGTCGATCGCACACAGGCAGCTAGGGGGCGCGCGCGCCGCCAGTGGGGGAGGCGATGCACAGGACAGGTGGCTCTGATTGCCATCTGACACCTGCAATCATTCCCCACTGAGAGAGAAGGACGGTCAGCTGTTGTAAACACAGCTGACCGTTCTTCTCTCTGGAATGATCACAGAGCTCCTGTGATCCTTCTATATAGGATCACGGGTCTCTGTGATCATTTCACAAGCCACGCCCCACCACAGTTAGAAACACTCCCCTAGGTACACATTTAACCCCTTGATCACCCACAATGTTAAATCCTTCCCTGCCAGTGTAATTATTACAGCAACAGTGCATATTTTTAGCACTGATTACTGTAGTAATGTTACTGGTCCCCCCAAAAGTATCAAAAATGTCAGTCAGGGGTCTAATCTGTCCGCTGCAATGTCACAGTCCCGCAAAAAATCGCAGATCACCACCATTACTAGTAAAAGAAAAAAAAAACAAACAATAAAAATGACATAAATCTTTCCTGTAGTTAGTAGACGCAATAACTTTTGCACAAACCAATCAAAATACGCTTATTGCAATTTATTTTACTAAAAATATGTAGCAGAAAAAAAATTGGACTAAGATGTTAAAAAAATTAGATTTTTAATTTTTTTTTATTTTGGAAATGTTATATAGCAGAATGTGAAAAATATTGTTTTTTTTTTCAGAATTGTCGCTCCTTTTTTGTTTATAGCGCAAAAAAAAAAAAAAAATCGCACGGTGATCAAATACCACCAAAAGAAATCTCTATTTGTAGGAAAAAAAGGACATCAATTTTATTTAAGTACAGTGGCGCAATTGTCTGTTAAATGCAGTGCCGAATTGCAAAATATGGCCTGGTCATTAAGAGGGAAAATCCAGAAGTGGTAAAAGCTCTTGTCACTAAATGCTGCTAAAAGCCTATGTGTGCATTGACACATAGGCGTATATGAAGGGGCATTTAGAGGCAGGAAAAAAAAATGCCAGACGCCTCTAGAAGCAGCTGTAAAAACATTGAGTGTGCATGAGGCCTTAAAGCCACTCATCAGTTCCTCACCACAGAGTAGTGGAGTGATTTGGGTGAAATTGATCATCATTTTTATTGATCCTAAATTTTGCTTTGAAAAATCAATTTTGCTAATTGAGCTTCAAAGGTGAAATCTTTTTCTTTTTTTTTTTTTTCCTGCTTTATTTGGATAGTGTGTGTATGTGTGTGTATTTTGGGGAAGGGGATGTATTCAGGGTAGTATAGGTTATTTTATTGAGCGCTTTGTGTTTTTTCTTTCTTCAAATCGTTGTTTTTGTACTTTGATTTTACATGCTTACTGACTTTTTTTATTTCCTTAGGAAAAAACATACATTAACAAGGCTAATGAGGGGCCATTTTTGGCAAAAGACCAGCTCCAGGATAGTTGAAAGGAGCTTCTGTAACCCACAGGAGCCTAAGCCCCCGTTCACACTTAGGCGACCTGTGAGGCGACCTAGTCGCCTCACAGGTCGCCGCAGGTTGCCTTCCATAGGGAAGCTGCGGACCCGTTCTAATAGGAGCGACACAAGTCGCTCCGACTTAGAAAAAGGGTCCGGAGCTTCTTTGGGGCGACCAGGAGGCGACCGCCATAGACTTCAATGTTATGAAGTCCGTGGCGGCCGCTCCGAGGTCGCGGCGCGCTGCTCGCACCGCGACCTCGGAGGTCGCCCCTGGAAGTAGCGTCGCCCCTATGTGAACGGGCACATATAAAGCCCTTTCCAAAACAAAAGAAACAAAAAAACAAACAAGCAAAACACAATAGAAACCCTAATCTTGCTTTTCTCGTGGACTTCAGTGCATTTCCCCCAAATGGTAAACCTACTGAAATCTATTGCTGACGTTTTGGGGACATGAAAACTCTAATTTTATCTCATCCCTAGTGCTTACGCTCCCTTTTCTAAAATTCTCCATAATTAGGTAGAAAACATTTGGTACCAGCTCATACAGTAATATATAATTTTAAATGTGCTTGTCCCTAACAATTATTCTGTTGTTTTTCTCTAGCTATCTGTCAGAACGGAGGAACCTATGATGGGATTAAGTGCAGATGTACTGAAGATTTTATCGGTGCCTCGTGTGAAACAATTTTAAGCCAGTTTGAAATTGGTAATTTTTACTATTATGAAGGATTATATTCTCAAAAACACTTTTAACGTACACACTACGTGTGACTGGTGCAGTTAAATACACCAGTGACTTCCTATATACTGCATAATGAGAACTGGGTCATTATAGTCACTATTCATACCCCTGTGTTTTCATTCAACATGTTTTTAAAGCTAAACTCAAGGAAAATAGCTAAACCCCCATTTTCCCTGATGGTACTGTTCATTGTTTGGCTATGGGCTGGAACAGCAGGAGGTACTGCATTTAGATCTTCTTACTCCAGCTTTTGGACTTGCCTTTGTACAGTAGTGTGTGTGTTGTTGTATTTAGTCCCAGTATCAGTGAGGGTAATGAAGCCATTACCACATCTCATATTCAGGCCATATACCTGTCAGGATTCAGCAACAGGAGTGGCCACATCTGTATAGCTACATCAGAAAACTGAGACCATACGATATATAGTGGAGTAAATTTTTAAAGAAAAAACAAGCACAGACCAACAAACAGTGAACATAAAAATACAAATAAACCTTATAACTAGTGTTGAGCGAACACGGACTGTATTATTCGGGTCCATACCGGATAATTGGATTTTTGTTACCCGGACACGGACCCGAAAACTTTACTGTATGTTCGGGTTTAAAATCCGTGTTCGGTAATTTTATTTCCTGTTTTGTATGTAATGGCGCGCTTTTAATGGCGGGCTTTCAACAGCCAATCAACAAGCGTTTAACTGGTGTGTGCCATCACAGCCATGCCTACTAATGTATTAATCGCTGTGATTGGCCAGCTGAAGCATGTGACCCAGGTCTTTATAAGCTCGAAAGACACAGCGTGCTGTGTATCAGTCTGCTCTAGTGTAGGGAGAGAGCACACACAACGGTGCTGAATGCTGCTGATTAGGGACAGACAGGGTAAAACAACATTGTGCTGAAATGAATGCAGGGACAGGTCGGAGTGTAGGCAGGGAAAAATATTTGAGCATTTTAGGGACAGGCTGGAGAGATTAGGCAGGGAGAGAATAGGAGACACAGGACAGAACAATCGTCCGTTAGCGATCTACATCAATTTTGCTGTGTGGGGGGGGGGTGGTGCAGTGAACAATCTTTTTGCCCTCACTTGAGCCCACTGAGGAGGAGGAGGGAGAAAAAAATATATTTTTATCAGTCTGTTGTGTGCAGCGTTCAGCTATATTTTACTACAGATTGCTGTTCTAATCTGCTATTTAAAAATTACAAATTTAAAGGGGAATTTTTTTTTTTTAAGAGCACTTGCCATGCTCTTAACTACATTTTGCTGCCATTTGCAGCACTCTAGCCCTTTCCATTGGTTTTTTTAGAGCCATTTTAGTGCCTGAAAGTTCGGGTCCCCATTGACTTCAATGGGGTTCGGTGTCCGGGTAAAGTTCGAAAAAAGTCCGGGACACGGACCCAGACTTTTTTTCAAGTTCGGCCGAACCCACCGAACACGGACATCCAGGTGTCCGCTCAACTCTACTTATTACAAAAATGCCTAACAAAGTAACAGGAAGTCTAACAAACTATATACAATATGTCCAAAATATATATAAGAACCAGAGCACAGGTCACAGGGAATACTGGAGATGCAAGGAAGGGGGAATCAGGACTGGGTACAGGAACAAGGGAAGAAGATGTAAGGCAACAGGTTGCAGGGTGCAAGGTGCAGGGCTAGATCAAGAGCAGGAGCTGTTGGAGTATACAGAAGGGCAACTTACACTGGTCACCATAATTATCCAAGTTCTTACCAACAATCCTCTATAAAGAAAAACAAATTGTCTTGAATGGACATAAGACATCTAGAACAGCTTTACCATTGGCCATGCTTAACAATTGTGGAATATGTTATTTTTTATTTTTTTTTGATCCAACTATTGGTGTTATATTTTGCAGTTGTCCCGTACAGAGAAATTTCCTGTACTCTGTTTGGTTGCCTCTAGAGGGAGTCTCTGCTGGAAGGGCCATATATATAATATCAGGATGTTGTCCTTTATGGTTATATTGTAATGTTTAGTAACAGGATGTCATGCCCCTAAGAATTGTATCTATAAATGTCTAAATCCACAGATAAAAAACATATAAAAGAGAGCTGTACTGTGGATGGCTAGGTTACACCATGAGTAAGGATCAGCCATAGGAATGAATGGTCCAAGTGGCACACATTAGGACTTGTTTGTTGGATAGGAACATACAGTGAGGAACTCAGGATCCAGCCTGAAGGTAAGTATTTAAATAGGTTTTTACTTTTTAGGGTTGGGAGAGATTCTAAGAACAACTTCACAATGTGGGATTATGTAGGCTACAGATAAAGCTCTACTTCTCCCAGTTTATTCATAAAGGATAAGTTGACCTTTTATACCATGTTAAGTGTTGCCATCCCCCCCCCCCACCTCCTCGAGTCCCTCATGTGACAGCAGGCCAGGGATCTTCTCCCTACACCTGCTGTCACAATATAAAAAAGACACAACCGTGCAGGGCTCTGCCCACCTGGCCATGTCAATTATTTGCAGCTGTAAAATTGTAGTTCTCAGTTCTCAATGAACTACCAGGGTGCTATTGAGCGCTCTAGGTAGTTCATTAATTTTTCCGTCAGTGTGCAACTGCCTTTCCGTATGGGGTACTAGCAGACAGCCTACGCAGTCTGCAAAAGTCCTGCATGGCACCCATTAGATTAGGAGAGCTGTCATTACTGAGCTGAGCGCAAATACTACTGGCATGCAATTGGAAATCTTCAAGGGCCTCACTGCTCCCAAGCTCTGAAAATACGTTCCCTGTGGGCATGCAGGGTTACACTCTTCAGAGCCCATTCCTACCCCTCATGAGCATGATGGTGATATCACTTCCTTCAAAACTTTATTCCAGCAAAACACCAGAATTTTCACTTGGAAGACATGCCCCTCATGCAGATTGTTTCCATAATTACCGTAATACCTGTAAGTATCACAAGTGACATAAGTCTGCCCTTGAAATCACTAAGTTGAGGACTCAGTTACATTGGTAGCTCTATAGAGACATGTGTCCTTTGAGTTAAATCATATGGTGATACATTAATAGGCAAAATATAAAAGGGCTGCTGAAAAGATGCTGCAGATATGAATTTTACCAATCAAGATGGTGCTGGAAACATGGCTGATAAGTTCTTACTAGATAATTTCGATTGGAATTGGGCTAAAAAACCCAGTTGAGTTTTCTGTTTGCATTAGCTAAATACATTCCAAGTGAATTACAAAAAAACAAAAGGTGTGCAAACTCTTATGGTTTGTATTCTATGCAAAATACAACCACAGCCTTTATAGAAAACCTTGTTTCCTACCAGTGTGCTGCAGAGATAGACCTTTAGTCTCTATGTGAAAGTAGTGGTGTCTCTGCAGAGGTCTGACATGTCCCCAACTCAATCAGAGCCATAGCTCCAATTAAGCATGGAGCACTAGCTTTGCTAATTGCTGAGCTATACATCTAAGTCAATAGGAGGTGTCTCGGACCTAGAGAGAAAACTGCATCCTTACAGAAAGCAAGGATCCCACTATGCAGCATGCTGGCAGGAAAAATATTTTTCTACTCAGGCTGTAGCAGCTTTATAAAAAAGTAGAATTATTAAAACACTTCAAAAAATCTTTCCAAATCAATACCAATATAATAAACTTTTTTTATTATTTAACCACTTAGCTACCGCCCACCGCAATTTTACTGTGGCAGGCAGCCGCTCCTGGGCAAAGCAACGTAGTACTACGGCGCTCGCTCAGGAGACTCTAGGGGGTGAGCGCACACCACCGGCGGCGCACTACCGCCCACGCTCGTCAGCTAGGGAGCCAGTGCGTGTGACCGGCAGCTCCGATCGCCGCCGGCTACTCGCAATCTCCCGCCGCTGACAGAGAAGGACAGACGGCTGATGTAAACACAGCCATCTGTCATTCTCCCTTAGATGATCACAGAGGCCATGTGATCCTGCTATATAGGATCGCATGTCTCTGTAATGATCTCACAAGCCACCCCCCTCTACATTTAGAATCACGCCCCTAGGGTCACATTTAACCCCTTCATCACCAGTACAGTTAACCCCTTCCCTGTGTCATTTTTACAGTAACAGTGCATTACAGTAACAGTGCATATTTTTTAGCACTGATTACTGTAGTGATGTCACTAGTACCCCCAAAAGTGTCAAAAATAGTCAGGGGTCTGATCTGTCCGCCGCAATGTCGCAGTCACGCAAAAAATCGCAGATCGCCGCCATTACTAGTAAAAAAAATAAATAAATAATAAAAATTAGATAAATATTTCCCGTAGTTAGTAAACGTATAACTTTTGCGCAAACCAATCAAATTACGCTTATTGCGATTTTTTTTTAACCAAAAATATGTAACAGGAAACAAATTGGCCTAAAATGTTAAAAAAATGTAGATTTTTACATTTTTTTTTAAAATTTCATATAAAAGAATGTGAAAAATATTATTGTTTTTTCAAAATTTTCGCTCTTTTTTTGTTTATAGCGCAAAAAATAAAAATCGCACAGGTGATCAAATACCACCAAAAGAAAGTTATATTTGTGCGAAAAAAAGGACGTCAATTTCATTTGGGTACAGCATCGCATGACCGCGTAATTGTCCGTTAAAATAATGCAGTGTCGATTCGCAAAATAGGGCCTGGTCATTGAGCAGCCAAATCCTCCGGTCTTAAAGTGGTTAATTTGTTATATAATAATTTTAAAGCACCAAAAAAAAATAGCTTTGTCAATACACATCATGCATCAATACAAATAAAGTATACATGAGTAATCCTTCCTGTGTGGCTTTCCCCCTTCAAGAATACTGCTATATACTGTATTTTCACATAAATGTCACAGATCTTTCCGAATTCTTAAGCCTACAAATGCATAGTAGAATAGGAGCAGCCTTTACATGACATGTTTCACTACCTTGTTTCCTCAGGAGGGCAGGAGAGGTTTAACCACTTCCCAACGGGTGGACACCCATAGACGTCCTTGAGTTGCATCTGCCATACGGTGATGATGCTTGCATCTACAGGGATCATCCTAGTATCTTTTTTTTTTTTTTTTCATCCAGTGATTTCTTGAGCTGCAAAAGCCATCCTGGTTAACAGCTAGATTGCTTTTACAGGCATCAGGAGAGGACCTTCTACTGCTGCCCACTGGCACCTCTCCGGGCTCTCCCATGTGATCGGGGAGCCTGGTATCTGATCCGATGTTGCTCCTTGGTTACGATAGAGCTGGATCTCTATGGCCCTGGGAGGCCAAAAACGACGTTATGACATCACTTCTGGTTCTGGCAGATGTAAACACTTCCATTTTTGTGTTCTGGAAAGCAGAGATCTTTTTTTTTATCATCTTCTGCTTTTCAGGGTAGAGGAGAGATCTTGGGTCCTATAGACTCCAGATGTCTCCATAAAGAGGACCTGTCATGATTTATTTCTATCACAAGGAATGTTTACATTTCTTGTGAAAGAAACAAAAGTGAAAAATTAAAGGGACTGTGTAAAAATAAAAATAAAATAAATAATTAAAAAAAAAAAATATTTAAAGTGCCCCCCATCCCCAGATGTTTGAGCATACATAGGTCACGCCTCCATATGTAAACGGTGCTTGCACCACACATGTGAGGTATCTCCCCAAACGTTATAGGGAGACTTATAATTCTAAACCTGCTCTGTAATTCTAAACTGGTAATCTATAAAAAATGATCGTAGTTTAGCACCATTCCAAGAGAGTGCACAATTTTAAAGCGTGACATGTTAGGTACCTATTTACTCAGTGTAACATCATATTTTATATCTTACCAAAAAATTGGGTCATATATTGTGTTTTTTGCTTTAAAATAATTAAAGTGCATTTTTTCCCCAAAAAAATTGCGTTTGAAAAATTGCTGCACAATTACCGTGTGACATAAAAAAATTGCACCATCCACCATTTTGTTCTCTGGGGCTGTGCTTAATATATATGCATTGGGGGTTGTGAGTAATTTTCTAGCAAAAAAAAATGGTGATGTATACATTTAGGAGAGATATGTAAAAATTTGTGAAAAAGAAAAAGTGCGCTGATCCGTGATATGCTGCTCCCAGATAAAAATAAATAAATGCGTGTAATTGGTGGTGCGCTATATCTGAAATATGTGCAAAAATGCAAACGAATGATGTGCAACCTCAAATATATACAATTTAGGTGCAAAACTGTAACATATAAATGTATATGAGAAAAAGTCCCAAGACACTAATGTGTCTATATTGAAACAATTTTCGGTGATGTGATTGGTGATGGATGGTGTTCAAAAGTAATACGTGACTTGAATTCCCTCCACCTGTTAGAATTCCTCCTTACCGGACGGAAATGAAATAAGTGCTCTCCTTAAAGAAAACAAACAATCCCTGGTGCTCCAAAATCACAAGGTGCTCCCCACCGTGCGTATAAAGTAGCCTGCTGGGCTTCTTACCAGATGGATATAGATAACATGCGTAATTGCATCCCTCTTGTATGGGTCTGTCTCTGTATCCAATTGGTCCTTATCAGCCTCTGGTGGATATGGACACCGAATACTATTACGCTGCTCACGGGCAGATTGGTCCTATATTCCGGTGGCACTGGTAGCCGCTTACAGTAAGCGGTGGGAAGGATCGTATCGTTCCAGCATAACATGTAAAAAGGAATGACTGCTATAGTGCATTATCCTTAGTGTAAACTTTATTCAAAGTGAAATTGCACTTACATGAAATATGTGGTAGAAAAGCGTAAGGAATTCCTGTATGACTAGGGTCCGGCTGCAGTCCGGATCCCCAGCGACGTGGTGACGGCACGCCTCCTGTCTGACGCGTTTCCGCCTAATTGGCTGTCTTCGGAGAAAGGAGGTTCTCGCGCGCCGTCACTTCCGTCCTATTTATTCTGAAAGGAGCCGCGTCACTTCCGGTGTCAGCAGAGGAGGCGCCGGAAGTTAATTGCGGGACCCTTGGTTTCAGTTTTTTAGTGCAACTTCAAATATTAATGGTCCGATATCGGGGTGGTCTCCTATATTTAGTTAAAACTAAACCACCATATTTCTGGCATTGGATATCTGGCGGTATATAATACTCTTGCCTTTTCTAGTATCGGCTCCTCCCCATCGGCCATCAATTATTGAAAGTTAAACTGGATATGCATATATAATGTACATCTCAGGGGATAATTCTCCTGTATAAAGTTAATATTATTTACATAAAATAAAAACCTTTATTAAAATGTTAAAAATTAAAAATTCAACTAATATCCGCAATACCGATGGTGACACCGGAAGTGACTTCTGGGCACTTTCCCTAATGGTGACACCGATCGGATTGCAATGTGAATGCATTAAAAAACTGAAACCTTCATTACAGCATGTATAACATCTTCAGTTACTAAAAATTATCCATTTAAAACTTACATATGTTTTATAATAAAAACAGAAAAAGATTTTTTTCAACAATTAAAAACCATGTGGTACATAGGTGTGATAATATGTGTATTGAGATGTTCCATGCCCATACATGAAATGAAAGAGTAAATACTAGCTATATATATATATCAACTGTTATTAATATGAGAATTGATGTCCCAGTCTATATTGTGGCCTTTCGGTCTATAACATTTAAGCTCATAAATCCAAAAGGTCTCACGTCTCGAGATAGACCTCTGTAAATTACTGCCTCTCCAGTGGGGGACGTGTTTCTCAATCACTGTGATTTTTAATTTCTTGGATTCTTTATTGTGGCAGGTAGCATAGTGTTGAGAAACACTATGTCCTGGGAATCCATTATGGATATTTGTTAGATGTTCTCCAACGCGAATGCCTGCTGTCCTAATAGTTCTCCCTACGTATTGCAGGTTACACTCGCATTGCAGCAAATAAATGACTCCTTTAGTATCACATGTGATGAACTCTTTAATGGGATATTCCTTCCCTGTTGTTGAAGAGGTGAATTTGTTAGTTCTCACTGTGATGGCTTCTGTACATATACGACACCTTTTGCAAGGGTAGAAGCCTTTCATGTTTGGAAATATCTCCATTTTTAATGGCCTTTCCACTGGGTTTCTGGCTATTAAGTCTTTCAGATTTGTCGCCTTTCTGAAAATTAGCTTAGGTTGGATCGGTAAAGCAGGTCCCAAGACTTTGTCCTCTTGTAGGACACCCCAGTATTTTCTGAAAACGTAGTTGAGCCATTTATAATTGCTGGAAAATTTTGTAGTAAATGCATATTCAAACTGAGGAGAGGTAAGTTTGGTCATGCTTTTTGGTTCCACTAGGTTCTTTTGTTCCAAAGGGGTGACGTTTTCAATCTCTCTGTCTAATTCGGAGATGTCATACCCTTTTTCAACAAACCTCTGTTTTAGGGTTCCTACTTGTTGCTGGAAGTCTTCCTTCGTGGTACAGTTCCTTCTGATTCTCCTAAATTGACTTCTAGGAACCGAACTGAGCCATTTGGGGTGATGACAACTATCTATGGCTATAAAGCCATTTTTGTCAGTCGGTTTAAAGAAAGATCGGGTTGCAAAGCCCGAATTCTTTCGATAGATCACCAGATCTAGAAAGTTGATGGAGGTATTGCTGTATTGGTAGGTGAACCTGATGCCCCAATTATTGCAATTCAGGTTATCCATGAAAATTTTCAAAGATGTTGCGTCCCCTTGCCACACAAGCAACGTGTCGTCTATGTACCTCCTCCAAATGACCAGTTCTTTGACACGATTAGTAAAGATATTTCGGTCTTCCCAGAGGGCCATGAACAGGTTGGCCAAGCTGGGGGCAAACTTTGCCCCCATGGCCACCCCTGTTCTTTGGCGATAGAAATTCTGGTTATAGTAGAAATAGTTATGGTCCATCCCAAAAGTTAGGAGATCTAAGATAAACTGTTTTTGTTTGAACGGGATTTCTTGATTGGCATCGAGAAAAGTACAGACGGCCTCATAGCCCATTTCATGTGGTATGATGGTGTATAGTGATGTCACGTCAGCCGTGACTAGCAGTACATCCCCTTGAACCTCTACTTCGGTAATATCTTTGATGCATTGAGACGTGTCTTTAAGGAAGGCGGGTGTCTCTTGTACTAATGGCTGCAAGAAGTAATCAACATACTTTCCTATCCTCGAAGTGATGGATTCAATCCCACTCACTATGGGCCTCCCGGGTGAGTTATCTAGGCTTTTATGAACCTTTGGGAGGTAGTAGATAGTCGGAATTCTCGGTGAGACTGGGACAAGGAATTCCTTTTCTTTTTCATTCAAAATTCCCATGTCAAAACCTTTGTGTATTAGTTTTTCCAGCTTCTTTTTATACATAAATGTAGGATCACTTTTCAAGATTTCATATGTGGTTGGGTCTGCTACTAATCGATCCATTTCTTGGATGTAATCATCCTTATTCAGTAGCACGATCCCCCCACCTTTATCTGCTGGCCTAATTACAAGATTCTTCTTCTCACAAAGGGATTTAATACCCTTTTGCAGATCCCCTTGGGGTTTAAATTCCAACTCTTTCTCTTCCAATTCTTTAAGCACAAGGTCCCTGAATACAGTAACGTGATGACTTGGGACTCCTGGAGGGTTAAAAAGTGAGGCATTCTTCAGACCTGAAGGAATAATTGTGGAGGTTTGGTAGGAGACATAGTTCCTTTCACCGGCTTTTGACAAAAAATGTCTTTTCACGTTAAGTTTCCTCACATATTTGTGGATGTCCACGAATGTCTCAAACTTATTTAAGGGTTTTTTTGGGGCATATTTCAACCCTTTGCTCAGTGTGTGTTTTTCAGAGTCAGAAAGATCTACCTTACTAAGGTTGAAGATTCCTTGAATTTCATGATTCTTAATTCTTTTCTTTGAACCTCCTCTACATCCTCTCATTATTTTCTTCTTTTTTTGCCCTTCTTTGGGCCCTGTCCTAAAAAAACTCTTCTTATTGTTTTTTATAGGTGTTCTGGTCTGTGGAGGTTCAAACACCTCTTCCCTTTCTTCATATCCATTATGTTGTAAGGGTTCGTATCTATTTTGGGTGTATTGGGAATAAACCCGAGGCGTATGCGGAGAGTCATTGTAATTACCCATATAGTCCATTGAGACTCTTCTTGGTGACCGAGATCTCGATCTTCTGGGCTGTCTCTCCCTCGAGTTAGTTCGATACTCCTGTTTGCTCCTATAGGAATCATGTCTGGGAGGTCTCACTTTGTCCCTCTTGTTGTTATTATTAATGTTACCCCCATTTTGCTGTCTCATGTTCTGAATAGAACCGTTATCTCTCAAGGGTTTAAATTTATCAACTCCTCTTTGCCCTTGTTGTTCAGCATCTCTTTTAGGAGGTTCCCAGATTTTCACCTCTTTTTTGGGTACATCCTTCGGTTCTCTGAAACCAAACGTTTCCAGACTTTTCTGGGAAGTCCCTTCTCCTAGTGGATTTTGAGTTTCCATCTCAGTTCCCTCTTCCACTATGAGGTTTAACTGCCATTTGAATACCTTTGAGGCCTGGTAATCTTCCAGGTCCCTCAGGTATTTCTTTCTTTTCTTAGCTTTTTGTTCTTCATCTTCCATAGCTAGTATTTCTCTTAGTTCCTGGTTGTATACCTTATATGCTTCCTCCTGCATAGACGGTTTTAGTTTCTCCTTGATCTCTAATATTTCTTTATTTAATTTTAAAACTTTCTTTCTCTTCCTATCAATGAGGAAATTTAATAAGCCCATGCCTGCTCCATTAAAAAAATGGAACCATTCCTTGAGATCTGGATCTCCCTGGTCTGGGTATAAACTCCACCGTAGACTTCTAGGGACCATTTTCTCCTGGACATATTTCTCAAGAAACGCTATGTCCCAGGAGGCATGTAATTCAGACACCATTATGTTTTTTAATCTCATAAAGATGCCTCTCAAGTCTGTGGTCTCATAGGTGGTTGTTGTGAAAATATCCTCTACTAAAAGTTTACGTGTACTGTAATATTCAAAAATATCCATGCGGATCTGCCGCTACTTGAATAGTATGTATGTATATGTGAAAAAGAAAAAGTGCGCTGATCCGTGATATGCTGCTCCCAGATAAAAATAAATAAATGCGTGTAATTGGTGGTGCGCTATATCTGAAATATGTGCAAAAATGCAAACGAATGATGTGCAACCTCAAATATATACAATTTAGGTGCAAAACTGTAACATATAAATGTATATGAGAAAAAGTCCCAAGACACTAATGTGTCTATATTGAAACAATTTTCGGTGATGTGATTGGTGATGGATGGTGTTCAAAAGTAATACGTGACTTGAATTCCCTCCACCTGTTAGAATTCCTCCTTACCGGACGGAAATGAAATAAGTGCTCTCCTTAAAGAAAACAAACAATCCCTGGTGCTCCAAAATCACAAGGTGCTCCCCACCGTGCGTATAAAGTAGCCTGCTGGGCTTCTTACCAGATGGATATAGATAACATGCGTAATTGCATCCCTCTTGTATGGGTCTGTCTCTGTATCCAATTGGTCCTTATCAGCCTCTGGTGGATATGGACACCGAATACTATTACGCTGCTCACGGGCAGATTGGTCCTATATTCCGGTGGCACTGGTAGCCGCTTACAGTAAGCGGTGGGAAGGATCGTATCGTTCCAGCATAACATGTAAAAAGGAATGACTGCTATAGTGCATTATCCTTAGTGTAAACTTTATTCAAAGTGAAATTGCACTTACATGAAATATGTGGTAGAAAAGCGTAAGGAATTCCTGTATGACTAGGGTCCGGCTGCAGTCCGGATCCCCAGCGACGTGGTGACGGCACGCCTCCTGTCTGACGCGTTTCCGCCTAATTGGCTGTCTTCGGAGAAAGGAGGTTCTCGCGCGCCGTCACTTCCGTCCTATTTATTCTGAAAGGAGCCGCGTCACTTCCGGTGTCAGCAGAGGAGGCGCCGGAAGTTAATTGCGGGACCCTTGGTTTCAGTTTTTTAGTGCAACTTCAAATATTAATGGTCCGATATCGGGGTGGTCTCCTATATTTAGTTAAAACTAAACCACCATATTTCTGGCATTGGATATCTGGCGGTATATAATACTCTTGCCTTTTCTAGTATCGGCTCCTCCCCATCGGCCATCAATTATTGAAAGTTAAACTGGATATGCATATATAATGTACATCTCAGGGGATAATTCTCCTGTATAAAGTTAATATTATTTACATAAAATAAAAACCTTTATTAAAATGTTAAAAATTAAAAATTCAACTAATATCCGCAATACCGATGGTGACACCGGAAGTGACTTCTGGGCACTTTCCCTAATGGTGACACCGATCGGATTGCAATGTGAATGCATTAAAAAACTGAAACCTTCATTACAGCATGTATAACATCTTCAGTTACTAAAAATTATCCATTTAAAACTTACATATGTTTTATAATAAAAACAGAAAAAGATTTTTTTCAACAATTAAAAACCATGTGGTACATAGGTGTGATAATATGTGTATTGAGATGTTCCATGCCCATACATGAAATGAAAGAGTAAATACTAGCTATATATATATATCAACTGTTATTAATATGAGAATTGATGTCCCAGTCTATATTGTGGCCTTTCGGTCTATAACATTTAAGCTCATAAATCCAAAAGGTCTCACGTCTCGAGATAGACCTCTGTAAATTACTGCCTCTCCAGTGGGGGACGTGTTTCTCAATCACTGTGATTTTTAATTTCTTGGATTCTTTATTGTGGCAGGTAGCATAGTGTTGAGAAACACTATGTCCTGGGAATCCATTATGGATATTTGTTAGATGTTCTCCAACGCGAATGCCTGCTGTCCTAATAGTTCTCCCTACGTATTGCAGGTTACACTCGCATTGCAGCAAATAAATGACTCCTTTAGTATCACATGTGATGAACTCTTTAATGGGATATTCCTTCCCTGTTGTTGAAGAGGTGAATTTGTTAGTTCTCACTGTGATGGCTTCTGTACATATACGACACCTTTTGCACGGGTAGAAGCCTTTCATGTTTGGAAATATCTCCATTTTTAATGGCCTTTCCACTGGGTTTCTGGCTATTAAGTCTTTCAGATTTGTCGCCTTTCTGAAAATTAGCTTAGGTTGGATCGGTAAAGCAGGTCCCAAGACTTTGTCCTCTTGTAGGACACCCCAGTATTTTCTGAAAACGTAGTTGAGCCATTTATAATTGCTGGAAAATTTTGTAGTAAATGCATATTCAAACTGAGGAGAGGTAAGTTTGGTCATGCTTTTTGGTTCCACTAGGTTCTTTTGTTCCAAAGGGGTGACGTTTTCAATCTCTCTGTCTAATTCGGAGATGTCATACCCTTTTTCAACAAACCTCTGTTTTAGGGTTCCTACTTGTTGCTGGAAGTCTTCCTTCGTGGTACAGTTCCTTCTGATTCTCCTAAATTGACTTCTAGGAACCGAACTGAGCCATTTGGGGTGATGACAACTATCTATGGCTATAAAGCCATTTTTGTCAGTCGGTTTAAAGAAAGATCGGGTTGCAAAGCCCGAATTCTTTCGATAGATCACCAGATCTAGAAAGATCTGGTGATCTATCTACTATAACCAGAATTTCTATCGCCAAAGAACAGGGGTGGCCATGGGGGCAAAGTTTGCCCCCAGCTTGGCCAACCTGTTCATGGCCCTCTGGGAAGACCGAAATATCTTTACTAATCGTGTCAAAGAACTGGTCATTTGGAGGAGGTACATAGACGACACGTTGCTTGTGTGGCAAGGGGACGCAACATCTTTGAAAATTTTCATGGATAACCTGAATTGCAATAATTGGGGCATCAGGTTCACCTACCAATACAGCAATACCTCCATCAACTTTCTAGATCTGGTGATCTATCGAAAGAATTCGGGCTTTGCAACCCGATCTTTCTTTAAACCGACTGACAAAAATGGCTTTATAGCCATAGATAGTTGTCATCACCCCAAATGGCTCAGTTCGGTTCCTAGAAGTCAATTTAGGAGAATCAGAAGGAACTGTACCACGAAGGAAGACTTCCAGCAACAAGTAGGAACCCTAAAACAGAGGTTTGTTGAAAAAGGGTATGACATCTCCGAATTAGACAGAGAGATTGAAAACGTCACCCCTTTGGAACAAAAGAACCTAGTGGAACCAAAAAGCATGACCAAACTTACCTCTCCTCAGTTTGAATATGCATTTACTACAAAATTTTCCAGCAATTATAAATGGCTCAACTACGTTTTCAGAAAATACTGGGGTGTCCTACAAGAGGACAAAGTCTTGGGACCTGCTTTACCGATCCAACCTAAGCTAATTTTCAGAAAGGCGACAAATCTGAAAGACTTAATAGCCAGAAACCCAGTGGAAAGGCCATTAAAAATGGAGATATTTCCAAACATGAAAGGCTTCTACCCTTGCAAAAGGTGTCGTATATGTACAGAAGCCATCACAGTGAGAACTAACAAATTCACCTCTTCAACAACAGGGAAGGAATATCCCATTAAAGAGTTCATCACATGTGATACTAAAGGAGTCATTTATTTGCTGCAATGCGAGTGTAACCTGCAATACGTAGGGAGAACTATTAGGACAGCAGGCATTCGCGTTGGAGAACATCTAACAAATATCCATAATGGATTCCCAGGACATAGTGTTTCTCAACACTATGCTACCTGCCACAATAAAGAATCCAAGAAATTAAAAATCACAGTGATTGAGAAACACGTCCCCCACTGGAGAGGCAGTAATTTACAGAGGTCTATCTCGAGACGTGAGACCTTTTGGATTTATGAGCTTAAATGTTATAGACCGAAAGGCCACAATATAGACTGGGACATCAATTCTCATATTAATAACAGTTGATATATATATATAGCTAGTATTTACTCTTTCATTTCATGTATGGGCATGGAACATCTCAATACACATATTATCACACCTATGTACCACATGGTTTTTAATTGTTGAAAAAAATCTTTTTCTGTTTTTATTATAAAACATATGTAAGTTTTAAATGGATAATTTTTAGTAACTGAAGATGTTATACATGCTGTAATGAAGGTTTCAGTTTTTTAATGCATTCACATTGCAATCCGATCGGTGTCACCATTAGGGAAAGTGCCCAGAAGTCACTTCCGGTGTCACCATCGGTATTGCGGATATTAGTTGAATTTTTAATTTTTAACATTTTAATAAAGGTTTTTATTTTATGTAAATAATATTAACTTTATACAGGAGAATTATCCCCTGAGATGTACATTATATATGCATATCCAGTTTAACTTTCAATAATTGATGGCCGATGGGGAGGAGCCGATACTAGAAAAGGCAAGAGTATTATATACCGCCAGATATCCAATGCCAGAAATATGGTGGTTTAGTTTTAACTAAATATAGGAGACCACCCCGATATCGGACCATTAATATTTGAAGTTGCACTAAAAAACTGAAACCAAGGGTCCCGCAATTAACTTCCGGCGCCTCCTCTGCTGACACCGGAAGTGACGCGGCTCCTTTCAGAATAAATAGGACGGAAGTGACGGCGCGCGAGAACCTCCTTTCTCCGAAGACAGCCAATTAGGCGGAAACGCGTCAGACAGGAGGCGTGCCGTCACCACGTCGCTGGGGATCCGGACTGCAGCCGGACCCTAGTCATACAGGAATTCCTTACGCTTTTCTACCACATATTTCATGTAAGTGCAATTTCACTTTGAATAAAGTTTACACTAAGGATAATGCACTATAGCAGTCATTCCTTTTTACATGTTATGCTGGAACGATACGATCCTTCCCACCGCTTACTGTAAGCGGCTACCAGTGCCACCGGAATATAGGACCAATCTGCCCGTGAGCAGCGTAATAGTATTCGGTGTCCATATCCACCAGAGGCTGATAAGGACCAATTGGATACAGAGACAGACCCATACAAGAGGGATGCAATTACGCATGTTATCTATATCCATCTGGTAAGAAGCCCAGCAGGCTACTTTATACGCACGGTGGGGAGCACCTTGTGATTTTGGAGCACCAGGGATTGTTTGTTTTCTTTAAGGAGAGCACTTATTTCATTTCCGTCCGGTAAGGAGGAATTCTAACAGGTGGAGGGAATTCAAGTCACGTATTACTTTTGAACACCATCCATCACCAATCACATCACCGAAAATTGTTTCAATATAGACACATTAGTGTCTTGGGACTTTTTCTCATATACATTTATATGTTACAGTTTTGCACCTAAATTGTATATATTTGAGGTTGCACATCATTCGTTTGCATTTTTGCACATATTTCAGATATAGCGCACCACCAATTACACATATGTAAAAATTTGCCTGGGCTGGAAGTAGTGATAATAAACCAAAAGAAACAAAACTGTAATATATTGCAGCTTACCAATCCTTAGATGTTGTGGCTGCATTAGTTTTCTTTTTTGGATTATTTTTCTTTTTTTTTTTTGCCCTGTGATCTGGCCAATAGCACACTTCTGGTCTTATGGTATGCCCACTCTGGATGGAAAAGCAACAGAGCCCAACTTGGACAGCAACTTGTATTGTCCAATAAAAAGGGTAGTCTTAGATGGACAAACATATTTAGATGGATTTGACTAACAAATTAAACCTGAACTCCAACCAACACTTTTAACCACTTGCCCACTGGGCACCTATATCCCTTCCTAACCAGGCCAATTTTCAGCTTTCAGCACTCTAACATTTTGAATGACAATTACCCACAGTGAGCAGAGATGGGCCTGCCTGGGCAAAGTGGAGTTCGCTGAGCAGATCGCTCATGTGAAAGAACCCTATCTAATTTCTTGAGACACTAACAAGCCAGGACAGTACAAATACCCACAAATTACCCCTTTTTAGAAAGTAGACATTCAAAGGGATTTATTAAGAGGCTCTGTGAGTTTTTTGAAGTTGGAATTTTTCCCCCAAATTAAGATTTTTTTTCACAGAATAATAAACTTTAAAAGGTTTTCTCTTACATGGCATATGCATACTGGAAACTACACCCCAAAACACATTCTGCTACTGCTCCTGAGTATGGCAATACCACATGTGTGAAACTGCCTAGCCACATACAGTAGAGAGGACCAACATGCAAGGAGCACCGTCAGGTGTTCTAGGAGCATAAATTACACATTTATTGACTACCTATTACACTTTTGAAGGCCCTGGAGCACCAGGACAATGGAAATGCCCACAAAATGACCCCATTTTGAAAAACAAACACCCTAACGTTTATTCTATGAGGCATAATGAGTCTTTTGAACCTGTCCATGTTTCCCACAAGCTTTTTGGAACAAGTGGAAAGAAAATGAATTTTTTTTTTTTTTTTTTTTTTTTTACACAAAGTTGTCCATTTATAAGATATTTCACACACAGCATGTACATAGCAAAAATTACACCCCAAAATATATTCTGCCACTCCTCCTGAGTATGGCGATACCACATGTGTGAGACTTTTACACAGCCTGGCCACATACAGCCGCCCAACATCCAAGTAGCACCTTCAGGTGTTCTAGGAGCATAAATTACACATCTAATTTTTTCACTACCTATCACTCTTTTAATGGCCCGGAGCACCAGGACAATGGAGAAGCCCAATTTTGGAAAACAAACACCCCAATGTATATTCTATGAGGTATAATGTGTCTTTAAAACATGTCATTTTCCACAAGTGTTTGGAAAATGTAGGAAGAAAATGAAAACACATTTTTTTTACACATTTCACAGCACTGACGGGTGCTGATTAGGATCCACTGAGGGTGGCACTAAAGAGCATTTACTGATGGGCACTTTTGTGCACTATTGGGCACTGATAAGCACTAATAGGACACTAGTAGCACTGATGAGCACTGTAGTAGCACCGATGAGCATTAATAGGGCACTGTAGTGGAACTGATGATCATTGTAGTGGCACTCATAATCACTTTAGTGGCACTGATAAGCACTCACTGATGGCACTGGTGTGCACTGTAGGGCACTGATGGCACTAATAAGCACTCACTGATGTGCACTGTAGGGCACTGATGTGCACTGATAAGCACACACTAATGGGCACTAATGGCACTGATGTGCACAGTAGGGCACTGATGAACACTGTAGTAGCACCATAGGGCATTGATGAGCTCTGTAGTGGCACTGTAAGGCACTGATGAGCAGTGTAGTGTCACTGTAAGGCACTGATGAGCAGTGTAGTGTCACTGTAAGGCACTGATGGGCACTGTAGTGGCATTGATGGTACTGTAGTTGCACTGTAGTGCTCTTTTAAGCACTGTATGGGGCACTAATGAGCACTGTTGGCACTGAGGAGATGGAGTCCAAGAGGGAAAGCAGCGCTGTCATTGAGCAAGTGGCAAGAGAAGAGAGCATTCATGTTTAGCCCTTGTCCATATCAACATGGGTTATGGTTAACTCTAAAGTGACTGCAAGCTCTGAGGAAGGGGATGTGTCCTTTGAAACAAGTAAGCCGGCCAGTCCAGTAATGCATCGGGCCAGGTGACCCACCCCACTACTGGATCTGAAAGTGTTATACATCGCTTGCATTTTTCGCTAATGTAATAGGCGTTCACACTTTTTTTTTTTTTTTCCACAGGCATCAGGATGGTGATGTATTAATGTACTACACATGTTACATATCACAGTGCAATAACTCTATTCCATTATTTACTGTTAACTGTAAACTGATGACCTGTATGGGCTTTTAAAATGTCACCTTTCATAGGTGCACACAATTTTAGGGATTGATATATTGGGTATCTATTTACCCATCGCCTCTCTTATATTCTACCAAAAAAATACAAGTAGAATGGGAAATAGATTGCATTTGTGTGCACGTGATAAATCATTGTGGTAATATGTGACATAAAAAATTGGAACTACCACTATTTTATTCTACATAGAAACATAGAAAAGTGATGGCAGAAAAAAAGACCAAGTAGTCCATTGAGTCTGCCAGTTTTTTTTTTTTTTTATAAATATTTTGGATTTTTTGTGTTTGTGTGTGTGTGTGTGTGTGTTTTATCGCTAACTTTTTTGTCTAAAGATCTATGTTCGTCCCAAACATGTTTGAAACCACTTACTGTTGACTGGCTCACTGCCTCTGCTGGAAGTCTATTCCAAGCATCAACTACCCTTTCAGTTAGTTTTGAACTTTCCTTCAGTTAGTTTGAGGTCATGTCCCTGTGTTCTTGATTTTGGTTTCATATTGTATTATACACCCCCTTGATGTATTGAAAAGCATAAGGACCTCCTTCCTCCTGCTGGTGATCTTTCTAGTGATAACTAAAGATCTATATAGAGGAATTGCAATGTGCTAGAACCAGAGGAGCGACACGTGAGGTGCATGGTGGGCCGATGAGAGACAGCAATAATATAATTCAACGATTTACTCACGGTTAGTAGAAAGCCTCCCTGGGCTGGTCGCACAGTGAAGAGGAAGACAGCACGAAATCCTCCGGGGCACGCTCTGTGATAGGGAAACACCAGCCAAGATGGTGGTTGAGGTGCCCGTGATGACAGTGGTGTTTAGAGTGCTTGTGGCGGCTGGGTCCCTTGATGGTATTTGTCGTGACGCCAGTACCGTTAATGGTGGTAAAACCAGTTGTAGTAGCAATATTGAAGAATGAGGTAGACAGTGGTAGGATACAACTCACAACTTTTACTGTGACTGGTTTTGGTTGCAGTATAAACATTCAGATAGAATACAGTCTCTGGGTAAATAGAGGAATTCTGTTGATCCACTGTTAATAGGCTTTAGTAATCCTGGACTCAGGCTGTGGTTCAGTATAATGCTTACTGGTAAGTGACTCGGTTTCTGGTCCCTGTTGAATCCAGTGACATTTGGTGAGGTTGCCGGTGGCTAAGAAATCCTTCACCTTTATTCTTAAAGGTCTTTGCTGCCGGTTGGTGACTTTTACCCTTTGGTTTGAGCACTTTCAATTTGTTCCCTCTCTGGACTGACATTCTCTTCACCTTTACATTGTGCTTACTCTGCACACTGACTTCCTGAACTGAACAACTGACCACAGATAGAGCCTGAGCTGGGATGGATATCCCAGAGTGGTGCTATCCCCATCTAGTGGTGGGAAGTAAGAAGCACACTTGACCAGCCTATGAACAGGGATACAACAGGTGTAGCAATGCAAAATAACATGCAATACAGCAATGACAAAGAAGTAATACATATGCAGTTCCCACGTGTCCTGAGTGGGACGCTGCAGAATCAGAACTTCCTTCCTCTTGCTGGTATTCCCCCTAGTGATAACTAACAATATATATAGAGGAATCAGGACCTCCTTCCTCCTGCTGGTGATCCCTCTAGTGATAACTAAAGATCTATTAAGGGGAATCAGGATCTCCTTCTTTCTGCTGGTGATCCCACTAGTGATAACTAAAGATTAGAGTTGAGTGAACACCTGGATGTCCGGGTTCGGCCGAACTTGAAAAAAAAGTCCGGGTTCGTGACCCAAGCTTAACCCGAACTTTCCCCCGATCCTGAACCCCATTGAAGTCAATGGTGACCCAAACTTTTGAGCACTAAAATGGCTCTAAAAAAAACATGGAAAGGGCTAGAGGACTGCAAATGGCAGCAAAATCTCCTTAAGAGCATGGCAAGTGCTTTGCAAACAAATGTGGATAGGGAAACAACTTAAAATAACATAAAAAAACATAAAAATAAAAAATAATCATCTTGATCTAGGAGGACGAGGCCCATATGGAGTAGGACGTTGAGGTGACGGTGGATGTGGCAGTGTAGGTGGAAACAGAACAGCAGTGTCTAAACGCTGTATGTCAGTGTCACAGTAAAGTATAAATGAAACACTGAAAAATAATTTTCCCCTTAAATTGGTGCTTTTTGAATAGCAGATTAGAACAGCAGTGTCTAAACCCTGTAAGTCACAGTAAAATATGAAGGAAAAAACGTTTTTTTTTTTTTAAATCCAGATTAAGCAGACACATATGCACCGAACTTGCATTACATGGCCGCTACACGCCGCACGCCACCCACCTAACAGACTGATAAAAGTTTTTTTTTTCTTCCTCCTCCTCACTGGGCTCAGGTCAGGGCAAAAAGTTCATGCACTGCAACCCCACACCATAAAATTGATGTAGATCGCTGTCTGATTAAAGAAGATTCTTTCTATTCTTTCCCTGAAAGCAATCTGCAGCCTGCCCCTACAGTAATCTCCTATCTCTCCCTCAGCAGCATCAGGAACCTCTCCCTACAGTAGTTAGAGCAGAGTGACGCGCAGCGCTATGTGACTCCAGCTTATATAGAGACTGGGTCACATGCTACACTGGCCAATCACAGCCATGCCATTAGTAGGCATGGCTGTGATGGCTTCTAAGGGCACACTAGTTAAACGCTTGTTGATTGGCTGCCCTGCAGCTGTTGAAACCGCGCCATTAAAACCACGCCAAAACATGAAATAAATTACCGAACAACGGACTGTATCCCGAACATACAGTAAAATGTTCAGGTCCGTGTCTGGGTACCGAATACCCAAAAGTCTGGTAAGATCCCGAACAATACAGTCTGTGTTCGCTCAACCCTACTAAAGATCTATTTAGGGGAATCAGGACCTCCTTCCTCCTGCTGGTGATCCCTCAGTGATAACGAAATATCTGTATAGGGGAATCAGGACCTCCTTCCTCCTGCTGGTGATCCCTCAGTGATAACTAAAGATTTATTTAGGGGAATCAGGACCTCCTTCCTCCTGCTGGTGATCAACCTATTGATACATCCAAGAATTCTATTTGCTTTTCCCACTGCCTGGTCACACGGTTTGCTCATTTTGCAGTCATCTAAAATAGGTACCCCCAAAAATGTTTCCTCTGTAGTGCTGACCAACACTGTACCCCCAATGTTGTATTCTTTAAGGGGATTATTTTTCATTAGGTGCAATATTTTACATTAAACACTTCTGGACCGGAAGATTTCCCCCCTTAATGACCAGGCCATGTTTTGCGATTCGGCCCTGAGTCATTTTAACTGACAATTGCGCGGTCGTGCGACACAGCACCCAAATAAAATTGATGTTCTTTTTTTTCCCCTACAAATAGAGCTTTCTTTTGGTGCTATTTGATCACCTCTGCAATTTTTATTTTTTTGCGCTTTTCTGCGACAATTCTGTAAAAACAAAACAATATTTTTTACTCTCTGCTATATAACATTCCCCATAAAAAAAAAATCAAATTTTTTCTTAATTTTAGGCCAATATGTATTCTGCTACATATTTTTGGTAAAAAAAGATCCCAATAAGTGTAAATTGATTGGTTTGCACAAAAGTTATCACGTCTACAAACTAGGGGAAAGATTCATGTCATATTTATTTATTTATTTATTTTTTATTACAACTGGCTGGTATCAGCGATTTTTTTTTTCAAATATTTTTATTTATGGGAAAGGAACAACAGTCGAGAAACAATTTGTGACATGCATCATACAGGCATATGTAATAAGCATAGCGTTGAAAGAAAAAGCAAACTAAAACAGTAGATCGTTGATCAACGAAGGTCCTGGCATAATCGTAGGACCCATCCCCGGTGGCGGGGGAGGTGCAGGTACTTCCAACACGATTCACAGATAGCCAGGCACCAATACAGGTATGTATAAAGGCTGCATCACGGGGCGAGGAAAACCGTTCCCGGCTGTCGCTCCCCAATTTTGTCTAAAGGATGGGGAAAATAAGAGAAAACAGAGCCCAAGAATGGGTAACACACAAAGAAGACAAAGAAGGATGGCAAAGGGAATGGGACGGGGGAGGGGGGGGGAGGGTAACAGAGGGGGCAATTCCCCGCATGGACAAAACCCACGGGCGCCCCCCAGGTGAAAATCAACCGCACATCAGAGACCTGCCCTTGTCAGAGAGCACGAAGACATTCCAGAAACCCCAGATCTTATCGTATCGTTCCCTGCGATGCTGCCTCGTGAGGGTGAGGTCCTCCATCCTGTTTATGTCTTCTATCCTGCGCATACAATCCCCTATAGTCGGTACTCTGGTCGTCTTCCAAAGCACCGGGATGCAGGCCTTCGCAGCACTCAGAACATGGGGAATAATCGATTTTTTACTCTTCGAGATCGGTGTAGAGGAGACCTGAAGTAGGAAGAACTCCGGAGTGTCCGGGATTTCCCGGTCCGATAGCTCCCCCAAGAGGGCCCGGACGGCTTGCAAGAAGGGGCGGGTATCAGCGATTTTTAGCAGGACTACGACATTGTGGTGGACAGATCAGACCCCTAACTGACATTTTTGACACTTTTGGTGGGACCAGTGACATTACTACAGTAATCAGTGCTAAAAAATATGCACTGTTACTGTAATAATGACACTGGCAGGGAAGGGTGACACCAGGGGTGATTAAAGGGCTAACTGTGTGCCTAGGGGGTGTTTTCTAACTGTGTGGGGGTTGTATTCACTGAATGAACACAGAGTTCAGTGTTCCTAAATCAAAGGAACACAGGATCCCTCTGTTCGTTACTGACAGAACAGCGGTCTGCTGTGTTTACAGACCGCCGTTCTGTCTCCACGGGGAGAAATCGCGGGTGCCCCCACTAGCAGTCCCATGAAACGACGTACAGTTATATAGTTTTGTGGGTCAGAGCCGACTTGCAGCAGTATATCTACTCCTGGCGGTCAGCAAGTGGTTAAAGCTGAGTTCCACCCATTTTTAATAAATTGGATTACATAGATGTATGTAATCCCCTTTAAAACTACTTTTACCAATGGAATTTTTTTTTTTTTTTGCTAGTAAATACCTGATTTTCTGCTTTATTTATCCTCTTCTCACTTCCGGGTCTGGTCGGCGATTACGTCATTTGGCGATTCGCAGTGTGTACTGGGATGGCATGAAATCTCGCATTATTACACAGGAGATGAGCTGCACTGTGTGCTCTGCCCCGCCTCCGCCCCGCCTCCTCTCAGTGAGCTGTATGTATGTAGTGTATTGAGGTTGTGCTCCGCCCCGCCTCCGCCCGCCTCCTCTCAGTGAGCTGTATGTATGTAGTGTATTCAGGCCGTGCTCCGCCCCGCCTCCGCCCCGCCTCCTCTCAGTGAGCTCAGTGAGCTATAATGCTTTCAGTTCTCGCTCACTGAGAGGAGGCGGGGCGGAGGTGGGGCGGAGCACGGCCTGAATACACTACATACATACAGCTCACTGAGAGGAGGAGGCGGGGCGGAGGCGGGGCGGAGCACAACCTCAATACACTACATACATACAGCTCACTGAGAGGAGCCGGGGAGGAGGCGGGGAGGAGGTGGGGCAGAGCACACAGTGCAGCTCATCTCCTGTGTAATAATGCGAGATTTCATGCCATCCCAGCACACACTGCGAATCGCCGAATGACGTAATCGCCGACCAGACCCGGAAGTGAGAAGAGGATAAATAAAGCAGAAAATCAGGTGTTTACTAGCAAAACTTTCCATTGGTAAAAGTCGTTTTGAAGGGGATTACATAGATCTAAAGTGAAAAAAATGGGTGGAACTCCACTTTAAGAAACATTGAGCTGCATTCTCTGTTGCTTTGACCAATCTTCCAGCAATGCCAGATCATGTTCCATGTTACAGACACCCCAGGAGATATCAGCCCTATTCAGGGCCAGGGCTACCTGTAAGTAGTGATGTCGCAAACCTAAAATTCGCCGTTCGCAAACGGCGAACGCGAACATCGGCAAATGCTCGCGAACCGGCGAACCGGGCGAACCGCCATAGACTTCAATAGGCAGGCGAATTTTAAAACACACAGGGACTCTTTCTGGCCATAATAGTGATGGAAAAGTTGTTTCAAGGGGACTAACACCTGGACTGTGGCATGCCGGAGGGGGATCCATGGCAAAACTCCCATGGAAAATTACGTAGTTGACGCAGAGTCGGGTTTTGATCCATAAAGGGCATAAATCACCTAACATTCCTAAATTGTTTGGAATAACGTGCTTTAAAACATCCAGTGTGTGAATACGATCAGGTATGATGTTGTATCGGTCAAGTAGTGTAAGGGTTACGCCCGCTTCACAGTGACAGACCAAACTCTGACAGACCAAACTCCCCGTTTAACAGTCAGTCAGTCAGTCCATTTGCACAACCGCAAACTCCCCATTTGCACAAGGTTGGATACCAAGCTAGCCATGTTCCGTTCCTTGTCCTCACTGACATCATTGAAGGTCTCTTCCTCCACCCAGCCACGTACAACACCAAGGGTCCCCGAAAGGTGACAACAAGCCCCCTGGGACGCCTGCTGTGGCTGGTATTCCACCTCCTCAAAGCCACCTTCCTCCTCTGACTTCTCTTCTTCAGACTCCTCTCTCTGCGTTGACACAGGTCCAGCAATTGACAACGACAAGGCTGCTTCTGGTGGTGATGGGGACCACAACTCTTCCTCTTCATGCTCATCTACAGCCTGATCCAGTACTCTTCGCAGGGCACGCTCCAGAAAAAACGCATATGGGATGAGGTCGATGATGTTGCCTTGGGTTCGACTGACCACCAGGTTTGTCACCTCCGCAAAAGGACGCATGAGCCTACAGCCATTGTTCATGAGCATTCAGTAACACGGCCAAAAAATACCCAGCTCCGCAGAAAGAATGAAAGAAAATGAATGATTTTTCTATGAAAAATTATCCCGCGGATCGCTTTTGGTCTGTTCACAACCGCAGAAAGAATGAAAGAAAATGAATGTTTTTTCTATGAAAAATTATCCCGCGGATAGCTTTTGGTCTGTTCACAATGAAGCAACGACCTTATCATCTGGGGTGTGCCAACACACTCCTAGAGGTAATCGCTTCATTGTGATACGCAAGCCCCTTCACCACGACAAGGTAACGATCACAAAGGGGAATTGACACATGTATGTGCCTTTTTTTTTGTTTTTTGTTTTTTTGCAGCCACAGTGTAGCACCAGAGGCCAGAAAAATTAGGCATGTACACATGCATGAAAAAGTAGGTATTGTTGCAGCCGCTGCTTTAGCAGCGGCCTGAAAAATTGAGGTTTTCAAGGCAGAAAGTTCACTAAAACATTGCGGCTTGAACCGTAGTTGGTGGCGGAGACGTCACGTAAGTCATCCGGCATGCAGAGAATGATTAAATACAGCAGCGTGTGGACCATTTTTAGCCCAAGGCATCTCAGTCATCACCAGGCCTTTTTTAGTCAAATGCATCCCCCACTGTCAGTCCCTTCGGGATCCATGCCTCATTCATCTTAATAAACGTGAGGTAATCAAGACTTTTTTGACCTAGGCGACTTCTCTTCTCAGTGACAATACCTCCTGCTGCGCTGAAGGTCCTTTCTGACAGCACACTTGAAGCGGGGCAGGCCAGAAGTTCAATGGCAAATTGGGATAGCTCAGGCCACAGGTCAAGCCTGCACACCCAGTAGTCAAGGGGTTCATCGCTCTTCAGAGTGTCGATATCTGCAGTTAAGGCAAGGTAGTCTGCTACTTGTCGGTCGAGTCGTTCTCTGAGGGTGGACCCCGAAGGGCTGTGGCGATGCGTAGGACTAAAAAAGCTCCGCATGTCCTCCATCAACAAGACGTCTGTAAAGCTTCCTGTCCTTGCCGGCTTGGCTGTGGTAGGAGGAGGATTACTTTCACCTCTTCCCCTGTTGGATTCCCGTTGTGCTGTGACATCACCCTTATATGCTGTGTAAAGCATGCTTTTCAACTTATTTTGTAGCTGCTGCATCCTTTGCAACTGCCGGTAATTGGGTAACATATCAGAGACTTTCTGCTTATACCGGAGGTCTAGTAGCGTGGCCACCCAGTACAGGTCGTTCTCCTTCAGCCTTTTATACGAGGGTCCCTCAACAGGCATGACAGCATGAAAGACCCCATTTGCACAAGGTTGGATGCCGAGCTACTCATGTCCAATTCCTCGTCCTCACTGATGTCATTGAAGGTGTGTTCTTCCCCCCAGCCACGTACAACACCACGGGTACCAGATAGGTGACAACGAGCACCCTGGGATGTTCCTCCTCCTCAAAGCCACATTCCTCCTCTGACTCCTCTTTCTCAGACTCCTCTTCCAGTGTTGCCGCAGGTCCAGCAAGCGATGGTAAGGCTGTTTCTGGTGGTGATGGTGATGGTGACCACAACTCTTCCTCTTCCTCTTCACGCTCATCTATGGCCTGATCCAGCACTCTTCGCAGGGCACGCTCCAGGAAGAAAACACATGGGATGATGTCGCTGATGGTGCCTTCGGTGCGACTGACTAGGTTTGTCACCTCCTCAAAAGGACGCATGAGCCTACAGGCATTGTGCATGAGCGTCCAGTAACGTGGCAAAAAAATACCCAGCTCCGCAGAGGCTGTCCTAGCACCCCGGTCATACAAATACTCGTTGACCGCTTTTTCTTGTTGGAGCAGGCGGTCGAACATTAGCAGTGTTGAATTCCAACGTGTCGGGCTGTCACAAATCAAGCGCCTCACTGGCATGTTGTTTCGCCGCTGAATATCTGCAAAGTGCGCCATGGCATTGTAGGAACGCCTGAAATGGCCACACACCTTCCTGGCCTGCTTGAGGACGTCCTGTAAGCCTGGGTACTTCTGCACAAAGCGTTGTACAATCAGATTCAACACATGTGCCATGCACGGCACATGTGTCAACTTGCCCAAATTCAATGCCGCCAACAAATTGCTTCCGTTGTCACACACCACTTTGCCGATCTCCAGTTGGTGCGGGGTCAGCCACTGATCCACCTGTGCGTTCAGGGCGGACAGTAGTGCTGGTCCGGTGTGACTCTCTGCTTTCAGGCAAGTCAACCCCAAGACAGCGTGACACTGTCGTATACGGCATGTGGAATAGCCCCTGGGGAGCTGGGGGGGTGCAGTTGGTGTGGAGCAAGACGCAACAGCAGAAGAGGACTCAGCCGAGGAGGTTAGCAAAGAGGATGGAGTAGGAGGAGTAGAGGAGGTGGCAGCAGGCCTGCCTGCAAGTCGTGGCGGTGTCACCAACTCCTCTGCAGCAGAGCCACGCATTCCATGCTTGGCAGCCACCAGCAGGTTTACCCAATGCGCAGTGTAAGTGATATACCTGCCCTGACCGTGCTTTGCAGACCAGCTATCAGTGGTCAGATGGACCCTTGCCCCAACACTGTGTGCCAGACGTGACATGACTTCCTTGTCCACAATAGAGTACAGGTTGGGGATTGCCTTTTGTGAAAAATAATTTCGGCCGGGTACCTTCCACTGCGGTGTCCCAATAGCGACAAATTTTTTGAAGGCCTCAGATTCCACCAGCTTGTATGGTAAAAGCTGGCGGGCTAAGAGTTCCGACAAGCCAGCTGTCAGACGCCGGGCAAGGGGGTGACTCTGTGAGATTGGCTTCTTACGCTCAAACATTTCCTTGACAGACATCTGACTGTGGGCAGATGAGCAGGAACTGCTGAAGGTGAGATGCGGAGGGGCGGGTTGTTGATAGGGGGCATGGAGGACAGCAGTGGTTGATGTGGCTGAAGATGCTGGACCAGGAGGAGGATGGTGGCTTTCAGTTTGTGTGCTGCTTTTACTCATGTGTTGATCCCATAGGCGTTTGTGATGTGAGATCATGTGCCTTCGCAAAGCAGTTGTACCTAGGTGGGTGTTGGACTTCCCACGACTCAGTTTTGCTTTTGGCACAGGTTACAAATGGCATCGCTGATATCAGAGGCAGACACACAAAAAAAATGCCACACTGCAGAGCTTTGCAAGGATGGCATTCTGGTGGTGGCAACAGCTTGCGTTGATTGGCGTGCTGTCTGGCTGACCCTGGGTGCCGAATCTACATGCTGTCTGACTGCGCCACTAGCTCCTTGCGATGACCTCCTCCCCCTGCTTCCAATTCGTCTCCTCCTCCTCTCTGTCTCCCCATCTGAACTTTCCCCCTCTTCTTCTGCTCTTCGAGCAGGCACCCAGGTGACATCCACAGACACATCATCATCATCAGCCACTTCACTTGACAACTCAGCAAAGGCAGCAGCAGCAGGTACAACATCATCATCATCATCACAATGTACGTCCATGTGTATAATGCTGCCTGACTGAGACATATCCCCGTTATTTACATCCTCTGGCACTAATAGTTGCGCATCACTTATTTCTTCCAACTGATGTGAAAATAACTCCTCTGACGGATCAAGTGAAGCGGCTGTGGTGCTAGTGTTGGTGGTGGTGCCGGCGGGCTGGCGAGTGGTAAATTGAGAGGTGCCCGAAGCTGAGCTGGAGGAGGATGGTGCATTAAGGTTCCGAGCGGAAGCTGTAGACGATTGGGTGTCCTGTGTAAGCCAGTCAACTATGTCCTCAGAATTTTTTAAGTTCAGGGTCTGTGGTGGCCTCTGAACACTGGGCATTATTCTAGGGCCTAAGGAAATCACAGCACCACGACCACGACGGCCCTTGCGGGGTGGCCTGCCTCTGCCTGTCATTTTTTCTTTAATGTGTTGTACTATGAGTGCAAGGTGCTGTGCCACCCTATAGGAGTGTTGGGCAGTGGGTACAGTACACTCTGTGGACCTGACAGTCACTGGCAGCCCAGGCAACTGCAATTATAAAAAAATATATATATTTTTAATTTGCAAGCTGCTGTGCCACCGTATATATATCAGTGGTGGGTGGGCACGCAGTGGCACTACAGTGGGCACAGTACACTCTGTGGACCTGACAGTCACTGGTAGCCCAGGCAACTGCAATAATAAAAATTTTTTTTTTCTATTTGCAACAAGATGCTGTGCCACCGTATATATATCAGTGGTGGGCAGTGCACTGCAGTGGGTACAGTGCACTCTGTGGACCTGACACAGCACTCACTGCAATTATGACAGAGGGAAAAAAAATATTTTTTAAAATGCAAGGTACTGTGCCTGTGCCACCCAAAATGAGTGTGGTGTGCACACAGTACAGTCTGTGGTGGGTCTGTGGCCTCTCACACACAGCGGGCAGGCAACTGCAGTGTACAATAGATATATATATATATATATATATATATATATATAAAAATACTCAATTACCAGCCCTAAAAAGGGCTTTTGGGGACACTAGATATATATATATATATATATATATATATATATATATATATATATGAATAAATAAAAAATACTCAATTACCAGCCCTTAAAAGGGCTTTTGGGGACACTAGATATATATATATATATATATATATATATATATATATATATATATATATATATATATAAAATTACACAAATGCCAGCCCTTAGAAGGGCTTTTTGGGGTGCTGTCAGGATGCTGTCCTTACAGCAGTAGTGGACCAAGAACACTGACTAGCAAGACCAGGAACACTGACTAACAACTGTCCCTAGCTATTAACAGCAGCAGCAGCAGCTCTCCCTGCTCTCACTAACACACTGCTTCAGAATGATCTAAGATGGATGCTGCCCTTGCTTATTTATAGGAGGTGGGAGGGTGTGGGAGGGAGGTATGCTGATTGGCTGGAAATGTGCCTGCTGACTGTGAAGTTCAGGGTCAAAGTTTGCCTCAATGATGTATTATAGGGGGCGGACCGAACATCGCATATGTTCGCCCACAGCGGCGAACATGCTAAGTTCGCCGGGAACTGTCCGCCGGCGAACAGTTCGGTACACCTCTACCTGTAAGGTGACCTAGGCAGCTGCCTAGGTGCAACTTAGCAGGGGGCGCCAGCATCCTGCACCCAGAATCAGGATGAAGACCTCCACCGTCACAGAAATTCCCATAGGAAAGCATTAAATAATGCTTTCAATGCTTGCGCATTAGGTCTCCCCCTCCGGCTGACGTCCTTCAGCAACTTGGGATGGGGGGTGGGAGGGAGAGGGGCACTACAGGGTCCTGTAGTGCCAGGAAAACTAATATGCTTTCCGGGGGGGGGCGGCAATTTTTATTTTGCCTAGTGTGGCAAAAGTCCTTGCACCCACCCTGTCCCTATTACACACCTTAGTATCATCAGCAAAAAGTTATACCTTGCCCAACAAACCTTTAGTTCCATCACTTACATATAGATTAAATAGAACAGGACCCAGTACAGAGCCTTGTGGTACACCACTAGTGACTGCTCTCTGTTCTGAGTGAACCCCATTTACAACCACACTCTGGTATCTATCCTTTAGCCAACTGCATATCCACTCCATATTCTCCAGGGGGTTTGCTTTCAGAAAAAATATAAGATTACAGCAGGGCTGGCTCAAGACATTGTGCTGCCTGGGTCAGGAATTAAATGCTGCCCCAGCCGCCCCCCCCCCCCAAAAAAAAAAAAAAAAAATCCCCACCAAAAGGCCCCTACATCTATTATTTTATATCATGATAATTAAAACTAAAATGTAATTTATGGAGAAGTCAGATATACATGCAGCAGCACCTTGTCTATATGGAAAATAAAAAAAGCAATACCTTTAATAAATAAAAAATGTAGAGACGATTGTGTATATTATCTTCTTCCATACCTCATGACCGGACCTGTCCACCAAACACCCGCTGTCTGTCCTCCTGTGCCTGCCAAGGCCACCGCCCTAGAAGATCTAGCCTGCATGAGATGGAGTGAGCTGATGTCTGACGTCATTGCGCACACCACGATCACGCAAGGGATGTTCCCCCGGGGGGAGACCCTCCACTTCCTCATACTCATTAGTGTGCACTACAAGTGACAGTATGAGATGGGAAATTCCACCCGTAACGTGCCACAAACTGATGACACACAAAACTACTGGAAAAAAAAAAATCTTGGGCTTCAATTTGATGCCCCTCTCAAAGCTCTGCCTGGGTCCAATGGACCCAGCGGGACCCATGGTAGGGCTGGCCCTGGTTTACAGTGGGGGAAGGGGGTTAACTAATCTTTAGGCCTAAAATGTGTATTTTAACGCTGGTGCAAAAAAGGACTGTTTTGACGTACCCTTTAAACCAAAATGATACATAAATAAGAGAGACAAATATGGCCCCATGCTATTATTATATATGATTTATATGGCGCCGACAGGTTACGCAGCGCTTTACAACTTGAGGGTGGACAGTACAAATACAATACACTTTGATACAGTATGAATCAGAGAGTCCTGCTCGTTAGAGCTTACAATCTAAGAGGGAGGGTCAAGGGGTACAAGAGGGGGATGGGCTGATGGAGAAAATAAAAGTACAGTTGTTAGGTGGATGCCAGATAGGTTTCTCTGAAGAGATGTGTTTTCAGGGATCGTCTGAAAGTAGAAAAAGTAGGAGATAGTCGGACAGATGGGGGTAGAGCATTCCAGAGGATGGGAGAAGCTCGGGAGAAGTCCTGGAGGTGAGTATGGGAAGAGGTTACAAGGGAGCTAGAGAGCAGGAGGTCCTGGGAGGAACGAAGAGAACGAGTTGGTCGGTATTTTGAGACCAGATTAGTGATGTAGCTGGGCGCCAAGTTATGGATGGCTTTGTCAATTTGTCAGTTTGATGGCTTTGTAATGCTATCTATTTCAATTTATTTTGGTTAGGGCATGTTGTACATACAGCTGATATGTGGATACATTTATGCAGGGCTTTTTTTCTCAGAAAATAGGTGCAGGAACTCCCCCTTCTGAGTCACTTCTTGTCTCCGCCTCCTACCCACCTCTGAGCAACATCCCTTGGTTCCACCCCTTATCTACCTCCCAGTACCGCCCCTTTTAGAGACTATAGAACCAAGTATCATTTTGTGGGGATATGGAATGTGTTAATAACAAGAAAAGCAGTACAGTAGATCCCCAGCAACAATAGACCCCCCCAGCAACAATAGATTCCCCCAGCAACAATAGACCCCCCAGCAACAATAGATCCCCCCCTGCAGCAATAGATTCCCCCAGCAACAATAAACCCCCCAGCAACAATAGATTACCCCAGCAACAATAGATTCCCCCAGCAACAATGAACCCCAACAAAAATAGACCACAAAATAGCAACAACAGATTTCCCAGCATCAATAGACTCCAGCAGCCAACAACAATAGACCACTCCCTCAACAGTAGATCCCTTCCAGCAACAATTTACCTCCCCTAGCAACATAAGCCCAACCAACAACAATAGTTCCCCCACCAACAACAATAGGCCTCCCCAGCAACAATAGACTGCCACAGAAAAATAGATGCCCTCCAGCAACAATAAATCACCCAATCGCCAGCAACTATAGACCCTCCCTCAACAGTAGATTGCTTTCGACAACAACTGGCCCCACCAGCAACATAAGCCCCCCCTAAGCAACAATACCAGCCATGCAAAAATAGATTCACCCCAGCTTCCCTTTCCATTACTTTCAGCGATGGAGGTGCCAGAACTGCGTTCCCCCCGTTCCCGCTGAAAAAAAGCCCTGCATTTATGTACTTACTTCAATAATACAAAAATGCACCCTTTGCTTTACAGGTACAAAAGTGAACTCATCTGTAAATGTAACACTGCGATTTCCTGCGCGGCCATATAACGAAGAGCTAAAAAATGATGTCGAATTTAAGGAAGAGTTTAAAAATGCGGTGAGATACCACACATACATAGGAGAGATATGTGATATATTTTTTTATTTGAACAGTATCCTCTATAAAAGTCCTTCTCTCTTCACAGATGAAAACTACCTATGCAGAAGTACCAGGTTACAAGGATGTTGAAATTATAGATGTAAGGTAAGGCTCCTTTTTTATTTTTAACAAGTTGCTTACTTTTATGTCAGCCGCTAATTGTCCTACCTAAGAATAAAAATCACAAGATTCAGTTATTAGCTAATAAAAAGTCTCTTCTGTGCCCCTCACTGATTTAGCTTCACCCACTGTGGCCTAACCTTCCTTTATTTTGTGACTGAAATCCACCAATTGCCACCTCTACTTTCCTATGAGAGTTAGGGCTCATTTGCGCTAGCATTACCCTCTGAAGAGCAACATATTGGGGTGGGGGCCACTTTTCAGAGGACATTTTACAGGCTGTCAGGATGGTTTACGTTGCCTCCTTGCTGCCTGTTTTCACCCCTAAAAGCCTGCACCGCCGTGCCACAACTGTGTCCATTTCTTGTGGTTGCAGCATGGCTCCAATCACTTAAAGTGATTGTAAACTCTTAATTATTTTTTTTTTTAAATAACAAACATGACATACTTATCTGCTCGTCGCGGGTCCCCCGCAGGAACTCCTGGCTCCTCTCCTTCACGGACTGCCCACTAAAGCAAGCCACTTGCTATGGAGACACCCATGTGGGCTCACTCCTGAGCCAGCTCTGTATGTCCATAAGACACACAGAGCCTGGCTTGGCCCCACCCTCTGGCTGTGATTGACAGCAGCAGGTGCCAATGGCCCTCACTGCTGTTTCTGAGCCAATGAGGAGGGAGAGAGCCAAAAGAGATTCTGCTTTTGTGTACATCACTGGTCTGAGATTGGGCCCAGGTACGTATAAGGCTACATGTATACTAGCCTACCCTGACCGTGGCCGCAGGAAAATACAAATGAAGCAAAAATGCAAAACGCAATTCTTCTGTGTTCAGGAAAAGGAGGTTTAACCTCACCTAAATGCAGCAGCTCCTAAACTTGTGTACATGGATACATAGGCATTTATAGAGTTGAGTTTAGGAGCTTTGGCTCCTAAAGCTCCAAAACTCAAGTTTAGGAGCTGCCAGTGTACATGAAGCCTAAGAGGGTGCTGTACATATAGAAGGTTTTTGACCTTAATGCATTATCTGCATTAAAACCATCAGCCTTTACAAACACTTTAAATTGTTTACATTATCTGGCAGTCACAATGCTTTGCTTCATACCCTCCCCCACGCCTTACCCCATGGCCTTTGCAGTTTACCTGACGGGGCAATTTTTTATTTTTTGAACATATTTTTTGCTTGAAATTACTTTAAACCCCCAAAAAGCATGTATTTTCTGAAAGCAGAGACCCAGGAGAATAAAATTGAGATAGCTGCAATTTTTAGTTTCAATCATTTTTATTAGTTTTAACAAGGTACAACAAGTGTTAAGCAAGCAGTCAAACAAATAATTCCATCATGCAGTAGAGGATATACATAACATAGTAAGTGTTCATACATAACAAACAGTGGTCACCATGTGACCTCACAACGAAACTCGTGTATAAAGGTGTTTAAACAACCGCCTAGTATGAAGGTGGACTTCCCCGACCCAGGCACCCCCATGGGAACAAACTGTGTCACAGGGGGGATGCCCACCTTGATAGAGATACCTTGATTAGACAACATGCGGGTGTCACTCATCACGCTAGAGTTACTGCAAGTAGTGAGAGGCAAGGAATGTTGAGAAATGTGGGAGGGGAAAAGGGAAGACACATGAGGAGGGGGGGGGGTCACATAAAGTGGGTTAGGAAGCAAGGAAGTTAGAGGAAAGGAGGGGGGCACAGTGTCCACCATAAATTTCACCAAACAATCAATCTTACATCAGCTGGTAACTGTACATTTAGGGTGTTGGAGCCAGATATCCCATTTCCTGCGGAAAGTCTTAATAGTTAGGGAGATGCGTGAAAAGATGCGTTCCATATCGCATTGTTGGTTCAATGTGTCAATGGTGTCCCCTATTGAAGGGGATGTGGTGGATTTCCATAGTCTAGTGATTGTGAGTTTAGCTGCTAAGAGAAGGTGGATTATTACCGATCGGTATGCGAGCCGGAAGTTGTGAATATTAAGGTGAAAAAGGGGCAGTTCCGGATCAGGTGTCACCTGTTGGTTGCATAGTTCAGAAAGCAGGCTAAAAATTTTGTTCCAGAAGGACCTAAGTGATAAGCAGGCCCACACCGTGTGGAATAGGGTACCGCATTCCCCACATTCCCTCCAGCACGAGGTCGGATGGGTGGGGTAAATTTTGGATAGCCGGTATGGTGTTAGATACCAATGGGGCATCAGCTTGACATGTTGTTCCCAGTGCGTAATACATTTTGTGGCAGAATATGTGGACGAAAATGCTTTCAACCAGTGAGAAGAAGGAAATGTTTTTTGTAGAGTCTGCTCCCACTTAATCATGGTGTGTGTTTTTGAAAAGGGACCCAGTTGGGCGAGTGTTTTGTAGAAGAGGTTTATGCCTTTAGAGGAGCCTGGGGGTTCCTGAAGATACCCATGTATGGAGGTAGGAAGTACAATATACTGTGGAATGGTTTGAGAGCGCAAAAAGGATCTTATTTGGAGGTATGTATGGTATGTCTTCAGAGGAAGTTTAAATTTTTTAACTAAGTCTGCGTACGAGGAGAGCGAGGTGCCCTGATAGAGGTCAAGGACGTGCAATTGTGGGGCATCCTTTGGCGTCCACAATGTCAAATCTAGATTGGGGATGAAATATGACAATATGGTCAATGGAATCCTAATTTTTTGGCCCCGATCGGTGAGAGGTAGTTCTCCTTTCCATATTTGGGACGAAATTTGTACCGAAGGAATTAGTGAAGGTGGGGGCATGGCTCCCAATTTAGTAGCTAGTAGCAGCAGTTGGAGGTTCTTATGAGGAGTTGAGGCAGCTTCTACGTGTGACCAGGTTTTGTTGGATGAGGGCGACCACCAGTACTTAAGTTGGTCAAGGACAAAAGCTTTATAGTACGCAAAGAGATTAGGGACCCCCATCCCCCCCAGGGATCTGTGTCTAGACATGATGGTCAAAGAGCATCTCGAGGGTTTATGGTCCCAGATAAATTTAGTAATTATGCTTTGAAGGGACGTGAAGAAGCTCCGCGGGAGGGGAATTATTACCGTGCGGAAAAAGTAAAGAAGTTTAGGAAGGACTATCATTTTGAACGTGGCTATTCTGCCCATAACCAATAGTTCTTGAGTCCAACAAGGGCTTAAAGTTATGGGCATAGAGTTGTGAGGGGAGTGGGGTAAGTTGGATGCCTAGAAAGCCTAGGGAGCCGGTAACCCAAGTAAAAGGGAAATTATGCGATAGTGACTGGTGAAGGGCGGGGGGTATATGCAAAGCAAGGATTTGGGATTTACTAGCATTCAATTTATAGTAGGAGACTGTACTAAATTCATGCAAGAGATCATAGGTTGCAGGGAGAGACGAAGCTGGATTGGTCAACATGAGCAAAACATCGTCTGCGAAAAGACTGATCTTATGCTCCGAGCCAGCAACGCAGGGGCCTGTGATAAGAGGGCAGGCTCGGATTCGTTGAGCCAGGGGTTCCATAAGGAGTGTAAATATAATGGGGGAGAGAGGACACCCCTGTCGGGTGCCATTGGTGATGTGTATTTGTTTGGATTTAATTCCCGAATTAAGGACGACAGTGGATGGATTAGAATAAAGGGATAGAATGGCGGATTGCATCCAATCTCGAATGCCAAATTTATCCAGGACTTGTTGTAGGTAGCCCCAGTGGACCCTGTCAAACGCCTTCTCCGCATCCAGGGACAGGAGCAGAGAAGGCGTTCGAGAGGTCCCCGTATGGGAGATTAGATCAATAAGACATCTGGTGGCATCAGGGGCCTGGCAACCAGGCACGAATCCCACTTGGTCTGGGTGCACCAGGAGAGGGAGCACCTTCTGTAATCTAAGGGCATACTGTATATTGGCATATCTTGGCATATTTTTTTAATAATTAAGATCTTGGCATATATTTTAATATCAACATTTAGCAGTGATATAGGCCTGTAATTTGCAGGCAATGAGGGATCCTTATTTGGTTTTGTTATCGTAACTATAACAGCACTTAACATGTCAGGAGGGAAGGAAGCGGTGGAGGAGGCAAGAGAGAAGACGGACTGCAGGCGAGGTGCAATTTCAGAGGCAAAGCGTTTATAATATTCATTGGAAAAACCGTCTTCCCCAGGTGATTTGTTGGTAGGGAGTTTGGAAATAATCGAGCAGATTTCCTGCGAGGTAATGGGCCGTGAAAAAGATTGGAGTAATTCCGAAGGCAGGGTAGGCAAAGTTGTTTTGGAAAGTAAACTGGCAATAACCTCAGGAGTAGGCTGAGGTGTGGAGTTGTTATTACGGAGGTCATATCATTTCTGGTAGTAGGACGCAAAGGCATCTGCTATATCTTTGGGATTGGTCAGGAGGTCAGCTGGGGATGGATAGATCAGGGATACAGTTTTCTGCTTAAGTCGCTTAGATTTGACCTTCCGAGCCAGCCAAGCTCCCGCCCAGTTGTTAAGAGCATAAAATTGAGCCTTCATGTACTTAAGGTGGTTTTCGAATTTATATAAGAGGAGTGACCTTAGAGCCTGACGTTCAGATACAAGGAGTTGTGTGAGATGAGGGGAAGGGTTAGTTTTGTTTTCCTTTTCTTTGGTTTCAATAGACAACAGTAAGTCCTCAACCTGCCTCCTCCTCTGCCTCCGTAGGTTAGAAGATATTTTAATCAGCTTTACACGCATGTAGGCCTTTTAGGTACTCCACAGGGTAAATCTGTTAACCTCAGGACCGTCATTCCATTCAAAAAAATTGCTATGTTCCTGCAATATCGATTGGCACAACTTCTCGTCCGCCAGTATCGCAGAGTTGAGTCTCCACACTGGGGGAGGGGAGTTGCGTAAATTGTCATCGAACTCCAGAACTATCGGTGCGTGGTCTGACCAAGAAATCGTGCCAATGTGAGCATTAGTCACACTCTGCAAGGATCCCTTCGTGGTGAGGAAGAGGTCTATGTGGGAGTATGAGGAATGTGGTGCAGACATAAAGGTATAATCTCTTTCGGAACCGTGAAAACATCGCCATACATTATATAACTTATGAGTGTGCAATAGGGAAACAATCAATTGGGGTGGTCTCCTAGTTTGCGAGGTGGAGTCCATGGCAGGGACCAGGACAGTGTTAAAATCTCCCCCTATTAGGAGGGTGCCTTGCGACATCTTCATCGTCACAGAGAGTAATGGGGTCAAAAACATCCGTTGCTGCGTGTTCGGGGCATAGAGGTTAAGTATGGTGAAAACAGTATTGTTGAGTTGGCAAATCAACACAATATACCTCCCTTCAGGATCAGTAAGCGAGTCAATATACTTGAAGGCCACTGAGTCTCTGATAGCAATAAAGACGCCACACACCTTTTTCGGAGTGTTAGCCATATAAACATTGGGAAATGAGGGAGAGTCAATTTAGGACACTTGTGGGCAGCAAAATGGGATTCTTGAACAAAAAGAACATCAGCTTTGTGCAGTTTGGCTTCTCTAAGCAATGCCGATCTCTTATAGGGGCTATTGAACCCCTTTGCATTCAAGGAGACTACTCGTAGAGGCATGTTGGAGAGGCAGGATATGCAAGAGCCCTGATGACCCTACCTCCGGTAGGGCTCACTCTGGGCAGTGAACAGTACCTTAATACAGAAGTTCGCAGACAGAAAAGCATCGGCAGGGGATGAAAAGGAGCGATTGGAGCGCAAGAGGGATACCCAGTTCCAGTAGTCACCTGCAACAGCAGGTCGTTCATGTGTGCAGGACGAGGAAGGTGCCTTGAATCCAGACAGGTGGAGGGTTGGGATGAGGGAGCTGCAAGAGAAAGGGGAAACGACAAGACAAACAAGACAGACAACATACAGATAAGAAAAGCCTGACTGAAAAAGCAGGCATGATGGGCAGCCAAAAAAGCCACTGTGGCCGAGGGGGGACTACAAATGCTCAACAACATGCTGAGCCTCCACAGGTTGAATAGGGTCGCACCAGCAGAAAAAAAAAGCCGGGTGCCTGAAGCGGGGAAGAAAAAACAAAAACCAAAAATCAAAAATAGCAAACAGTGGAGCTCACGGCAGTTCTCCAGGCAGTTGAGGGATGACGGAGTTAGCAGGATGGAGAGGATCTCAGCAGATCAGGTCCATTCAGCTTGCAGACGTTCCAATGGAGGGACAGTAGGTAGCGGGTCCTCATCAGGTATCAGATGCCACTGCTTAAAAAGCTGAATTCCTTTCTCCACACTGTAGACTGGGTAGGTGTTTCCGTTCCAAGTGATCAGAAGTTTCGTGGGGAAGCCCCACTTGTAGACCACCTTATTGTTACGTAACATCTTAGTAAGGGGTGCTAGCTTCCTTCGGTTAAGCGCAGTTTGTTGCAAGATATCTGTAAAGAGGGAGATGCCCATAAATTCCTCAGGTACAGCCGGGCTCTGTTTGGCCGCCAGCATAACACGCTCTTTCACATGGTAGTAATGGATGCGTGCCAGAGTGTCCCTGGGAGTCGTGTCAGGTAGAAATTTAGGCTTCGGGATACGGTGGGCCCTATCTACGCTCAGCTCAATGTCACTTAAAGCAGGGAGGAGGGCCTTCATCAAGCGTTGCACAAAGCGGGTCAGCTCACTGTGAGGAATAGATTCAGGGATCCCCCTAAACTTAATGTTATTCCGACGCGAGCGGTCCTCTAAGTCGGCTACCTTAGTTTGGAGGCGCTGCAGTTCGGTCTCCTGGTCAGTGTAGGCATCTACTAAGTCGTTGTGTGCAGTGTAGAAATCCGCCATCTTGGTCTCTAGATGGTGTATTCTATGGTCATGAGTCTGAACCCGGCCCTTGATGTCTGTAAACATATCATCAAAGTCTGCATGGAGGGTGCTCATGAAGGACAGAAGCATCCGTTTCATAGTCGCTTCCGAGATAGGCTGGTCTGAAGCAGGGAACAGATCTATGGAAAGGCCTGGTGATTTGTGAGGCCTCTGGGCCTTGTCTGTAACAGGCTGCGAGAAGGGAGAAGTATCGCCGCTATTGCGGCGCTGTTTAGACTTAGCAGGGCTGGAGGTTGTGGGAGAGGAGGATGGAGAGCTTTCCTCCGGCGTCCCCATGTCATTAATATCCTCCATGTGTGGGTCGCTTCCTCCCCCATATCGCTGAGGACTGAGTGCAGCGCCGGGTCCAGTGCCATTTTGCTTACCCCGAGGTGGCGCCGCCGGGAAGAAGTCAGTCAGCCGTTGGGGCGGTTTGTTCGCTTTTCTCCTCTTGGACATGGCTTCCCAATGATGTAGGCTGCCGAGGCAGTAAAGGTAGGCGATTTCTGTGCTGTCCGTCCGTCGCTGAGAGTTGCTAAGTCCCGGAGTTTGCCGAAGCTTTCACTTCACGTGGCCATCACGCTCGCCGGCCGGACATGCCCCCCGATAGCTGCAATTTTTGATGTTGCACAATATTTGCACACCTATTGACACATATTTTCAGGAAAAAATACACTAATATGAATTTTGGAGCACACAAGCACAATACAATGCACCATTTTTTAATAAAATATAAAAGATAGAGTTGCGTAGAGTAAATAGATACCAAACATGTCCTTAAAATTGCACACACTCATTAAATATTAAGAAAATATGGTACCCTAATTACACTGTAGACAATGCTTTAAAAGTCTTTACAGGTTATCAGTTAGAGCTAGCCATGAATTATGTCCCTAAAATCATTGCTCTCACTCCTAGATTCACAATGATACCTCACACGTATTGTGCAACTATTGTTTGCATACATGTGCTCGCTCTATGCTTCACGTTGATATGGGGTGGTTAAAGGGATGACAGGGGTATTTTACATTTTTTTTCATTATTTCTATATATTTCATATAATTTTTTACATTCACAGGTGAGCATGCTTTATATTCACAGATGAGCATGCTTTATGTTCACAGGTGAGCATGCTTTAAATTCACAGGTGAGCATGCTTTATGTTCACAGGTGAGCATGCTTTATGCACACAGGTGAGGATGCTTTATGCACACAGGTGAGCATGCTTTATGTTCACAGGTGAGCATGCTTTATGTTCACAGGTGAGCATGCTTTATGTTCACAGGTGAGCTTGCTTTATGTTCACAGGTGAGCATGCTTTATGCACACAGGTGAGCATGCTTTATGCACACAGGTGAGCATGCTTTATGCACACAGGTGAGCATGCTTTATGTTCACAGGTGAGCATGTTTTATGTTCACAGGTGAGCATGCTTTATGTTCACAGGTGAGCTTGCTTTATGTTCACAGGTGAGCATGCTTTATTTTCACAGATGAGCTTGCTTTATCTTCACAGGTGAGCATGCTTTATGTTCACAGGTGAGCATGCTTTATATTCACAGATGAGCATGCTCTATATTCACAGGTGAGCATGCTTTATATTCACAGGTGAGCATGCTTTATGTTCACAGGTGAGCATGCTTTATGTTCACAGGTGAGCTTGCTTTATGTTCACAGGTGAGCTTGCTTTATGTTCATAGTTGAGCTTGCTTTATATTCACAGGTGAGCATGCTTTATATTCACAGGTGAGCATGCTTTATATTCACAGGTGAGCTTGCTTTATGTTCACAGGTAAGCTTGCTCTATATTCACAGGTGAGCATGCTTTATGTTCACAGGGGAGCTTGCTCTATATTCACAGGTGAGCATGCTTTATATTTACAGGTGAGCATGCTCTTTATTCACAGGTGAGCATTCTCTATATTCACAGGTGAGCATGCTTTATGTTCACAGGTGAGCATGCTTTATGTTCACAGGTGAGCATGCTTTATGTTCACAGATGAGCTTGCTTTATCTTCACAGGTGAGCATGCTTTATGTTCACAGGTGAGCATGCTTTATATTCACAGATGAGCATGCTCTATATTCACAGATGAGCATGCTCTATATTCACAGGTGAGCATGCTTTATGTTCACAGGTGAGCATGCTTTATGTTCACAGGTGTGCATGCTTTATGTTCACAGGGGAGCATGCTTTATGTTTACATGTGAGCATGCTTTATGTTCACAGATGAGCTCGCTTTATGTTCACAGGTGAGCATGCTTTATGTTCAAAGATGAGCATGCTTTATGTTCACAGGTGAGCATGCTTTATGTTCACAGATGAGCTTGCATTATGTTCACAGGTGTGCATGCTTTATATTCACAGGTGAGCATGCTTTACATTCACAGGTTAGCATGCTTTATGTTCACAGGTGAGCATGTTTTATGTTTACAGGTGAGCTTGCTCTCTATTCACAGGTGAGCATGCTTTATATTCACAGGTGAGCATGCTTTATATTCACAGGTGAGCATGCTTTATGTTCACTGGTGAGCATGCTTTATATTCACAGGTGAGCATGCTTTATGTTCACAGGTGAGCTTGCTCTATATTCACAGGTGAGCATGCTTTATGTTCACAGGTGAGCTTGCTCTATATTCACAGGTGAGCATGCTCTATATTCACAGGTGAGCATGCTTTATATTCACAGGTGAGCATGCTTTATGTTCACAGGTGAGCATGCTTTATGTTCACAGATGTGCATGCTTTATGTTCATAGGGGAGCATGCTTTATGTTCACAGGTGAGCATGCTTTATGTTCACAGATGTGCATGCTTTATATTCACAGGTGAGCATGCTTTATGTTCACAGTTGAGCATGCTTTATGTTCACAGGTGAACATTCTTTATATTCACAGGTGAGCATGCTTTATGTTCACAGGTGAGCATGCTTTATATTCACAGGTGAGCATGCTTTATATTCACAGGTGAGCATGCTTTATGTTCACAGTTGAGCATGCTTTATGTTCACAGGTGAACATTCTTTATATTCACAGGTGAGCATGCTTTATATTCACAGGTGAGCATGCTTTATGTTCACAGGTGAGCATGCTTTATGTTCACAGGTGAGCTTGCTTTATGTCCACAGGTGAGCTTGCTTTATGTTCACAGTTGAGCTTGCTTTATATTCACAGGTGAGCATGCTTTATATTCACAGGTGAGCATGCTTTATATTCACAGGTGAGCTTGCTTTATGTTCACAGGTGAGCTTGCTCTATATTCACAGGTGAGCATGCTTTATGTTCACAGGGGAGCTTGCTCTATATTCACAGGTGAGCATGCTTTATATTCACAGGTGAGCATGCTCTTTATTCACAGGTGAGCATTCTCTATATTCACAGGTGAGCATGCTTTATGTTCACAGGTGAGCATGCTTTATGTTCACAGGTGAGCATGCTTTATGTTCACAGATGAGCTTGCTTTATCTTCACAGGTGAGCATGCTTTATGTTCACAGGTGAGCATGCTTTATATTCACAGATGAGCATGCTCTATATTCACAGATGAGCATGCTCTATATTCACAGGTGAGCATGCTTTATGTTCACAGGTGAGCATGCTTTATGTTCACAGGTGTGCATGCTTTATGTTCACAGGGGAGCATGCTTTATGTTTACATGTGAGCATGCTTTATGTTCACAGATGAGCTCGCTTTATGTTCACAGGTGAGCATGCTTTATGTTCAAAGATGAGCATGCTTTATGTTCACAGGTGAGCATGCTTTATGTTCACAGATGAGCTTGCATTATGTTCACAGGTGTGCATGCTTTATATTCACAGGTGAGCATGCTTTACATTCACAGGTTAGCATGCTTTATGTTCACAGGTGAGCATGTTTTATGTTTACAGGTGAGCTTGCTCTCTATTCACAGGTGAGCATGCTTTATATTCACAGGTGAGCATGCTTTATATTCACAGGTGAGCATGCTTTATGTTCACTGGTGAGCATGCTTTATATTCACAGGTGAGCATGCTTTATGTTCACAGGTGAGCTTGCTCTATATTCACAGGTGAGCATGCTTTATGTTCACAGGTGAGCTTGCTCTATATTCACAGGTGAGCATGCTCTATATTCACAGGTGAGCATGCTTTATATTCACAGGTGAGCATGCTTTATGTTCACAGGTGAGCATGCTTTATGTTCACAGATGTGCATGCTTTATGTTCATAGGGGAGCATGCTTTATGTTCACAGGTGAGCATGCTTTATGTTCACAGATGTGCATGCTTTATGTTCACAGATGAGCTCGTTTTATGTTCACAGGTGAGCATGCTTTATGTTCAAAGATGAGCATGCTTTATGTTCACAGGTGAGCATGCTTTATGTTCACAGATGAGCTTGCATTATGTTCACAGGTGTGCATGCTTTATATTCACAGGTGAGCATGCTTTACATTCACAGGTGTGCATGCTTTATATTCACAGGTGAGCATGCTTTATGTTCACAGGTGAGCTTGCTCTATATTCACAGGTGAGCATGCTTTATGTTCACAGGTGAGCTTGCTCTATATTCACAGGTGAGCATGCTCTATATTCACAGGTGAGCTTGCTCTATATTCACAGGTGAGCATGCTCTATATTCACAGGTGAGCATGCTTTATATTCACAGGTGAGCATGCTTTATGTTCACAGGTGAGCATGCTTTATGTTCATAGGGGAGCATGCTTTATGTTCACAGGTGAGCATGCTTTATGTTCACAGATGTGCATGCTTTATGTTCACAGGTGAGCATGCTTTATGTTCACAGGTGAGCATGCTTTATGTTCACAGATGAACTTGCTTTATCTTCACAGGTGAGTATGTTTTATGTTCACAGATGAGCTTGCTTTATCTTCACAGGTGAGCATGCTTTATGTTCACAGGTGAGCATGCTTTATATTCACAGATGAGCATGCTCTATATTCACAGGTGAGCTTGCTCTATATTCACAGGTGAGCATGCTTTATGTTCAAAGGTGAGCATGCTTTATGTTCACAGATGTGCATGCTTTATGTTCACAGGGGAGCATGCTTTATGTTCACAGGTGAGCATGCTTTATGTTCACAGATGTGCATGCTTTATGTTCACAGAGGAGCATGCTTTGTGTTCACAGGTGAGAATGCTTTATGTTCACAGATGAGCTTGCTTTATGTTCACAGGTGAGCATGCTTTATGTTCACAGATGAGCTCACTTTATATTCACATGTGAGCATGCTTTATGTTCACAGATGAGCTTGCTTTATATTCACAGGTGAGCATGCTTTACATTCACAGGTGAGCATGCTTTACATTCACAGGTGAGCATGCTTTACATTCACAGGTGAGCATGCTTTACATTCAAAGGTGAGCATGCTTTATGTTCACAGGTGAGCATGCTTTATATTCACAGATGAGCATGCTCTATATTCACAGGTGAAACAGAAAAGAAGGATGGCGCTCTTGTGTGCACATATAGTTAATAAATAATAAATGATGACCCCAAAGATAGTCTTATAATAAGCCTTGAAGGTTTAATAAACACAAACGGATTAAAATCAATGTACTTCCAAACCGAACCCTGAAGCCTCCGAATCTCCTTAGGGTGCTGTAGGGATCCCTGGTGATGATAATGGGACTCCAATGACATCGGGTGACCCAAGATGGAAAGAGGTGCTCCCTGATGGCGATTGACAGCATCCAATGGTAGCGGCTCAAGAACTTGACAAAGCTAGGTATAGCGAAACATGTAGTTGTGGCAACCAGAAGCTTTCAGAAGTGCTTGTGATACTTCCTCCGTCCCGCCCGGCTTCCTGTTTATCTCCTCGGCGTCACTTCCGGTCACTTCCGGTGACGTCACTCATGTGCCACTTCCGGTCCTCACGGAGGACTTGGCTTCGGTTAATGCATTGGCCCCGGTTCAGTGTAGCTGCCGCACACAGGACCGTGTGAACCCCTACCATTGGAAGCTGTCAATCGCCATCAGGGAGCACCTCTTTCCATCTTGGGTTTTGTTTTTTTGTTTTTTTTTCTTACATGTGATTGGGTATTCTTTGAAAAGTCAAGCTTCAACACATTCACAAATTTTTAAGGAAAATTCCCTTGCAAAGTTTAAAGCCTATTTGTCTTTAGTAAATCAACCCCTATATATTCAAAAATAAATTGTGATTTTTTAGAGTGCTGGTACTCAATTCTATTTGGTTCTTGGACAGTGGCATCTGTTGAGCTGTCTGCCCTGGGATAGGATCTAAAGTGGCTCTTGCATGAAAAGGAGTGTCAGCATAACTCTGCATTTTAATATCCATAGAATGTTTTATTCTCTTCACATTAATTGTACAAAAATAAAAAAGGTCACTCCCGATGAAGGGACGGGGCAGGTGAGACAGGATGGAGGTAGAGAAGAGTGTGGCGGGAGAGTAACATTGTCATAGGATGGGGGGGGGGGAACTGATCCGAGAATGTGGTCACATGACAGGAAACACATGAGCGAGGGTCACAGGTCACTCCAGGGAATGCAGCACCAGCAGCTGTTTCAGGACTTTGGTTTGGCTGGTTTCCTGGATCTCTATTGCTAGAAATATCTCGTCCACCACCGTGTAAACCTTATAGAAATTAAACGCCAGATCCAACTCACACACATTGTGGAAATATTCTTTTAGCACCTCTTCAAAGCTGTGAATGGCCTCCAGATAGGCCAGGTTATTGTCCGTCACATCCACACAGACACAGAAGTACAGGCCGGCGTATCGGCAATAGATGATCTTAAAGTTCCTGAACTCCACAAAGTTGGTGTGTTTGGCATCTCAGACGTTTACCATGGCATGAACCTCTTCAATCAGCTTCTGCTTCTCATCCGTCATTGAACTGCATGTACCACTTAGCCAGACGAGTCTTCCCGGCCTGGTTCTGGATGAGGATGATGCGGATCATGTCGTTCTCTTCTCTTTCCTGTCAGGCGCCCAGAATTCCCAGGACTACAATTCCCAGAATCAACCCTGCATTCTTTACCACACCAGTAACTTAGTCACCTTACCATGAAACTTGTCAAGGCAGATGCTGAATGTCCAAGGACAGGTTGGGATGTGAAAAAGGTAGTAATCCACCTTGTTTTAATTAGATAATCCAATCCAAGGGCCCGCAACATCAGGGAGTCATGCTAATTGTTTGTAATATATGGCTGAAGGTGTAGATTGTTGTCAAACCGCCAGGATAGAGATGTTAAAATGGCATTGTTTGTCATGCCTGAACTACCAAAGGGTAGATACAACACCAGCCAGCTGGTTCAAAGTTAGGAAACAACATAGGTGTGCACAGCCTATTGCATTAGGGTGTGCACCCCAAGGCCCAAACACATATCCATGTGTATATACTGATGGTGTCAGTAGGGTAGAGATCGGTGCCTGTAGTTCTATTGTTATTTTTTATTCTTTTTTTACAATTTTATATTTTTTTGTTAGCACAGTTAGGGAGCTTTGGTTAAATATCAGGGGTCTAAACAGGGGGAATCTGCACCACAAGGGGTGATTAGAGTGTGCCAAGGCACACCTGGCACACCCTGTGCGCACGCCTATGGGAAACAATAGTGACTGGTCTTCTAAACAGAGGCCCTGTTGATCACATTTTTTCAAGTGGGGTCTGTTCAAGAAAAAGGATGAGCTGGAGAATGTTTGCATCCTAGTCCGTACCCGTGTGAATGAGTCCACCAGAAAGCCGTTACTGTACTAGGCCAATCATAAGCGGCATGTATCAATCATAAGCAGCATATACAGTATACCTGCAACTGCAGGGCAGGAAGTGACCCTACAGCTCCCAGTATTTGGCGTGGTACAGGTGACAGCTTCTTGGTGGCATAGCTCTTAAAGATTTTGATAAGGATCCACAAACGCCTTAGCTCATCCATATACAAGAAGAACTGCAATGTTTGGAAAGATGACAAAAAATATTGCTAAGGTAAGGGGTAACATTTCTATAGGAGTTTTGATGGCTCTGACTCAAATTCAGTTGTATTTCTCTTTGCAGTATATTGTAAAATAAAGCTCTTTGGATGGATTTTTTTTTTTTTTTTTTTTTTTTTTTAGGCCTGGAAGTGTTATTGTGGACCATGTGGTGATCGTAGAACTGGACTTTATCCTCAATGATAATTTGACTGAAGAATATGCCAAAGTTTATGAAAAAATAAAAAGTGACCTGGATAATCAAATAAATATTGACTGCAAAAACACCACCGACAGTAAGAAATCATTTTTGTCATGTCATGTCAATGATAGTGGCAGTCACAGAGAAAATACTGTGTGTGTGTGTGTGTGTATATATATATATATATATATGTATATATATATATATATATATATATATATATATATATATATGTATATATATATATATATATATATATATATATATATATATATATATAATAATGAAATATTTACAAAAATGTGAGGGGTGTACTCACTTTTGTGAGATACTGTGTATATATATATATATACACAGTATCTCACAAAAGTGAGTACACCCCTCACATTTTGGTAAATATTTCATTATATCGTTTCATATGACAACACTGAAGAAATGACACTTTGCTACAATGTAAAGTAGTGAGTGTACAGCTTGTATAACAGTGTACATTTGCTGTCCCTTCAAAATAACTCAACACACAGCCATTAATGTCTAAACCGATGGCAAAAAAAAGTGAGTACACCCCTAAGTTAAATGTCCAAATTGGGCTCAAGGTGTCAATATTTTGTGTGGCCACCATTAGGCAGTGGTCGTCTTGGAAGTGTGTTTGGGGTCGCTGGCTGGGGCCCTTCCCTTTAAGCCTGGGGCTCTTCTTACTGATCCTGGGGCCCTTTACTCTCATTGCGGGGCCCTTTATTATGGCCCCGCAGCGGGACCCTTTCACAAGTTCTGCAGTGGGCCCCCTTCCTGCCATCTTGGGGCCTCCCCATGGTGGTGGAATGCCAGGGCCCAGTCACAAGTGTGACCTTTGTGATCCTGGAAGTTCACCCACTGGTGTAGTTTTTATTTTTTTGTATTGTAATTGTATTATTTTTATCATTATATTATTTTATTTTTTTACAATGTCACTGACTATGACTCTGTCCATTCAGAAAAGGAAGGAGCTGGTAAATTACATATTTACCATCCCCCTCCTGGTTCTCTATTGTGACACATCCCCTGCAGCAGTCAGTAGGAGAGGGGAGGGAGCACAGTGGGGGGGGGGGGGACCAGGGGAGCACACAGGGAAACACTTTAAATGTACCATAAGATGTTGCTTATAGCCAGTATAAGGCTGGGTCCACACTGCGGTTTCCCCGCATTCAATTCGCATGACAGAAGACTGTGTCTGGCTCTCAATGGAGCCGGTTCACACATCTTCGGGGCGGCCGCAAGTCGCACAGGAAAAGGGTCCTGTGCGTCTTTGGCTTTGTTTCAGGTGCAAATTCAGCCCAAAATTTGGACCTGATTTGCACCTGAAATTAAGAACAGGGATGCACCGGACCCCTGCTGGGAACTTCAGCTGCAGCTAGTGTGAACCCAGCAAATTCAGCCCAAAATTTGGACCTGATTTGCACCTGAAATCCAGATGAATGCAGCTGAAAAATAAAATATGATGAGATGAAGTATTACTAATTAAATGAATTTTATCAATTAACTAATTTACCCTCTTTTCTAGATGTCTCATTCTGTTTTTATAACCCACCAAATGTAACCAAACTGGACGTACCCATTGTGGGTAAGTGAGAGATTTTTCAGCATCTTATACTTTATACAGACAACACATGCATTGTATTCAGGGCTGCTGTTAGAAATCACGGGGCCCCATACAGCCTACCTGACAGCCCCCCCCCCCCTGCCGAAACTCTCTGAGGACCTGGATTTATCAGTCCCTTTCTCTGCAGCCTCAGCTGCACAGATGAATGAATAGGAAATTATCTGAGGCTTCCAGTTCATTCACAAACAGAAGCATAATATACACTGTTTACTGTGCCTCAGTGATGAATGGACACAGGAGTGATTGGTACCGATTTCTCACTGTGTTCATTCGGGAAGGGAAGTGGCCAGTAAATTACATATTTAATGGCCCCTTACCCTGCTCTCTATCCTGAAACATCCCCCTTTGTGCCCACAGCAGCTGCCGGCAGGAGAGGATGAGAGGAAAGCTGGAAGCGCTGTGGGGGGAAAAGGGCACACAGGAGGGTCCGGACAGCAGATTAAAGGGATACATATGCTAGGACCAATCCCCCTGCAGTGCAGTCGGAGCAAGGAGGAGGAGAAATTAGAAGCACTGCAGGGGGATCCATTCTTATGGCAGATGAGAATTGGTGTCGACAATAAGTCGGCAATAAGCTCAGCAGGTTCCCGGGCCCCCCATTTGAACTGATGGTGTCCGGGCCCAGTACGGGAGGGCTGGCTGCACTGCCTTATTAGCGGCCCTGTTTGTAATATACCACTATTAGGAATGATAGGTCAATTTTGCCAAATTTAATTTAAAAGTAAAATTGATTATTTTGTGTTTTCCAGAATTCCCTCATAATTTTGCCTCATGGCACTATATAACTTTGTACTGTTTTATCACGTTTTTCAAATTTCTATTTGTTCTCTCTTTTTTCCTATTATCTAAAAACCTCAAATAACTAAAAAAAAAAAAAAAAAATAAACACTCCAACAAATAAATAGAACAACACAGGGAAAAGATGTTTAATTATTTTACTTTTATTTTGGTTATTTTTTTTTTTTTTTTATAAAATATATTTATACATGTAGCACTACTCCCATGCTAGCTGCTGTGTGTGGGTTCCCCTGGGTTATTAATAGCAACAGTAGAACATTCTGATATGTTTCCAAGTATTTTTACCTCAGACAAGGACCAGTCCAGTTTCTTTGGTTTTTATGTTTTATTAGGAACCTGGATAGGAGAAGGGAATGAGTGGGATACTCCAACTGAACTGAACTATGCACAATAGGCTGGGAGGATATAAAAAAATGCTGATTGACGCTGGTTAACGCTGACTGGCGCTGGGTAATGCTGATTGAGCTAGTTACGGCTAGGCCACCAATTCACTTTGCCCTTGGCTGTGAAAGAGTCCTTTTAGCTTCCTGAGGTACTCCTTTCCTGAGGTAGCTATCCTTTAAAGAAGACTGTACTGCTGAACAACTTCCTGGCGCCCCTTTTACTGTATCACTCTGGGTTAGCTGGCTCCTTGATCCCCTCGACCCCTCTGGAGTGGTCCCCTCTCTTAGGCAGACCCCTGAGCAGATCCTTAAGTACTCACGATACTGTTTTTCCAGAAGTATTCTGCCCAGCAGCTTCACTTGGTCAGCACACTGAATCCTCTGCAGCACAGCTCAACCCCTGGTCCCTAGGCCGACTGCCTGGACCACCTTCCTTACTTCAGCAGGAGGAGAGACAACCATCCACCTCCTCCTAGGACATTGCTCCCACCAAAAGACACCCTGTCACATGCCCCCTCAGGATTTATTTCCAACTCAAGGATGCATTGCAGCAATGCCCACCCACTGGGACAGTCATATACCCTGGTGTACTATTGGCTAGGTTTCCTCCGCTGTCCAAGAAGGTCCCTCATTGGATACAGTGGTGAGACTCCCCAGACTCAACAGGTCACACCTGGAAGCATGTGACAGGCTAACTGACAGATAAGATCCTCCTGATAAGCAGGCAGGGCCACACATATGTTTTGCCTAGCTCCTACCTAGGAGGGTGCTACATCCACCCCCCACCAAAAATGAGCCACGTCCTGTTGGCTCTGGGGCAACCACCCCCTACAAAAATGTTTTAAAAAATGTAAAGATACAGTGTAAAAAAAAATGTAATAACATAAATAATAAAATAAAATGTAAAACCTTTTTAAAGCCCCCATTCCCCTTGCTCATGCGTAATTGCAAACATGCACGTTGGTCCCGCATGTATACGTAAACAGTGACAAACCTGCATTTTGTTTTAAGGCGGGGCAAAGGATGGGGTTGAAGGGGGCCCCATCAGGTAGGTTGTACAGGGCCAAAATCATTTCTAACAGCAGTCCTGGACAGAGAACTACCCCTGTGGGAAATATGGGTTATGTGACCTTCTGCAGTTTAAGAGGTGCAATATTCCAGGTGAACGCACATGCAAAAGGCACGGTGGGTGAAAGTGTTTCACTGTGTGTCACATATGCAGTTGTGAGAAGATTACACCGAAGATGAAATGAAGATATATGGGACTGGTTGCTGAATATACATGTTATAAGTGACTTTTGAATCGCATTGATTGATTTTCATTCATTATGCATTATTAGCGATCTATTACACATGGGTGTGCTGGCAATATTTATGTATATGTGTGTGGTCACTATTGATAATATTATACTGGTTCGTTCACATTTGTATCACTTTATATTTTGTAGTGGGTTGTATTAATAATTGGATGTAGAGATTGTGTATTTAGGAGCTCTGCACTTTATTTATTGATGTGGTATTTAGATGGGAAGCACTATTACTGTTTAGCTGCTCTTAGGTGTTAGGGTTTAAAACTGATATTTTGTTTGCTGCATGGGGATTGGGGGTTTATTTGTTTTATTACTGTCATTACATGGCTATGAACAGCATATTTATGCCTGACTCACCACCTGGGGAACACAGAGAAAGGGGGTATGAACGTCTGTGCCTCCTGGGAATGACAATAGGTCTGCTAGAAGGATCTGGAGGTGATCTGGAAGGATCTGGAGGTGATGGGAGATGGAGTCTCTACACTGTGACACAACCCTGTGGAAAGGGGTAGCTGGAAAGGAGAAACTACAATTCCTAGGGTGTCTAGGGGAGGGGGGCAGGGAAAAAAGAAGGTAAGAGAGACCTGAGAGTCTGCACGGGGAGGACAAAACAGTTGGGGTTACAGGGGCTGAAGGCACAGACTGTGGAGTGTGCTATAGTCTGAGGAAAGAAGAAGATCTCTGGCTGGCTGCTTCTGGAGAAAAGTTGAATCAAGCTTTTCAGTCCTTAGAAAAGTGGGGAATCCTTAAGGTCCTAAAGAAGAAAAGAATCAGGGAGAGTCTGAGAGCCCAGAGGCTGAAGAAGTGGATTGCAGCTTAAAATTGGGAAAACAGAACTGTACAGCTTTAAACTATATTGAGGTGCTGTGTTCAGGAGTGCCATCTGACCCAGCAATCACTGGCTCAGGTGGTACAAACTCAGCTTGAGATGCATAAAGAAAGTAAGGCAATTAGTAGAGACTCAGATAAATATGCAGAAATCCCTCACTGGTGTGCAACAGGAAGTGTTTTTTTTTTTTTTACCTCAAAAAGTAAAGTGTCAGGAAGGTGTCAGAAGAGATACCGCACTGCTTCCTTCTGGAAAGAGATGCTACAGCTGTGGAGAGGCTGGACACTTCAGAGTGCAATGGGGAAGGGGAAGAACTCCCTTTAATGCTGCAGAAGAAGCTTTGGATGTTCTACAGAAGCTGCTATTCACAAAGCCAGTGGGAATTTTCAGACAGCCCCAGACTTATAATTCTCTTAATGAAGCACTCCTGGTTTACAAGGAGTGGCTTCAACTACAGTTAAGTAATGGTTAACCAAAGGAGCCAAGTGGCAAATGTTTTTACCAGAGAAGCATAGAGAAAATGTGTTGGCTGCCTTGCATGATGACCATGGTCACTTAGGCCTGGAGAGGACTTTTAAGTCAGTGAGAAACCCATACTACTTGCCTTGTATGTTGGCCAAAGTTGAGATTTACTGTCACTTCTGCATGCACTGCATCCAGAGGAATACTTTGCCATCCCATTGAGCCAATTTTAAAGTCAAGGACCCATTGCTTTGGCGGGCATTGAGTTATTGTGTCTAAAACCCAATTCGAGTGGACAAGGCAATACAGTGACAGACTATTTTACCCGTTATGCCATGGCGTTTTTGAAGAAAGACTAACGAGCATCTACGGTGGCCAAGGTCTTGATGGAGAAGTTCTTTGTTCATTATGGGTTGCCCCCAGCTAATCCATTCTGATCAAGGGAAAGACTTGCACTAAATTAGTTTCATTCATAACAGCTGTGCTTTCTGTTGACATGATGTGATTGGCCCACAGCTATCACATGGTACCTGGGCCAATCACAGCACCCTGTACCATGTGATTAGCTGTAGCCAATCACAGTATGTCAACAGAAAGCAAGCTGTCATGAATGGAAACCCATTCATGACAGTTCAAATGATTGTTGTTGTGTTCATCACTATAACGGCAATCACAGTGTGAAAAAAAAATCCCTGATCCCCCCCTGAGAAGTACAATGTCACTATGGTGACACATAACTACTCTGTTAAAGTGGGTAAAAAATAAATAAATAAAAGTTATATAAAATTATTAATATTATTATTCTTTTATTATACTATTATCAGTCAATATCCCTGATCACCACCACACCAGTTTGATGACACCACTATACTGCACTGATGACAGTATGTCAAAATATTGTGGGGAAAAAAAACAACAAATTTTATTTAATTTCTTAATTTTCCAAAGAATTGTAACAAAAAAATTGCAACTTCAAGAAACTCACCATGCCTCTTACTAAATACATTGGATTGTTTACTTTCCAAAAAGGGGTCATTTGAGGAGTATTTGTACTGTCCTGGCATTTTAGGGCCTCAAGAAATTTAATAGGCCTCAATATATCAGAGTTTATCAATTTTCAAATATATATATACCATAGTTTGTAGACTCTATATCTTTCACAAAGACTAAATAGTATACATTAATTTGAGTTATTTTTACCAAGGAAATGTAGCAGAACACATTTTGGCCTAAATGTATGAAGAAAGATTATTTATTTGCAAAATTTTATAATAGAAACAAAAAAAAAAAACAATAATTTTAATATTTTCTTGTTTATATAGCAAAAAATAAATAAAAAATCTGTGTTTTTTTATTTCCACTAAAAGAAATCTCTAATTGTGTGAAAAAAGATAAAAAAAATATCATTTGCTTACAGTGTTGCTTGACCAAGCAATTGCCAGTTAAAATAGCACAGTGCTGAATAGCAAAACATAGGCTGGTCATGAAGGGGGTAGAACCTTACAGAGGTAAAGTGGTTGATTTCATTAAAAATTCTAATTATTATAGACACACAGTATAGTGTACACCACAATAATTCCCCTATGCTCAAGACTATATGTCCCTGTATAACAATAAAACAACCAATAATGCTGCTGCTTAAAAAGTTCAGTCATACAAATAAAGATCTCCAACATAAATCAATATGGTCGGAAACCAGCAGCAAACTTCACAATATAGAACAGTCTCTGAATGGTGTCCAGATAATGGATTGCTTAGATAGTTCATAGATGTGAGTAATAGGAATGAAAGCAAGTAGCCATATTCCCGTGAGATGAATGAAACACCGCACACTCCGCCACCGATCCGTGCCACCAATCCCAGTGAAATGACCACTCACCATAAGATACTGCCCTCCACTCTCATGGTCGGGTTTTAAAATCTGGACCTTTGAATTTGAAATTGATGGTGATAACTTGCCAGCACTGGGATCGCTAGAACTGAAGCGAGTTGGGCTGACAATTGCGCGGTCGTGCGACGCTGTTCCCAAATAAAATTTGACGTCCTTTTTTTCCCACAAATAGAGCTTTCTTTTGGTGGTATTTGATCACCTCTGCAATTTCTATTTTTTGTGCTATAAATAAAAAAAGGCCAACAATTCTTTACAATCTGCACTTTCCATAATTGTAGCCACCCTTCTGCATATTGATATTGGTAATCTTTCATATGATTCCAGGATAGCAGTGGTACATTTTATTTTATTTTTTTTGCAGCCAAACAAAGACTGGCCATGGTTGATTTCATTATTTTTCAAAATGTCCCTATTTTACAGCATTTTTTCACAAGTGCCTTAACCTCCCTGGCGGTATGATTATGTCAGGAATTACATACCAAAAGCGGTACAATTTTTTTCATGGAAATTTGGCGTTATGTATTATAGGCCTACAATTCTTAGTAATTACTGACTTAAACCTGACCAAAACAAGACTCTAGTAGACATCCCAGATGTGATAAATTTGAAACACAAACGCATGAATTATAATCGAATCAATAATATAATTTTATTTTATAATATATATAATAAAATAATTTTAGTGATTCGATTATAATTCATGCGTTATATATTATATATATATATATATATATATATATATATGTGTGTGTGTGTGTGTATATATATATATAACGCATGAATTATAATTGAATCAATAATATAATTATATTATAGATATATACGTGTGTATATAGGTATATATGTGTGTGTATATATATATATATATATATATATATATATATATGCATATATATATATATATATATATATATATACATATATATATATATATATATGCATATATATATATATATATATATATATATATATATATACTGTATATATATAAAATGTGTTGTGTTTGTGTTTTGTGCAACGTAAGTTTGAATTTCCCTCCCTAGTTCCGCTCCCATGCAGCATTGCTGCTGCAGGGAACGGAACTAGGAAGTCATCACACCAACGGAGGACGGAGGAGCGGCGTGACTCTCGGCTGGCGGTCACAGCAATGAGAGATCATTGCTGGATCGCCAGGAGAAGGTAAGAGACACCGCTGCGCTCTCTGCACATCCACCCCGAGCGTGACTCGGGGATACTGATCCTGGACTAAAAAATCCACCCCGAGTCACGCTCGGGATTACCGCCAGGGAGGTTAAAGTGATTGTAAAGGTAATTTTTTAAAATAATAAACATGCCTATACTTATAGTACCTGCTCTGTGCAATAGATTTGCACAGAGCAGCTTGTGAACCTCCTCTTTTCAGGTCCCCCTCTGGCGCTCCTGGCCCCTCTCGCCTGTGCAGGACCCCCATGGAAAACCGCTTCCCATGGGGGCACGCGTGCGTGCTCGCACCCGAGCCATGCTGTGGCATCTATTGATACAGACAGTGAGACCCGCCCCCCCCACTCTCTCATCACTGGCTTTAATTGATAGCATTGGGAGCCAATAGTTCCAGGTGCCTCAGCAAAGCCAGCAAGACCCAAGATTGAGGGGAGAGAAGAGCTGCTGACGTGCACGCCGCTGGATTGCATGAGGGCTCTGGTAAGTAAAAGGGGGGGGGGGTGAGGGTGGATGCTGACACCTTAACCTTACTGCATTCCTTGCAAAAAATGTTTAGGCTTTACAACCACTTTAACATTTTTCACAGTGCTATATTAGGTGTTTGGCTGTATCTAACATATTTGTTTATTTGTGCGCAAGAACCATTAGAGAACCAAGAATGTCTACACGTTTATTACATTTAGTATAATAAATATTGGTTGCATTTATTTATTTAGATCTCAATGACGAGTGTGCAAAAGCGGTTCCAAATGGTTATGAAGAGTATTTTAGTCCCATCATAACTTCGGGTACACTGGCCTGTGTATCTTACTGCGATCGCTCTTCTCCAAAATTTTATGAATGTAATAATGGGAGATGTGAACTCGGTAATAAAACAGGACCTCATTGCTAGTAAGTATTGATTATTGATAAACTATATGGTCAAAACTTTGTGGATACCTAACCCTTACATCTGACATGGCCAAATGTATGTGCAAGCTCCTCCAAATGATTCAGGAGCTCAGGGGTTTTTTGAGTTATTGTTACAGCCTACAGAGACATTTTATACAGTTATGCACTTCCAAACTTGTAGTAAGAGTTTAGGGAAGGCCCTTTACTGTTCCAGCATGACTGTGCCCCTGTGCACAATTCTAGCGACATAAACACATGGTTTGATTACTTTGATGTGAAGGAACTTGGAGGGCTTGCATACTCAAGTGGCTGTGACCTTAACCACTTGCCGTTGCTGCACTACCTATTTACGTCGGCAGTGTGGCTCTCCCAGGAAAAATCACGTGAATAGGCGTCATCTGCCTGGGAGGCCACTAGGGGGCGAGAGCTCCCACCCCCGCTCGTCCCTGGGGAAGCCAGTGCGTGTGTCAGGTGGCTCCGATTGCCCGCTGACAGTGAAGGACAGACGGCTGGTGTAAACACAGCCGTCCGTCCTCCCTGCAATGATCACAGAGACCATGCGATCCTGCTATATAGGATCGCATTTCTCTATGATCATTTCAAAAGCCCAACCCCCCCACAGTTAGAATCACTCCCCTAGGCTTACATTTAACCCCTTGATCACCAATAGTATTAACACTTTCCCTGCCAGTGTCGTTATTACAGTAACAGTGCATATTTTTAGCACTGATTACTGTAGTAATGTTACTGTGTCAAAAATGTCAGTTAGGGGTCCGATCTGTCTACCGCAATGTCGCAGTCCCGCAAAAAATTGCACATCGCCGCCATTACTAGTAAAAAAACAAGTCTTTCCCGTAGTTAGTAGACGCAATAACTTTTGCGCAAACCAATCAAAATATGCTGATTGTGATTTTTTTTTTTACCACAAATATGTAGCAGAAAACAAATTGGCCTAAAATGTTAAATTTTGATTTTTAATTTTTTTTTGGGGGGGGGGGGGGGGTGGGGGGAATGTAGCAGAATGTGAAATATATTGTTTTTTTTTTTTTTTTTTTCAAAATTGTTGGAATTTTTCGTTTATAGCGCAAAAAATAAAAATCGAACAGGTGATCAAATACCACCAAAAGAAAGTTCTATTTGTGGGGAAAAAAAGAACGTCAATTTTGTTTGGGTACAGCGTCACATGACCACGCAATTGTCCGTTAAAGTAACGCAGTGCCGAATCGCAAAATAGTGCCTGGTCATAAAGCAGCCAAATCCTCCGGTCTTAAAGTGGTTAAACTTACTGAACATCTTTGGGATGAATTGGAACACCAATTTCTTATCCACCATAAGTACCTGACGTCCAAATGTTTATTTGACCAAGTTTCCACTGGCACACTTCAAAATTAAATCTCATGAAAAGCTTTTCTAAAACAGTGGAGGTTGCTGAAAGGAGTTGTAAAGTCAGGAAGGTTTTTTTTTATCTTAATGCATTCTATGTATTAGGATAAAAAGCCTTCTGTGTTTAGCTGCCTCCCCAGCACCCCTAATACTTACCTGAGTCCCTCTCTGTCCAGCGATGTCCACGAGTTCCTCGGCCGTCCAATGAGTCTCCCTCCTGATTGGCTTAGATACAGCCACAGTGCCTTGGCTCCCGCGGCTGTCAATCAAAGGCAGTGAGCCAATCAGGAAAGAGGGGGGGAGGGGCTGAACAGCAGCTCCATGTCTGAATGGAGAAACGGAGCTGCAGCTCCGGTCGGGTGCCCCCATAGTAAGCTGCTTGCTGTGGGGGCACTCGATAGCAGGGAGGGGCCAGGAGTAGGAATTAGGGACCCGAGAAGAGGACAATACAGGCTGCTCTGTGCAAAACCAACTGCAAAGAGGAGGTAAGTATAACATGATGGTTATTTAACCACTTAAGCCCCGGAGGATTTGGCTGCTTAAGGTCCAGACCCCTTTTTTCAACTTGGCACTTCGTGACTTTAACTGATAATTGCGCGGTCATGCAATGCAGTACCTAAACGAAATTTACGTCCTTTTTTTCCCACAAACAGAGCTTTCTTTTGGTGGTATTTGATCACCTCTGCGCTTTTTATTTTTTGCGATATTAATAAAAAAAGAGCGAAAATTTTGCAAAAAAATGACATTTTCAACTTTGTCTTTTAAAAAATATCCAATATACTCAATTTATGTAATTTTTTTTGGCCAAAATATATTTAGCTACATGTCTTTGACAAAAAAAAAATCAATGAGCGTATTTTTATTGGTTTGCGCAAAAGTTATAGCGTCTACAAACTATGGTGTAAATACTGAAATTTACGAAGCTTTAATTTCTGACTGCCTATCTCATTTCATGAAGTGCTAAAATGGCGGGGCAGTACAAAACCCCCCCAAACTACCATTTTTGGAAAGTAGACATCCTAAGGAAGGTTCTGAGGGGCATGTTGAGCTCATTGAATATTTTATTTTTTTGTCACAGGTGTTTGAAAAATGATAAAAATATATTTTTTTTTTTTTTTACACAAAGTTGTCATTGAAATGATATATTGCTCACACATGCCATGGGTATATGTGTAATTACACCCCAAAATATATTCTGCTGCTTCTCCTGAGTACAGGGATACCACATATGTGAGACTTTTTGGGAGCGTAGCTGTGTACGGGAGCCGGAAAACAAATCACCACCATCAGAATTTCAAAGGGCGTACATTTTTCATTGCATTTTCTCACTACCTATAACGGTTTTGGAGGCCCTGAAATGTCAAGATACCACAAAACCCCCCCAAATGACCCCATTTTGGAAAGTAGACACCCCAAGCTGTTTGCTGAGAGGCATGGTGAGTCCATGGAATATTTTATATTTTGCCACAAGTTTCGGGAAAATTACAATTTTTTTTTTTAATTTTTTTTTTTTACACAACGTTGTCACTAAAAGATAAATTTCTCACACATGACATGGGTATATGTGGAATGACACCCCAAAATACATTCTGCCACTTCTCCTGAGTATGGGGATGCCCCATGTGTGAGACTTTTTGGGAGCCTAGCTGTGTACAGGACCGCGAAAACCAATCAACACTCTCAGGTTTTCTAATGGCGTAAATTGTTCATGTCACCTCTGCACTACCTGTCGCAGTTTCGGAGGCCCTAAAATTCCAAAATAGCACAAAACCCCCCCAAATGACCCCATTTTGCAAAGTAGACACCCCAAGATATTTGCTGAGAGGCATGGTGAGTCCATGGAATATTTTATATTTTGCCACAAGTTCCGGGAAATATATATATATATATATATTTTTTTTTTTTTTTACACAAAGTTGTCAGTAAATGATATATTGCTCACACATGCCATGGGTATATGTGAAATGACACCCCAAAATACATTCTGCTGCTTCTCCTGAGTACAAGGATACCCCATGTGTGAGACTTTTTTGCAGTCTAGCCGCGTACAGGACCCGGAAAACCAATCTGCACCTTCTGGCTTTCTAAGGGCGTAAATTGTTGATCTCACTCCTTACTACTAGTGTTGAGCGAACACGGACTGTATTATTCGTGTTCGTACCGAATAATTGGATTTTTTTTACCCGAACACGGACACGGACACTTTACTGTATGTTCGGGTAAAAATCCGTGTTCGGTCGTTTTATTTCCGGGTTTTGCATGCTTTGGCGCTCTTTTCATGGCGGGCTTTCAACAGCCAATCAACAATCGTTTAACTGGTGTGCCTTAAGCCATCCCAGCCATGCCTGCAAATGTCTTGGTAGCTGTGATTGGCCGTCTGAAGCATGTGACCAAGTCTTTATAAGTTCGAGGCAGCCGCCGCAGCAGCGTCATTCTGCTGCTTAGCTAAGGGACAGAGCACACATCAATGTGCTGGCTGCTGATTAGGGAAAGATAGGCAGGAAAAAACCATTTGTGTCCGGATAGAATTGAGGGACAGGTCGGAGTGTTTAGGCAGGGCGAGTTGTAGGCATTTTAGGGATAGAGTCTGCTGAATTATAGGGTCAGTGTCTTCTACAAACTACAATCGATATTGCTGTGTGGGGGGTGGGGTGAATCTGCACTCAATCCTGATCTACGATCTCTTCTCAATCCTGTTAGGGACAGAGTCTGCTGAATTTTAGGGAAACTGTGTTCTACAAACTACAATCGATATTGCTGTGTGGTGTGGGATTGGAGATAGGCAGGTGTCAGTGATCCACATCCATTTTTCTGTGTGTGAGCTGCAGTGAACACAATCTTTTTGGGCTGCAGTGAACACAATCTTTTTGGGCTGCAGTGAACACAATCTTTTTGGGCTGCAGTGAACACAATCTTTTTGGGGTGCAGTGAACAAAATCTTTTTGGGGTGCAGTGAACACAATCCTTTTAGGTGTGCAGTGAACACAATCTTTGTGGGGTGCAGTGAACAAAATCCTTTGTGGGGTGCAGTGAACACAATCTTTTTGGGGTGCAGTGAACAAAATCCTTTTTGGGGTGCAGTGAACAACATCCTTTTTGGGGTGCAGTGAACACAATCTTTTTGGGGTGCAGTGAACAAAATCCTTTGTGGGGTGCAGTGAACACAATCTTTTTGGGGTGCAGTGAACACAATCTTTTTGGGGTGGAGTGAACAACATCCTTTTTGGGGTGCAGTGAACAAAATCCTTTGTGGGGTGCAGTGAACACAATCTTTTTGGGGTGCAGTGAACACAATCTTTTTGGGGTGGAGTGAACAACATCCTTTTTGGGGTGCAGTGAACAAAATCCTTTTTGGGGTGCAGTGAACACAATCTTTTTGGGGTGCAGTGAACACAATCTTTGTGGGGTGCAGTGAACACAATCTTTTTGGGGTGGAGTGAACAACATCCTTTTTGGGGTGCAGTGAACAACATCCTTTTTGGGGTGCAGTGAACACAATCTTTTTGGGGTGCAGTGAACACAATCTTTGTGGGGTACAGTGAACAGAATCTTTGTGGGGTGCAGTGAACACAATCTTTGGGGGGTACAGTGAACACAATCTTTTTGGGGTGCAGTGAACACAATCTTTGTGGGGTGCAGTGAACACAATCTTTTTGGGGTGGAGTGAACAAAATCATTTTTGGGGTGCAGTGAACAACATCCTTTTTGGGGTGCAGTGATCAAAATCCTTTTTGGGGTGCAGTGAACACAATCTTTTTGGGGTGCAGTGAACAAAATCCTTTGTGGGGTGCAGTGAACAGAATCTTTGTGGGGTGCAGTGAACACAATCTTTGGGGGGGTACAGTGAACACAATCTTTTTGGGGTGCAGTGAACACAATCTTTGTGGGGTACAGTGAACAGAATCTTTGTGGGGTGCAGTGAACACAATCTTTGGGGGGTACAGTGAACACAATCTTTTTGGGGTGCAGTGAACACAATCTTTGGGGGGTACAGTGAACACAATCTTTTTGGGGTGCAGTGAACACAATCTTTGTGGGGTGCAGTGAACACAATCTTTGGGGGGGTACAGTGAACACAATCTTTTTGGGGTGCAGTGAACAACATCCTTTTAGGGTGCAGTGAACACAATCTTTGTGGGGTGCAGTGAACAACATCCTTTTAGGGTGCAGTGAACACAATCTTTGTGGGGTACAGTGAACAGAATCTTTGTGGGGTGCAGTGAACACAATCTTTGGGGGGTACAGTGAACACAATCTTTGTGAGGTGCAGTGAACACAATCTTTGTGGGGTGCAGTGAACACAATCATTGTGGGGTGCAGTGAACTCAATCTTTGTGGGGTACAGTGAACACAATCTCATACTTCTGAAGATTTGAGGGTGCTGCCTGTTCCATACTCCCCCTACTCCTCATCTAGCCTTTTAGGGGTACAAACAATAGTAATTGGGGCCTAGTGTGGTTGTGTACGTGTGATATACATACACTTTTTTTGGATCATATTTTCTATTCCGCTATTTAATCAAAAACCTTTGGGGATCAGTTAAATTGGGGGATAGTCTGTGTTGGTACGTGTGAGAGAGATCCACCTTTCCAAGTTGTTGGGGTTCATCTCATACTTCTGAAGGTTTGAGGGTGCTGCCTGTTCCATACTCCCCCTACTCCTAGCCTTTTAGGGGTACAAACAATAGTAATTGGGGCCTAGTGTGGTTGTGTACGTGTGATATACATACACTTTTTTTGGATCATATTTTCTATTCCGCTATTTAATCAAAAACCTTTGGGGATCAGTTAAATTGGGGGATAGTCTGTGTTGGTACGTGTGAGAGAGATCCACCTTTCCAAGTTGTTGGGGTTCATCTCATACTTCTGAAGGTTTGAGGGTGCTGCCTGTTCCATACTCCCCCTACTCCTAGCCTTTTAGGGGTACAAACAATAGTAATTGGGGCCTAGTGTGGTTGTGTACGTGTGATATACATACACTTTTTTTGGATCATATTTTCTATTCCGCTATTTAATCAAAAACCTTTGGGGATCAGTTAAATTGGGGGATAGTCTGTGTTGGTACGTGTGAGAGAGATCCACCTTTCCAAGTTGTTGGGGTTCATCTCATACTTCTGAAGGTTTGAGGGTGCTGCCTGTTCCATACCCCCCCTACTCCTCATCTAGCCTTTTAGGGGTACAAACAATAGTAATTGGGGCCTAGTGTGGTTGTGTACGTGTGATATACATACACTTTTTTTGGATCATATTTTCTATTCCGCTATTTAATCAAAAACCTTTGGGGATCAGTTAAATTGGGGGATAGTCTGTGTTGGTACGTGTGAGAGAGATCCACCTTTCCAAGTTGTTGGGGTTCATCTCATACTTCTGAAGGTTTGAGGGTGCTGCCTGTTCCATACTCCCCCTACTCCTAGCCTTTTAGGGGTACAAACAATAGTAATTGGGGCCTAGTGTGGTTGTGTACGTGTGATATACATACACTTTTTTTGGATCATATTTTCTATTCCGCTATTTAATCAAAAACCTTTGGGGATCAGTTAAATTGGGGGATAGTCTGTGTTGGTACGTGTGAGAGAGATCCACCTTTCCAAGTTGTTGGGGTTCATCTCATACTTCTGAAGGTTTGAGGGTGCTGCCTGTTCCATACCCCCCCTACTCCTCATCTAGCCTTTTAGGGGTACAAACAATAGTAATTGGGGCCTAGTGTGGTTGTGTACGTGTGATATACATACACTTTTTTTGGATCATATTTTCTATTCCGCTATTTAATCAAAAACCTTTGGGGATCAGTTAAATTGGGGGATAGTCTGTGTTGGTACGTGTGAGAGAGATCCACCTTTCCAAGTTGTTGGGGTTCATCTCATACTTCTGAAGGTTTGAGGGTGCTGCCTGTTCCATACCCCCCCTACTCCTCATCTAGCCTTTTAGGGGTACAAACAATAGTAATTGGGGCCTAGTGTGGTTGTGTACGTGTGATATACATACACTTTTTTTGGATCATATTTTCTATTCCGCTATTTAATCAAAAACCTTTGGGGATCAGTTAAATTGGGGGATAGTCTGTGTTGGTACGTGTGAGAGAGATCCACCTTTCCAAGTTGTTGGGGTTCATCTCATACTTCTGAAGGTTTGAGGGTGCTGCCTGTTCCATACTCCCCCTACTCCTAGCCTTTTAGGGGTACAAACAATAGTAATTGGGGCCTAGTGTGGTTGTGTACGTGTGATATACATACACTTTTTTTGGATCATATTTTCTATTCCGCTATTTAATCAAAAACCTTTGGGGATCAGTTAAATTGGGGGATAGTCTGTGTTGGTACGTGTGAGAGAGATCCACCTTTCCAAGTTGTTGGGGTTCATCTCATACTTCTGAAGGTTTGAGGGTGCTGCCTGTTCCATACTCCCCCTACTCCTCATCTAGCCTTTTAGGGGTACAAACAATAGTAATTGGGGCCCAGTGTGGTTGTGTACGTGTGATATACATACACTTTTTTTGGATCATATTTTCTATTCCGCTATTTAATCAAAAACCTTTGGGGATCAGTTAAATTGGGGGATAGTCTGTGTTGGTACGTGTGAGAGAGATCCACCTTTCCAAGTTGTTGGGGTTCATCTCATACTTCTGAAGGTTTGAGGGTGCTGCCTGTTCCATATTCCCCCTACTCCTAGCCTTTTAGGGGTACAAACAATAGTAATTGGGGCCTAGTGTGGTTGTGTACGTGTGATATACATACACTTTTTTTGGATCATATTTTCTATTCCGCTATTTAATCAAAAACCTTTGGGGATCAGTTAAATTGGGGGATAGTCTGTGTTGGTACGTGTGAGAGAGATCCACCTTTCCAAGTTGTTGGGGTTCATCTCATACTTCTGAAGGTTTGAGGGTGCTGCCTGTTCCATACCCCCCCTACTCCTCATCTAGCCTTTTAGGGGTACAAACAATAGTAATTGGGGCCTAGTGTGGTTGTGTACGTGTGATATACATACACTTTTTTTGGATCATATTTTCTATTCCGCTATTTAATCAAAAACCTTTGGGGATCAGTTAAATTGGGGGATAGTCTGTGTTGGTACGTGTGAGAGAGATCCACCTTTCCAAGTTGTTGGGGTTCATCTCATACTTCTGAAGGTTTGAGGGTGCTGCCTGTTCCATACCCCCCCTACTCCTCATCTAGCCTTTTAGGGGTACAAACAATAGTAATTGGGGCCTAGTGTGGTTGTGTACGTGTGATATACATACACTTTTTTTGGATCATATTTTCTATTCCGCTATTTAATCAAAAACCTTTGGGGATCAGTTAAATTGGGGGATAGTCTGTGTTGGTACGTGTGAGAGAGATCCACCTTTCCAAGTTGTTGGGGTTCATCTCATACTTCTGAAGGTTTGAGGGTGCTGCCTGTTCCATACCCCCCCTACTCCTCATCTAGCCTTTTAGGGGTACAAACAATAGTAATTGGGGCCTAGTGTGGTTGTGTACGTGTGATATACATACACTTTTTTTGGATCATATTTTCTATTCCGCTATTTAATCAAAAACCTTTGGGGATCAGTTAAATTGGGGGATAGTCTGTGTTGGTACGTGTGAGAGAGATCCACCTTTCCAAGTTGTTGGGGTTCATCTCATACTTCTGAAGGTTTGAGGGTGCTGCCTGTTCCATACTCCCCCTACTCCTCATCTAGCCTTTTAGGGGTACAAACAATAGTAATTGGGGCCCAGTGTGGTTGTGTACGTGTGATATACATACACTTTTTTTGGATCATATTTTCTATTCCGCTATTTAATCAAAAACCTTTGGGGATCAGTTAAATTGGGGGATAGTCTGTGTTGGTACGTGTGAGAGAGATCCACCTTTCCAAGTTGTTGGGGTTCATCTCATACTTCTGAAGGTTTGAGGGTGCTGCCTGTTCCATACTCCCCCTACTCCTAGCCTTTTAGGGGTACAAACAATAGTAATTGGGGCCTAGTGTGGTTGTGTACGTGTGATATACATACACTTTTTTTGGATCATATTTTCTATTCCGCTATTTAATCAAAAACCTTTGGGGATCAGTTAAATTGGGGGATAGTCTGTGTTGGTACGTGTGAGAGAGATCCACCTTTCCAAGTTGTTGGGGTTCATCTCATACTTCTGAAGGTTTGAGGGTGCTGCCTGTTCCATACTCCCCCTACTCCTCATCTAGCCTTTTAGGGGTACAAACAATAGTAATTGGGGCCCAGTGTGGTTGTGTACGTGTGATATACATACACTTTTTTTGGATCATATTTTCTATTCCGCTATTTAATCAAAAACCTTTGGGGATCAGTTAAATTGGGGGATAGTCTGTGTTGGTACGTGTGAGAGAGATCCACCTTTCCAAGTTGTTGGGGTTCATCTCATACTTCTGAAGGTTTGAGGGTGCTGCCTGTTCCATACTCCCCCTACTCCTAGCCTTTTAGGGGTACAAACAATAGTAATTGGGGCCTAGTGTGGTTGTGTACGTGTGATATACATACACTTTTTTTGGATCATATTTTCTATTCCGCTATTTAATCAAAAACCTTTGGGGATCAGTTAAATTGGGGGATAGTCTGTGTTGGTACGTGTGAGAGAGATCCACCTTTCCAAGTTGTTGGGGTTCATCTCATACTTCTGAAGGTCTGAGGGTGCTGCCTGTTCCATACTCCCCCTACTCCTAGCCTTTTAGGGGTACAAACAATAGTAATTGGGGCCTAGTGTGGTTGTGTACGTGTGATATACATACACTTTTTTTGGATCATATTTTCTATTCCGCTATTTAATCAAAAAACTTTGGGGATCAGTTAAATTGGGGGATAGTCTGTGTTGGTACGTGTGAGAGAGATCCACCTTTCCAAGTTGTTGGGGTTCATCTCATACTTCTGAAGGTTTGAGGGTGCTGCCTGTTCCATACTCCCCCTACTCCTAGCCTTTTAGGGGTACAAACAATAGTAATTGGGGCCTAGTGTGGTTGTGTACGTGTGATATACATACACTTTTTTTGGATCATATTTTCTATTCCGCTATTTAATCAAAAACCTTTGGGGATCAGTTAAATTGGGGGATAGTCTGTGTTGGTACGTGTGAGAGAGATCCACCTTTCCAAGTTGTTGGGGTTCATCTCATACTTCTGAAGGTTTGAGGGTGCTGCCTGTTCCATACTCCCCCTACTCCTCATCTAGCCTTTTAGGGGTACAAACAATAGTAATTGGGGCCCAGTGTGGTTGTGTACGTGTGATATACATACACTTTTTTTGGATCATATTTTCTATTCCGCTATTTAATCAAAAACCTTTGGGGATCAGTTAAATTGGGGGATAGTCTGTGTTGGTACGTGTGAGAGAGATCCACCTTTCCAAGTTGTTGGGGTTCATCTCATACTTCTGAAGGTTTGAGGGTGCTGCCTGTTCCATACCCCCCCTACTCCTCATCTAGCCTTTTAGGGGTACAAACAATAGTAATTGGGGCCTAGTGTGGTTGTGTACGTGTGATATACATACACTTTTTTTGGATCATATTTTCTATTCCGCTATTTAATCAAAAACCTTTGGGGATCAGTTAAATTGGGGGATAGTCTGTGTTGGTACGTGTGAGAGAGATCCACCTTTCCAAGTTGTTGGGGTTCATCTCATACTTCTGAAGGTTTGAGGGTGCTGCCTGTTCCATACCCCCCCTACTCCTCATCTAGCCTTTTAGGGGTACAAACAATAGTAATTGGGGCCTAGTGTGGTTGTGTACGTGTGATATACATACACTTTTTTTGGATCATATTTTCTATTCCGCTATTTAATCAAAAACCTTTGGGGATCAGTTAAATTGGGGGATAGTCTGTGTTGGTACGTGTGAGAGAGATCCACCTTTCCAAGTTGTTGGGGTTCATCTCATACTTCTGAAGGTTTGAGGGTGCTGCCTGTTCCATACTCCCCCTACTCCTAGCCTTTTAGGGGTACAAACAATAGTAATTGGGGCCTAGTGTGGTTGTGTACGTGTGATATACATACACTTTTTTTGGATCATATTTTCTATTCCGCTATTTAATCAAAAACCTTTGGGGATCAGTTAAATTGGGGGATAGTCTGTGTTGGTACGTGTGAGAGAGATCCACCTTTCCAAGTTGTTGGGGTTCATCTCATACTTCTGAAGGTTTGAGGGTGCTGCCTGTTCCATACTCCCCCTACTCCTCATCTAGCCTTTTAGGGGTACAAACAATAGTAATTGGGGCCCAGTGTGGTTGTGTACGTGTGATATACATACACTTTTTTTGGATCATATTTTCTATTCCGCTATTTAATCAAAAACCTTTGGGGATCAGTTAAATTGGGGGATAGTCTGTGTTGGTACGTGTGAGAGAGATCCACCGTTCCAAGTTGTTGGGGTTCATCTCATACTTCTGAAGGTTTGAGGGTGCTGCCTGTTCCATACTCCCCCTACTCCTAGCCTTTTAGGGGTACAAACAATAGTAATTGGGGCCTAGTGTGGTTGTGTACGTGTGATATACATACACTTTTTTTGGATCATATTTTCTATTCCGCTATTTAATCAAAAACCTTTGGGGATCAGTTAAATTGGGGGATAGTCTGTGTTGGTACGTGTGAGAGAGATCCACCTTTCCAAGTTGTTGGGGTTCATCTCATACTTCTGAAGGTTTGAGGGTGCTGCCTGTTCCATACTCCCCCTACTCCTCATCTAGCCTTTTAGGGGTACAAACAATAGTAATTGGGGCCCAGTGTGGTTGTGTACGTGTGATATACATACACTTTTTTTGGATCATATTTTCTATTCCGCTATTTAATCAAAAACCTTTGGGGATCAGTTAAATTGGGGGATAGTCTGTGTTGGTACGTGTGAGAGAGATCCACCTTTCCAAGTTGTTGGGGTTCATCTCATACTTCTGAAGGTTTGAGGGTGCTGCCTGTTCCATACTCCCCCTACTCCTAGCCTTTTAGGGGTACAAACAATAGTAATTGGGGCCTAGTGTGGTTGTGTACGTGTGATATACATACACTTTTTTTGGATCATATTTTCTATTCCGCTATTTAATCAAAAACCTTTGGGGATCAGTTAAATTGGGGGATAGTCTGTGTTGGTACGTGTGAGAGAGATCCACCTTTCCAAGTTGTTGGGGTTCATCTCATACTTCTGAAGGTTTGAGGGTGCTGCCTGTTCCATACTCCCCCTACTCCTAGCCTTTTAGGGGTACAAACAATAGTAATTGGGGCCTAGTGTGGTTGTGTACGTGTGATATACATACACTTTTTTTGGATCATATTTTCTATTCCGCTATTTAATCAAAAACCTTTGGGGATCAGTTAAATTGGGGGATAGTCTGTGTTGGTACGTGTGAGAGAGATCCACCTTTCCAAGTTGTTGGGGTTCATCTCATACTTCTGAAGGTTTGAGGGTGCTGCCTGTTCCATACTCCCCCTACTCCTCATCTAGCCTTTTAGGGGTACAAACAATAGTAATTGGGGCCCAGTGTGGTTGTGTACGTGTGATATACATACACTTTTTTTGGATCATGTTTTCTATTCCGCTATTTAATCAAAAACCTTTGGGGATCAGTTAAATTGGGGGATAGTCTGTGTTGGTACGTGTGAGAGAGATCCACCTTTCCAAGTTTTTGGGGTTCATCTCATACTACTGAAGATTTGAGGGTGCTGCCTGTTCCATACTCCTCCTCCTACTGCTCAACCATCCTTTTAGGGGTACAAACAATAGTAGTTGGGGCCTAGTGTGGTGGTGTACGTGCGAGATACATACACTTTCTTTTTGATCATATTTTCTATTCCGCTATTCAATTAAAACCTTTGGGGATCAATTCAATTGCGAGATAGTCTGTGTCGGTACGTGTGAGATCCACCTTTCCAAGTTGTTGGGGTTCATCTCATACTTCTGAAGATTTGAGGGTGCTGCCTGTTCCATACTCCTGCTCCTACTGCTCAACCATCCTTTTAGGGGTACAAACAATAGTAATTGGGGCCTAGTGTGGTTGTGTACGTGCGAGATACATACACTTTTTTTGATCATATTTCCTATTCCGCTATTCAATAAAAACCTTTGAGGATCAATTGAATTGCGGGATAGTCTGTGTCGGTACGTGTGAGATCCACCTTTCCAAGTTTTTGGGGTTCATCTCATACTTCTGAAGATTTGAGGGTGCTGCCTGTTCCATACTCCTCCTCCTACTCCTCATCCATCCTTTTAGGGGTACAAACAATAGTAATTGGGGCCTAGTGTGGTTGTGTACGTGCGAGATACATACACTTTTTTTGATCATATTTCCTATTCCGCTATTCAATAAAAACCTTTGAGGATCAATTGAATTGCGGGATAGTCTGTGTCGGTACGTGTGAGATCCACCTTTCCAAGTTTTTGGGGTTCATCTCATACTTCTGAAGATTTGAGGGTGCTGCCTGTTCCATACTCCTCCTACTCCTCATCCATCCTTTTAGGGGTACAAACAATAGTAATTGGGGCCTAGTGTGGTTGTGTACGTGCGAGATACATACACTTTTTTTGATCATATTTCCTATTCCGCTATTCAATAAAAACCTTTGAGGATCAATTGAATTGCGGGATAGTCTGTGTCGGTACGTGTGAGATCCACCTTTCCAAGTTTTTGGGGTTCATCTCATACTTCTGAAGATTTGAGGGTGCTGTCTGTTCCATACTCCTCCTACTCCTCATCCATCCTTTTAGGGGTAGAAACAATAGTAATTGGGGCCTAGTGTGGTTTTGTACGTGCGAGATACATACACTTTTTTGGATCATATTTCCTATTCCGCTATTCAATAAAAACCTTTCTAGGGCAAGATCTTAAATTACAGAAATATGAGGAGACCGTCAAATAAGGGCCGTGGCCTGGGTCGTGGTGCTGCTGGTAGAGCTCCTGTTGCAAGGAGAGGACGTGGTCGATCTGTGCCAGCTACACGCACAAGTGAAACACCTTCCTCAAGTGTGAGTAGGCGACAGAACCTGCATCAGTATTTGGTAGGGCATCAAACGCCCCTAGAAGTGATGAGGCCAGAACAAGTTGAGGCGATAGTAGATTGGTTTGCTGCTGACAGTGCCTCCAGTTCCTTCACATTGTCTCCCACCCAGTCTACTGCAGAAAGGTCAGAGTTGGCACCTGCAGCCAATGTCCAACCGTCTTTCACCTCACCCCCTTGCAAATCAGGCCAGCAGTCTGAGCCCCAAGCCATACAGCAGTCTCTTATTCTTTTTGAGGACTCTGTCAGCAGGGTTTCCCAGGGCCATCCACCTAGCCCTGCCCCAGAAGTGGAAGAGATTGAGTGCAGCGATGCCCAACCACTTATTTCTCAAGATGAGTACATGCAAGGATCATCGCAGCACGTCTCCGATGATGACGAAACGCAGGTGCCAACTGCTGCGGCGTTCAGCATTGTGGAGACCGACAAGGAGGGCAGGGGTGAAGACTGGGTGGAAGATGATGTGGAGGACGATGAGGTCCTCGACCCCACATGGAATGAACGTCATGCAGGTGACCTGAGTAGTTTGGAGGAAGAGGCGGTGGTCGCACAGAGCCACCAGCACAGCAGAAGAGGGAGCAGGGTGCAGAAGCGGAGCGGCCGTGCCCTAGACACTACGCCCGCTACTGCCCAACGCAGCAAGGGAACGAGCGCACCAAAGTCAGCTCAAAGGAGTTCTCTAGCGTGGAAGTTCTTTAGAAAATGTGCTGATGACAGGACACGAGTGGTTTGCACCCTGTGCAATCAGAGCTTGAAGCGAGGCATAAACCTTCTCAACCTGAGCACAACCTGCATGATCAGGCATCTAAGTGCAAAGCACGAGCTGCAGTGGAGTACACACCTTCAAAACCAAGAAACGTCTCTGGCTCATCCTGCTTCCTCTTCTGCTGCAGTCTCGGCCGCTCCAGCCACATCTGTAGTGATACCGGCACCTGCCACCCCGCAAACAGACGATCTGTCAGCAACACCACCACCTGGGTCACCAACAACCATCTCCACAATGTCCCGTGGAAGCGTTCAGCTTTCCATCTCCCAAACACTTGAGAGGAAGAGGAAGTACCCCCCTACCCACCCGCGATCCCTGGCCCTGAATGCCAGCATTTCAAAATTATTGGCCTTTGAAATGCTGTCATTCCGTCTGGTGGAGACGCACAGTTTTAAAAACCTTATGTCGGTGGCTGTCCCACAGTACGTCGTGCCCAGCCGCCACTACTTTTCCAGGCAAGCCATCCCTTCCCTGCACAACCAAGTGGGGGAAAATATCAGGTGTGCACTGCGCAACGCCATCTGTGCCAAGGTCCACCTAACTACGGATACGTGGACCAGTAAGCACGGTCAGGGGCGTTATATCTCCCTAACGGCACACTGGGTAAATGCAGTGGCGGATGGGCCTGAGGCGGATAGCAATTTGGCGCATGTCCTTCCACCACCGAGGATTGCAGGGCGCTTCAGTTTGCCTCCTGTTCCTAACTCCTCCTACTCCGCTTCCTCATCCTCTACCGCCTCCTCATCCGGACAGCGTAACACCTTCACCACCAACTTCAGCACGGCCAGGGGTAAACGACAGCAGGCAGTTTTACAACTTGCCTGTTTGGGGGACAAACCACACACCGCGCAGGAGTTGTGGAGGAGCATGGAACAGCAGACAAATGAGTGGTTGCTGCCAGCGAGCCTCAAGCCCGGCCTGGTGGTGTGCGATAACGGGCGAAATCTCATAGCAGCTCTGGGCCTAGCCGGTTTGACGCACATCCCTTGCCTGGCGCATGTGCTGAATTTGGTGGTGCAGAGGTTCCTTAAAAACTACCCCGATATGTCAGAGCTGCTGCAGAAAGTGCGGGCCGTTTGTGCGCACTTTCGGCGTTCTCACCCTGCTGCTGCTCGCCTGGCAGCGCTGCAGCGTAACTTCGGCCTTCCCGCTCACCGCCTCATATGTGACGTGCCCACAAGGTGGAACTCCACCTTGCACATGCTGGAAAGACTGTGCGAGCAGCAGCAGGCCATAGTGGAGTTTCAGCTGCAGCACGCACGCGAGTCGCTCTGCGGAACAGCACCACTTCACCACCAATAACTGGGCCTCCATGCGAGACCTGTGTGCCTTGTTGCGCTGTTTTGAGTACTCCACCAACATGGCCAGTGGCAATGACGCCGTTCTCAGCTTAACTATCCCACTTCTATGCCTCCTTGAAAAAACAATTCGGGCGATGATGGAAGAGGATGTGGCACAGGATGAGGAGGAGGAGGAGGATGAAGAGGTAACATTTCCAAGGCTTTCAGGGCAGTCATTCGCAAGGGGCTCCGAGGGTGGGTTCCTGCACATGCAAACGCCAGGGACGCAATTGTCCAGCAGGGGCACAGTTCTGGAGGATGAGGAGGATGAGGAGGAGGAGGAGCTGGAGGAGGAGATGGAACCATGTTCACAGCAGGGTGGCACCCAGGCCAGCTCATGGCCATCACTGGTGCGTGGCTGGGGGGATACAGAGGACACGGACGATACACCTCCCACAGAGGACAGCCTTTCGTTGCCTCTGGGCAGCCTGGCACACATGAGCGATTACATGCTGCAGTGTCTCCACAACGACCGCCGAGTTGCCCACATTCTAACTTGTGCTGATTACTGGGTGGCCACGCTGCTGGATCCCCGTTACAAGGACAACGTACCGTCCTTAATTCACTCACTGGAGCGCGATCGCAAGATGCGCGAGTACAAGCGCACGCTGGTAGACGCCATGCTGCTGGCATTCCCATCTGACAGCGGGGCCACAGTGGAAGCACAAGGCAGAGGAGGAGGAGGAGGAGGTCGCCAACGCAACCAGGGCACCGCCAGCACCTCAGAAGGCAGGGTTAGCATGGCCGAAATGTGGAAAAGCTTTGTCAGCACGCCACAACAAACAGCAGCACCAGCAGCTCAGATGGAACGTCTTAGCAGGAGGCAGCATTTTACCAACATGGTGGAGCAGTATGTGTGCACACGCCTACATGTAGTGAATGACGGGTCTGCCCCCTTCAACTTCTGGGTCTCCAAATTGGGCACATGGCCTGAGCTTGCCCTTTACGCCTTGGAGGTGCTGGCGTGCCCTGCAGCCAGTGTATTATCTGAACGGGTATTTAGCACGGCTGGGGGCGTTATAACAGACAAGCGCAGCCGCCTGTCCAGAGACAATGTGGACAAGCTCACGTTCATTAAAATGAACCAGGCATGGATCCCACGGGACTTTTCCGTACCTTATGCAGAATAGCAATGGATACCGACCTTACCCACCTATTGTTCCATTTTTGCTCTTTCTCACTCTTTTGGGGTGTACCCTCATTTAAAATTTTTGAAAAGAAGCAGTGTTGGCTACCTCGTCCTCCTCCTCAGGGCCAGATTAATGTAGGGGCTATTGGAGCTGCAGCTCCAGGCCCCTACCTTTTATATAGGCCCCGGGTTGGCCATATTCACTGTTACCGCTCTTCTGTCACTTGTAAACACAGAAGTCTGGCTTCTATGCTCGCTTCCCCAGGCAGCACCCTCAGAACCTCCCCACACAGCGTGAAGGCCGGACAAGGAGGGACAGTTGCCGATGCATGGATGTGTTTATGGGCTTCAGAGACAGCATCCCATGTTGAATTAGGCATGCATGGCTGCACCCTTCCTCCTCTGGGTGCATGGCAAGGCACGGCCCTTAAGGCCCTTCAAAATCCTCAGCACCAAGCCCATGATGCTGTTAATCCGGCCCTGGTCCTCCTCCACCGCCGCTTCCACCTACACCGCCCATAGGTGTGCGCAGCCTATTGCATTAAGGTGTGCACCCCAAAGTTGAAATACACATGCATGTGTTTGCCAGCAGGGAGAGTAATGTATCGGGGCCATGTACCTGTAGGCAAGGAGAAATAGAGCAGAGCAGGTCCCAGGGAGATCTTTCCCATCTCCTCACTGGCAATGCTATGTGCCCTAGGTGATTAGGGTGTGCCCAGGCACACCCAGCACACCCTGTGCGCACGCCTATGTCACCGCCACATCCACCACCACCTCAACCTCCCTCCTACTCCATATGGGCCTCGTCCTTCAGAGATGAAGAAGAACATTGTTTTATTTTTCTGTTTTTTTTTGTTGTTTTAAGTTATTTCCCTATCCACATTTGTTTGCAGAGCACTTGCCATGCTCTTAATTACGTTTTGCTGCCATTTGCAGCACTCTAGCCCTTTCCTTTGGTGTTTTAGAGCCATTTTAGTGCCTTAAAGTTCGGGTCCCCATTGACTTCAATGGGGTTCGGTGTCCGGGAAAAGTTCGGTAAAAGTCCGGGACACGGACCCGGACTTTTTTTTAAAGTTCGGCCGAACCCGTCGAACACGGACATCTAGGTGTCCGCTCAACCCTACTTACTACCTATCACACTTTTGAAGTCCATAAAAGGCCAAGATGGCACAAAACCCCCCCAAATGACCCCATTTTGCAAAGTAGACACTCCAATCTATTTGCTGAGAGGCATGGTGAGTATTTTGCAGCTCTCATTTTTTTTGGAAAATGAAGAAAAAACAGGAAAATGCATTTTTTTTCCTCTTTTTTCAATTTCCAAAACTTTGTGACAAAAAGTGAGATCTGCAAAACACTCAACATGCCTCTCTGCAAATAGCTCAGGGTGTCTACTTTCCAAAATGGGGTCATTTGGGGGGGTTTTGTGCTATCTTGGAATTTTAGGGCCTCCGAAACTGTGATAGGTAGTCAGGAGTGAAATCAACAATTTACGCCCTTGGAAAGCCTGAAAGTGGAGGTTGGTTTTCGGGGTCCTGTACTCGGCTAGACTGCAAAAAAGTCTCACACATGGGGTATCCCTGTACTCAGGAGAAGCAGCAGAATGTATTTTGGGGTGTCATTTCACATATACCCGTGGCATGTGTGAGCAATATATCATTTACTGACAGCTTTGTGTAAAAAAAAAAGAATATATATATATATATATATATTTCCCAGAACTTGTGGTAAAATATAAAATATTCCATGGACTCACCATGCCTCACAGCAAACAGCTTGGGGTGTCTACTTTCCAAAATGGGGTCATTTGGGGGGGTTTTGTGCTATCTTAGAATTTTAGGGCCTCCGAAACTGTGATAGGTAGTCAGGAGTGAAATCAACAATTTACGCCCTTGGAAAGCCTGAAAGTGGAGGTTGGATTTCGGGGTCCTGTACTCGGCTAGACTGCAAAAAAGTCACACACATGGGGTATCCCTGTACTCAGGAGAAGCAGCAGAATGTATTTTGGGGTGTCATTTCACATATACCCGTGGCATGTGTGAGCAATATATCATTTACTGACAGCTTTGTGTAAAAAAAAAAAAAAATATATATATATATATATATTTCCCGGAACTTGTGGTAAAATATAAAATATTCCATGGACTCACCATGCCTCTCAGCAAACAGCTTGGGGTGTCTACTTTCCAAAATGGGGTCATTTGGGGGGGTTTTGTGCTATCTTAGAATTTTAGGGCCTCCGAAACTGTGATAGGTAGTCAGGAGTGAAATCAACAATTTACGCCCTTGGAAAGCCTGAAAGTGGAGGTTGGATTTCGGGGTCCTGTACTCGGCTAGACTGCAAAAAAGTCTCACACATGGGGTATCCCTGTACTCAGGATAAGCAGCAGAATGTATTTTGGGGTGTCATTTCACATATACCCATGGCATGTGTGAGCAATATATCATTTACTGACAGCTTTGTGTAAAAAAAAAAAAATATATATATATATATATATATTTCCCGGAACTTGTGGCAAAATATAAAATATTCCATGGACTCACCATGCCTCTCAGCAAACAGCTTGGGGTGTCTACTTTCCAAAATGGGGTCATTTGGGGGGGTTTTGTGCTATCTTGGAATTTTAGGGCCTCCGAAACTGTGATAGGTAGTCAGGAGTGAAATCAACAATTTACGCCTTTGGAAAGCCTGAAAGTGGGGACTGGTTTTCGGGGACCTGTACTCGGCTAGACTGCAAAAAAGTTTCACACATGGGGTATCCCTGTATTCAGGATAAGCAGCAGAATGTATTTTGGGGTGTCATTTCACATATACACATGGCATGTGTGAGCAATATATCATTTAGTGACAACTTTCTGTAAAAAAACAACAAAAAAAAAAGAAATAATAATTTTCCCGACACTTGTAGCAAAATATAAAATATTCCATGGACTCACCATGCCTCTCAGCAAATAGCTTTGGGTGTCTACTTTTCAAAAAGGGGTCATTTGGGGGGTGTTTGAACAGTCCCGGCATTTTACGCTCAATCTTAGCCACACATCACCCACTCTTCTAACCACTTGAAAACCAAGCCTTTTCTGTGCCTTTTTGTTTACATGAAAAAATATTTTTTTTTTTACTAGAAAATTACTTTGAACCCCCAAACATTATATATTTCTTTAAAGCAGAGGCCCTATAGAATAAAATGGTGGATGTTGCAATTTTTTTTGTCACACGGTATTTGCGCACAGATTTTCCAAACGCAATTTTTGCAAAAAAAATACATTTTTTTTAAATTTATTGCACAAATACACTATAAAATTCCAATTTGTTTGGTAAAATTTAAAAGATGATCTTATGCCGAGTTCATAGACACCTGACATGACATGCTTTAAAAATTGCGCACACCTGCGCAGCGGCAAAAACGTACGTACATTTTTAAAAACCTTTAAAAGTCTCTACAGGTTACCACTTTAGACTTACAGAGGAGGTCTACTGCAAGAATTACTGCACTCGATCTGGCGATCACGGCGATACCTCACATGCATGCTGAAATTGTGGTTTACATATGACACTAGACCAACGCTTGCCATTGCGCGCAAGCACGGGGGAAAGGGGGCGGAGCTCGATTTTTTTTTTTTTTTTTTTTGTTTTTGCTCTTTTATGTTATTTTGACACCTTTCCTTTAATTTTTTTTTTTAAATCATTTTTATTGCTATCACAGTGAATTTAGATATCCCCTATGATAGCAATCGGTAGTGACAGGTACTCTTTTTTTTAAAAATTGGGGTCTTTTATACTCTAGATCTCTCCTCTGACCTTAATGCTTCTGACCACGCCAAAATTGGTGTGATAAAATACTTTCCCAATTTCCCAATGGCCCTGTTTATTTCTGGCGAAAAAGAAGTCATGAAATGCTCGTAGCCTCCGGCATCTTAGGCCATAGAGATGATTGGAGCCATTCTAATCTTCAATTAGCTCTATGGTTAGATAACTGAACCACCGGCTGCACTCTCGGGTTAACCGGTGGGACAGGAGAGCCCGAGAAAAACCACGGAAGGCTGCGGAAGGCGGCGGTGGGGGGGGGGGGGGCCCTCCCACTGCATGTAAAAGCAGTCTAGCGGCCAATTACCTGCTAGGATTGCTTTTACATGTAAGCCGACCGCTGGCTGTAAAAAACGATACCAAGATGATGCCTAAATCTGCAGGCATCATCCTGGTATAACCACTCAAAGTCCAGCAACGTACCAGTACATTGCTAGTCCTTGTTTGGCATATAGGTTTTTTTTTTTTCATGCAGCCTGTGGGCTGAACGGAAAAAAAGAGAACCTATCAGAAATCAGCACAGGAATAATGCGTAGTATTACTCATCATTAACCGCCCAAACAACCACCCACTGAATTTAATGATGGGTATACACGGCACTATCCACGTATACCAAAATAGGATTTTAACTGCAGTGCTGAAATCAGAAAATCACCACAGCTGCTATCAGCAAAGGTATCCATATATGCTGAGCGCAAACACTGTTTGTGTCAGAATATATAAAATCAATGCGTGGTAGCCGACAAGTACCTGCAAGAGAAACAGGTCACAAAAGAATGAAAAAACAAAGTACATTAAAAAAAAGTACATTAGGAAGAGTAGGACATATAAAATGACTGACAACAACAAAAGTTTTTGGAATCTCATCATTAACCGCCCAAACAACCACCCACTGAATTTAATGATGGGTATACACGGCGCTATCCACGTATACCAAAATAGGATTTTAACTGCAGTGCTGAAATCAGAAAATCACCACAGCTGCTATCAGCAAAGGTATCCATATATGCTGAGCGCAAACACTGTTTGTGTCAGAATATATAAAATCAATGCGTGGTAGCCGACAAGTACCTGCAAGAGAAACAGGTCACAAAAGAATGAAAAAACAAAGTACATTAAAAAAAAGTACATTAGGAAGAGTAGGACATATAAAATGACTGACAACAACAAAAGTTTTTGGATTCTCATCATTAACCGCCCAAACAACCACCCACTGAATTTAATGATGGGTATACACGGCGCTATCCACGTATACCAAAATAGGATTTTAACTGCAGTGCCGAAATCAGAAAATCACCACAGCTGCTATCAGCAAAGGTATCCATATATGCTGAGCGCAAACACTGTTTGTGTCAGAATATATAAAATCAATGCGTGGTAGCCGACGAGTACCTGCAGGAGAAACAGGTCACAAAAGAATGAAAAAACAAACAAAGGACATTTAAATGTACAGTAAGAAGAGTAGAAGGACATATAAAATGACTGACACAACAACAGTTTTTGGATCCTTTTATTTTTCTTTCTAACTGTTTCTTCATGTCTTGATTTGGGACTGCGATCTTCTGCGATCTTCTCTTCCAGCTTGGGTCTCTCAAAATGTCGATGGACATCCAACATCCTTCGAGACCCTGTGTTTGTGTGCCCTACACTGTGTCGTGCTGTACCCTACACTAATACTCCACTAGTGTATGGTAGCGCTCAAAACATTCCCCGATGCAGAGACCAGGTTGGTCAGGACATTTGGGACAATAATAACGGGTGTCACGCCTAAATCCGCGCCTGCGACAGACACGACATCTTCTTTGGGGCCATCTTTGGGTAGGGGTACTCGGGAGGGCATAAGGAAAATGCCTCTCATGCAGCCGGCTCACTGCATCTGGAAGGGGAAGTTGGGCAGGCATGCCTCCTGGGTACAGGTAGGCAAGGATGATCTCTTCCTGGAATTCCCGGAAAGATCCAGTTCGTCCTGACGCCTTGTATAGGACAAAGGCGTTCAGCATCGCCAATTGGAATAAATAAACAGACACTTTTTTGTACCAGCGTCTGGCTTTACGGGCAACTAAATACGGCGCCAAAATCTGGTCGTTAAGGTCCACCCCTCCCATGTTAAGGTTATATTCGTGGACACAGAGGGGTTTCTCCACAACGCCAGTTGCCGTAGTGATTTGGATTGTCGTGTCTGCGTGAAGGGAGGACAGAACATAAACATCCCGTGTATCCTTCCACTTCACCGCAAGCAATTTGTCCGTTTTCAAGCAGGCTCTCGCCCCCCGACTAAGACGGGAATCTACAAGCCGTTGGGGGAAGCCCCGGCGATTAGGTCGCACGGTGCCACATGCGCCAATTTGTAATTCGAGCAGGTGACTAAATAGTGGCACGCTTGTATAAAAGTTGTCCACGTACAAATGGTACCCCTTTCCGGATAAGGGTGACACCAAGTCCCAAACGATCTTACCGCTGCTCCCTATGTAGTCTGGGCAGTTGGGGGGCTCCACAGTGCTATCTTTTCCCTCATAGACCCGGAAACTAACTGTATAGCCTGTGGCCCTGTCACACAATTTATACAGTTTGACCCCGTATCTGGCACGCTTGCTGGGGAGGTACTGTTTCATAGCAAGGCGGCCAGTAAATTTAATCAGGGACTCGTCAACGCAGACAACTTGTTTGGGGGTAAACAAGGCTGCAAACCGCTGATTGAAGTGGTCTATGAGGGGCCGAATTTTGTGGAGCCGATCGTATGCAGGGTCTCCCCGAGGACGACAGATTTCATTGTCGCTGAAATGCATAAATCGCAGAATTTGCTCATATCTCGCCCTGGACATGGAGGCAGAGTACATGCGCATATGGTGAAGTGGGCTAGTGGACCAATATAGCCGCAATTCACTCTGTTTAGTTATGCCCATGTGGAGGGAAAGGCCCAGAAAGATCTTAAATTCGGAAACCGTTAAAGGTTTCCAGCCGAATTGTCTGGCAAGGGGCGAATTTGGGTTGGCGGCGATAAATTGTTGAGCATATAAATTTGATTGATCCACAATAGATCTGAAAAGATCTTCCGTGAAGAACAGCTCAAAAAAGTTCAGGGGCGTAAAACCAGCTGTCTCCACGTGGATTCCAGGTTGGGCGGTGAATGGGGGAAGTACTGGCGCTGTAGTATCAGTGGGTTGCCAATTAGGAAATGCCAGCGCATCAGGGAGGGCACTATGGGCTCTACGGGCCTGTCTTCGAATACGCGGTGGCTGCGGGCCACTACTTGTGCTAGCCACCGCACCAGCTTCAACTGCACTTAGGGGACTCGCCACGTCACCAGGTCTTACTGCAGTGCTGGTTGTACTAGGTCCAGGGTGTACTAGGCCGCTGGCGCTTGCCAGGTCGCCAGAAGGATGAGCGGCACTAGTACCCACACTCTGCTCCATACGAGCACCCTGCGATTCCTGCATCTCAACAACACCAGAATGGGGTCGGGTACGCCTGGGTCTAACAGGGACCCATCTGTCGTCGGAGCTATCTGTCAGGGAGCCGCTGCTGTCATTTGGTTCGTATACTGACCCTGATTCTGCCGGTGAGGCTTCCCCATCGCTCTCACCTGACATGGTCATTATACTGTAAATAGCTTCATCACTGTACGAACGTTTAGACATTTTGGTAACTAAATTTACCCGTACAGTGATGCGACTCACAGGTAATAAAAGCACCTGGTTGTCGAAGATTATTTCAAGCGCTACCAAAAAAACTGCTAATGCTAGCAGGGATCAGGCCTGACTCTGCTAACACAGCGGTTTTGTGTCTTGTGTTTTTTTGTAAGTGACAGTAATCTGTTGATTACTACACTTACCTGGGTGAAAGGGTTAAACGCAGGTGCTGGCAGGAATCAGTGCTGATCGTGCAAACACTGCGTTTTGGGAACCCTAAACTATGGGGGCGCTAGTATAGTTCTGATCAGATCAGATATTGATCTGTTCAAACACTATACTAGAAATGGAAGTGTATGTGCGTGCGTGCGTGTGTGTGTGGCAATCAAGGGGTTATTTCTAAACTATGCGCTGGGGATCTGGGGGGGGGGTGGCGGGGACCCTAAACCTCCTTTGGGAAAGAAACTAGCTAGCTAGCACAACCTCAAGTCACAATGACACCAATACAAAATACAGTAAAAACAGTATATTATGTGTGTATTAGTGCTAATGTGACAGAGGGTGTAGGGGTTAACGGGATGTGATCAGGGGGGGATCAGGGGTTTAAATCTTTATTGGAAGGGGCTGGCGGGTATCCTAAGGATAAAAGGAATGGTGGCAAGCGCTAAACCTGGTCACAAGTCACACTTATACGGGTATATAGAAAATGCTATATACTGTATACAGTGTGCGTTGTGGCAGGGGGTGTAGGGGTGATCAGGGGGGGATCAGGGGATTAAATCTTTATTGGGCGGGTGGGGGGGACCCTAAACCTGCTTGGGACACAAACTTAGTCGCCTGCGCTAATTCTGATCACAATCACACTAATACAAAAATACAAAAACACAGTATATTACGTTTGTATTAGTGCTGATGTGACAGAGGGTGTAGGGGTTAACTAGCGGTGATCAGGAGGGGATCAGGGGGGATCAGGGGCTCAAATCTTTATTAGGGGGGGGTGGCGGGTAATTCAAGTGGAAAAGGGGGGGTCGCAAGCGCTAGACCTGACCACAAATCACACTTATACGGGTATATAGCAAAATGCTATATACTGTATACGGTGTGTGTTGTGGCAGGGGGTGTAGGGGTGATCAGGGGGGGGTCAGGGGCTTAAATCTTTATTGGTCGGGTGGCGGGGACCCTAAACCTTCTTGGGACAGAAACTTAGTCGCCTGCGCTAATTCTGATCACAATGACACTAATACAAAAATACAATAACACCGTATATTGCGTTTGTATTAGTGCTGATGTGACAGAGGGTGTAGGGGTTAACGGCGGTGATCAGGGGGGGTTCAGGGGGGATCAGTGGGTTAAATCTTTATTAGGGGGGGTGGGGGGTAATTTGAGTGGAAAAGGGGGGGTCGCAAGGGCTACACCTGTTCACAAATCACACTTATACAGGTATATAGGTATATGCTATATGCTGTATATAGTGTGTGTTGTGTCAGGTGCTGTAGGGGTTAATTGGGGGGGCGATCGGGGGTGAAATGTGCCTATCTAACTGTGTGTGGGTGTGCTTGGTGCAATACTCACAGTAAGATGTGCTCTCCTCTCACGCTGGATCCAAAAAGACCGTTGTGAGGGGAGGGCACATCTCCTCTAAGCCTGTGTTTACATTTCACAGGCTTAGAGGATGATCTGATTGGGCAGGACCGATCAACAGGTCCAGACCAAAAATGATTGGCCTGGACCTGATGACTGATCGGTTCTGAACCCAATCGAGTCATCGGCGGCGGCGGCGGGGCGCGGGAGCGCGCACAGGGCCGGCAAAAAGTGCTGACGTAGGCCTACGTCAGTTTGCCTGGCCGGGGCTGAGTGCCGACGTAGATCGTCGTGCGCCGGTCGTTAAGTGGTTAAAAAAAAAAAAAAAAAAAAGATTTTACAATCAGTTGAACTATTCACAAAAGCAAGGGAGGTGGGGGCAACACTTTTATTATAGCCATGGTTTTGAAATGGAATATCCAACAAGCTCATATAGGTGTGACAGTCAGGTTTCTAAAAAATGTAGGCAATAGTGTTTATATATATGGTTTTTGTTATCCCTGTCTGTTGCATTATTTTTGGCAGTTGGCTTTTCTAAAGGCGAATAGGCAATTTTCCCCAGAACTAAGTGAATGAGGTGAAGCTCAGCTGACTTCTATCATCCAATCAAGTGCAAAAATGCAGATTTTGTATTTTTCTTTGCATGTGATTGGGTATTCTTTGCAGTGAAAAGAATACCACATTTACTAAGCTCTGGGACAAATTCCCTTACAAAGTGTATCTTCCTTTGCAAAGTGAGCAGCCTATTTGGATTCAGTAAATCAACCACAATGTTTCAGAGGATGGAACAAGCATTTAACCCTTTCACTGCCAGCCCCTGTAAGTTATAAAGACTTGACCCAGGGGGGGGGGGGGGTTAGACACAATCCCAGCGGCTGCAGCCACTTGAATTGTGCGCAGTGTTAATTTTGATGTCAAATTTCGATTTTGTTTTAGTCATACTCTTTTGACTAAAATGCAATTTTAGTTTTAGTCGTATTTTAGTCATCTGAATTTTTTTTGTCATATTTTAGTCGAATAAAATCTCCAGTACATTTTAGTCTACTAAAATCTAATGGGTTTAGATAAATTGTAATGCATTATTTACCATTTCTTTAGAACCTTTAAACTCACTATATAAATATCTGATAACAAGTGGTGGGGATGGGAGTGAGGGAGTAAACAGGGCAGAGAACTGGTCTGGGGTGGCTGTTATTTTACACAGTACTAAGCACTGCTACCTTGTTGGAAAGGGAAACACTCACCAGGTGGTTTTCAGGACATTGTTCCAGAACTCCCAGGCAGACAGAGGGAGACTGCATCTCTCAGCCAATAAAGATTGTCAGGGGGCTGGGGCTTTACCAGACAGGCGTAGCTCCGAGGAAAGGGGAAGTTCAGGTGGGTAACCATCCCTCCCTCACATCTTCATTCATTGACGGAGACAATTGAGTACTGTTTGTGATACTTTTTTTATTTGCACTAACATACAATTCATTGTCGAAAATTGAAATTGATTTTTGTCAAAGTTTTTGTGAGTCGACTAAATTCAAATTTTACTTTTGTTTATTTTTCGTCACTGAAAACATGCAGCTGATGAAAATTATGACGAAAAATGTTGTTGAAATTAACACTGATTGTGTGTGAATCTGGCAAGCAGACTCCTGCCTGTCAGATGGAAGCATTTAGGCAGCTGCACTGTCGCCCGTTTGCTTCCACACACCCACGGTAACAGCACCGAAATTATTATTATTTTTTTTTAAATGTAAAAGCAAAAGTTACACCAAAGCATATAAAATCTTGAAAAGGCATGAAAACAATGACTGCGATACACATGTTACATATCGCCGTGCATGCCAGAGTGAGAGAAATATTTCTAGCATGCTATACTGATGACCTATAGGTGTCTATTTACTCGTCTTTTTAACCACTTTCAGACCGGAGGATTTGGCTGCTCAAAGACCAGGCCATATTTTGCGATTCAGCACTGCGTGACTTTAACAGACAATTGCGCGGTCGTGCAACGCTGTACCCAAACAAAATTGATGTCCTTTTTTTCCCACAAACAGAGCTTTCTTTTAGTGGTATTTGATCACCTGTGCAATTTTTATTTTTTGCGCTATAAACAAAAAAAGAGCGACAATTTTGGAAAAATAACAATATTTTTCACATTTTTTTTTAAATGAAATTCTCAAAAAAAATGTAAAAATCAAAAATTTTTAACATTTTAGGCCAATTTGTTTTCTGCTACATATTTTTGGTAAAAAAAAATGCAATAAGTGTATTTTGATTGGTTTGCGCAAAAGTTATTGCGTTTACTAACTACGTAAAAGATTTATGTCATTTTTATTGTTTTTTTTTTTTACTAGTAATGGTGGCGATCTGTGTTTTTTTTTTTGCGGGACTGCGACATTGCGGCGGACAGATCGGACCCCTAACTGACATGTTTGACACTTTTGGGGGTACCAGTGACATTACTACAGTAATCAGTGCTATAAATATGCACTGTTACTGTAAAAATGACACAGACATTAACTGTACTGGTGATCAAGGGGTTAAATGTGTCCCTAGGGGCGTGGCTTGTGAAGTAATCACAGAGACATGCGATCCTATATAGCAATATAGCATAACCGCATAGCCTCTGTGATCACTTCAGGGAGAATGACAGACGGCTGTGTTTACATCAGCCGTCTGTCCTTCTCTCTCAGCTGTGGGAGCTTGCGAGTGGCCGGCGGCCATCGGAGCCACCAGTCACATGCGCTGGCTCCCCTTTCAACGAGCCTAGAGTCTCCTGAGCGAGCGACGTAGTACTACTTTGCTTTGCCCAGGAGCGGCTGCCTGCCACAGTAAAACATTAAGTGGTTAATATTTTACAAAAAAATTGGGTCATTTATTGCATTTGTTTGCCCTAAAATTCCTTTTAGTGTATTTTTTTACTGAAATTTTGAGTTTTCAGAACTTTTCAGTCAGGTGACATAAAAAAGTGGAACTACCACTATTTTATTCTCTAGGGTGTCTGCTTTCAGAAAATATATAATGTTTTTGGGGTTTTCCATAATCTTCAGGTCTTAAATGATTTTTTACGCATGCATGCAAAAAATGCAAAAACGTCAAGGCAAGAAAAAAATACGTTACATTAGTACATTTCTTCAATACATGCACATTTTCTGATGCTTTATATTTTGTACATCTTTTGAACATGCAAATGCAATAAAAGAAAAATCTTGATCTGCCTTTAGCAGAACTAAACTCTCTTGATTACCATGACCTATTTTAATCCTTATGCTGCTAACCTTAGTAAATAGATATGAAGGGATATTATAGTTACCTATTTTAAACTTTGTTTTACATTGCTTCAGTTACTTCCTGGTTTCTGGCCTAGGCCAAAATAATGCCATACATCCCAGGAGTCTTCATGGGCATTTTTTCCTTTCATCTGGAGGAGGGGAGAAGGGAGCACACCCTCCTGTCTGCATAATTGAACTAAGGGCAGATGGATTCCAGAAAGTAAGAAATACATGAATCGTCTGCCCTTACTCAAGATGGCCATGGCTAGAACTGCTAGAGGGTTGTTTTTCAAAGCGATTTCTTAATAAAATAAAGCATGGGAACATGGATGGATGGGTAAGTTTGCTTTAAATATTAAAAATTAATTAAAGAGTGTTTTCAGTTTTTTGTGGTGCTCAGATACAGTTAATTTCCACTTTAAATGCCCTCAGCTTTTAATCCCTGTTGTGGGATGACAACATAGCTTTATTGTGGGCTTAGTGGACTGGTGCACAGTCATGTTGGAACAGGAAGGGGCCATCCCCAAACTGTTCCCACAAAGTTGGGAGCATAAAATTGTCCAAAATGTCTTACTATGCTGACGCCTTAAGAGCACAACCCCACACCATAATCACCTCTTCATTAAATGATTTGGACCAGTGCACAAAGCAAGGTCCATAAAGACATGGATGAGTGAGTTTAGGGTGAAGGAACTTGAGTGGCCTGCACAGGGACCTGACCTCAACCCGATAGAACACCTTTGGGATGAATTAAAGAAGGGACTGCGAGCCAGGCCTTCTCGTCCAAAAGTGCCTGACCTCACAAATGCGCTTCTGCAGGAATGGTCAACCATTCCCATAGACACACTCCTAAACCTTGTGGACAGCCTTCCCAAAAGAGTTTGAAGCTGTTATAGCTGCAAAGGGTGGGCCAACTCAATACTAAACCCTACGGGCTAAGACCGGGATGCCATTAAAGTTCATGTGCGTGTAAAGGCAGGTGTCCCAATACTTTTGACAATATAGTTTATGGTACATACACAAATATGTACATACACAATATAAGTTGTGCAGCAATATATGTTATACCAATTTTTAAAAGAGCTGAATTTTAAATAATGAAATTCGTTAAAAATATAATTTTCTTTTCCACTATAGCTGTTCTAGGACAGATCTATACATTTATACATCAGGAAGGTGTGAAGGGAGGATGCTGAAATCCGGTTTGTATGGAGGAGTTGGGGCAGCCATCGCCGTGTTGGTGATTGTTATTGTCACCGTTGGAGTTTTCCTGTTCCGTGCCACACATGAGAAAAACGAGTAAGACTTTTTTGTTTCCCCTCCTGTAAGATATTAGGGTAGTAAATAAAATGGGTGACGATAGAACGTAGACCACAAATAAAAACCTTTACAAGTAGAGTGGGTAAGATTTATAAATTCAGATTTTTGAATTTTTGAAATTCAGAGTCCATGTTTAGAATTTTCTTACTTTCTACTGTGCCAAATGTGACAGAAAGTGTAAATCTTGCAGGAATGGGGACACTTTGGGGAGGACTGCAGTTAAACACTGAAAATACCCATTTGCCTGGGGCATGACTTTAAACTTTGCAAAAAAAATAAAAAATACATACATTAAATAATTTATTATTAATATATTGTAAGCTCTACCGAGCAGGGCCCTCTAGTTCCTCCTGTATTGAATTGTATTGTAACTGTATTATCTTCCCTCACATTGTAAAGCGCTGCGCAAACTGTTAGTGCTATATAAATCGTACATAATAATAATAATATATTTTATATTATAAAGATTGAGGTCTACGTTCTGTTAAATGTTAATTTTAAAATTACTAACTACATTCCAGGTACATCAAAACAAAGGGAGTGCAAAGTCTTACAGTTAATTTTCTTTATATGGTAAATAAGAAACAACGTGGGTAGAAAAGCCTGTCCCCTGTCAGCAGCTGTAGAGATGGACTCTTGCTCTCTTTGGTGAAGCAGTGGTCTCTTTACAGAGATCTGACCCCCCCCCCCCCCCTGCTGAGCCAGAGATAGATCTTTCCAATCAGTGGGGTTCATAAGCTTGGTTGACATGAAAAATCTTTTTGTGACTTATCAAGTGTGTGCAAAAACTCTCCATAGAGACCACTGCCAGAGACTGTGCCGGAATTCTACATAGAGAACACAGCCAGGAACTGTACCTGAATTCTACATAGAGACCACAGCCAGAGACTGTGCCAGAACTCTACATAGAGACCACTGCCAGAGATTGTGACAGAACTCTACATAGAGACCACTGCCAGAGATTGTGCCAGAATTCTACATAGAGAACACAGCCAGAGACTGTGCTAGAATTCTACATAGAGACCACAGCCGGAGACCATTACAGAATTCTACATAGAGACCAATGCCAGAGACCGTGACAGAATTCTACATAGAGAACACAGCCAGAGACTGTGACAGAACTCTACATAGGGACCACTGCCCGAGACCATGACAGCACTCTACAAAGAGACCACTGCCAGAGACCATGACAGAACTCTACATAGAGACCACTGCCAGAGACCATGACAGAACTCTACATAGAGACCACTGCCAGAGACTGTGCCAGAACTCTACAAAGAGACCACTGCCAGAGACCATGACAGAACTCTACATAGAGATCACTGCCAGAGACAATAACAGAACTCTACATAGAGACCACTGCCAGAGACTGTGCCAGAACTCTACATAGAGACCACTGCCAGAGACTGTGCCAGAACTCTACATAGAGACCACTGCCAGAGACCATGACAGAACTCTACATAGAGACCACTGCCAGAGACTGTGCCAGAATTCTACATAGAGACCACTGCCAGAGACTGTGCCAGAACTCTACATAGAGACCACTGCCAGAGACCATGCCAAAACTATACATAGAGACCACTGCCAGAGACCATGCCAAAATTCTACATAGAGACCACTGCTTTCACATAAAGAGCAAGGGTCTCTCTCTGCAGCTGTTGGCAGGATGCAGGCTGTATGACATTGAGCACTTTTAGTTTTGTGTACCTGAAATGTATTTAGCTGATTTTAAATAAAAGTTCAATTAGGCTTTAAAGTCTAACACTACATTAAAGTTCTGTTTTTTTTTTTAGTCTAATGGGCCATACACACTATAATATTTTCTGAAGACTTTTTCCTTTAGACTTACCAAAACTATATAATTTGAGGTCAAACCTAAACACTTTCAATTTGTATGCAATCTGGCAGGCCCTTGCACTACATAGAAAAGGTAAATCTGAAGTAAATTTAACCACAAAAGTTGGATAGTGATGTCGCGAACCTAAAATTCGCCGTTCGCGAACGGCGAACGCGAACATCGGCAAATGTTCGCGAACCGGCGAACCTGGCGAACCGCCATAGACTTCAATAGGCAGGCGAATTTTAAAACACACAGGGACTCTTTCTGGCCACAATAGTGATGGAAAAGTTGTTTCAAGGGGACTAACACCTGGACTGTGGCATGCCGGAGAGGGATCACGCAAAAAAAAGTTCTTAAAAATTATAATTTTTTGATAGAGAGCCAATTATTGGAAAAATTAAAAAAAAATAAAAATAAAAAATTTCTTTGGATTTAGCATCTGGGGGGTCTAAAAAGTGTACCTGTGAAGTTTCAGCTCTGTAGCATGTCCAGAACCCCTAAAAAACAGCATTTGTCTTATATTTTCAGGAATATGGCTTCTCTGCGGCTGGCTTTTTCTCTTGCAGGCATTTATCGGGCATTTTTTTAGGCAGGCATGTCATTTTTTGTATTTAGTGTCTGGGGGGTCTAAAAAGTGTACCTGTCAATTTTCAGCTCTGTAGCATGTCCAGAACCCCTAAAAAACAGCATTTTTCTTATATTTTCAGGAATATGGCTTCTCTGCGGCTGGCTTTTTCTCTTGCAGGCATTTAGCCGGCATTTTTTTAGGCAGGCATGTCATTTTTTGTATTTAGTGTCTGGGGGGTCTAAAAAGTGTACCTGTCAAGTTTCAGCTCTGTAGCATGTCCAGAACCCCTAAAAAACAGCATTTTTCTTATATTTTCAGGAATATGGCTTCTCTGCGGCTGGCTTTTTCTCTTGCAGGCATTTAGCGGGCATTTTTTTAGGCAGGCATGTCATTTTTTGTATTTAGTGTCTGGGGGGTCTAAAAAGTGTACCTGTCAATTTTCAGCTCTGTAGCATGTCCAGAACCCCTAAAAAACAGCATTTTTCTTATATTTTCAGGAATACGGCTTCTCTGCGGCTGGCTTTTTCTCTTGCAGGCATTTATCGGGCATTTTTTTAGGCAGGCATGTCATTTTTTGTATTTAGTGTCTGGGGGGTCTAAAAAGTGTACCTGTCAAGTTTCAGCTCTGTAGCATGTCCAGAACCTCTAAAAAACAGCATTTTTCTTATATTTTCAGGAATACGGCTTCTCTGCGGCTGGCTTTTTCTCTTGCAGGCATTTATCGGGCATTTTTTTAGGCAGGCATGTCATTTTTTGTATTTAGTGTCTGGGGGGTCTAAAAAGTGTACCTGTCAAGTTTCAGCTCTGTAGCATGTCCAGAACCCCTAAAAAACAGCATTTTTCTTATATTTTCAGGAATACGGCTTCTCTGCGGCTGGCTTTTTCTCTTGCAGGCATTTATCGGGCATTTTTTTAGGCCGGCATGTCATTTTTTGTATTTAGTGTCTGGGGAGGTTTAAAAAGTGTACCTGTCAAGTTTCAGCTCTGTAGTATGTCCACAACCCAAAAAAAACAGCATTTTTCTTATGATTTTTAGTAGAAAACTAATGCAGTGTCTTTCCAGCTGTCTTTTTTTCTTTCTGGCAAGCTGAAATATGATATGCCAAGGCAAACATGCCTATCAGTTGAGCTATGACACAGACAACACTGCACACATGGGGAAATATGTAAAACAAAAAACAGGAAAAGGAAATTAGGTGACGGTCACAAAACATGATATTGTGATTGGCCAAATAAAAAGTCACCTCGCGATGAGGTCGCGCCAAAGTCGCGCTAAGTCGCGCCAAAGTCGCACTGGAAGCGACGCTACTTTAGTGGTAGCGGCAGTGTAAACCAGCACTAAAACATCCAGTGTGTGAATACGATCAGGTATGATGTTTTATCGGTCAAGTAGTGTAAGGGTTACGCCCGTCGCCCGCTTCACAGTGACAGACCAAACTCTGACAGACCAAACTCCCCGTTTAACAGTCAGTCAGTCCATTTGCACAACCGCAAACTCCCAATTTGCACAAGGTTGGATACCAAGCTAGCCATGTCCCGTTCCTTGTCCTCACTGACATCATTGAAGGTCTCTTCCTCCACCCAGCCACATACAACACCAAGGGTCCCCGAAAGGTGAGAACAAGCCCCCTGGGACGCCTGCTGTGGCTGGTATTCCACCTCCTCAAAGCCACCTTCCTCCTCTGACTTCTCTTCTTCAGACTCCTCTCTCTGCGTTGCCACAGGTCCAGCAATTGACAACGACAAGGCTGCTTCTGGTGGTGATGAGGACCACAACTCTTCCTCTTCATGCTCATCTACAGCCTGATCCAGTACTCTTCGCAGGGCACGCTCCAGAAAAAACGCATATGGGATGAGGTCGATGATGTTGCCTTGGGTTCGACTGACCACCAGGGTTGTCATCTCCGCAAAAGGACGCATGAGCCTACAGCCATTGTTCATGAGCATTCAGTAACGCGGCCAAAAAATACCCAGCTCCGCAGAAAGAATGAAAGAAAATGAATGTTTTTTTTAATGAAAAATTATCCTGCGGATCGCTTTTGGTCTGTACACAATGAAGCAACGACCTTATCATCTGGGGTGTGCCAACACAATCCTAGAGGTGATCGCTTCATTGTGATACGCAAGCCCCTTCACCACGACAAGGTAACGATCACGAAGGGGAATTGACACATGTATGTGCCTTTTTTTTTGTTTTTTTGCAGCCACAGTGTAGCACCAGAGGCCAGAAAAATTAGGCATGTACACATGCATGAAAAAGTAGGTATTGTTGCAGCCGCTGCTGTAGCAGCGGCCTGAAAAATTGAGGTTTTAAGGCAGAAAGTGCACTAAAACATTGCGGCTTGAACCGTAGTTGGTGGCGGAGATGTCACGTAAGTCATCCGGCATGCAGAGAATGATTATATACAGCAGCGTGTGGACCATTTTTAGGCCAAGGCATCTCAGTCATCACCAGGCCTTTTTTAGTCAAATGCATCCCCCACTGTCAGTCCCTTCGGGATCCATGCCTCATTCATCTTAATAAACGTGAGGTAATCAAGACTTTTTTGACCTAGGCGACTTCTCTTCTCAGTGACAATACCTCCTGCTGCGCTGAAGGTCCTTTCTGACAGCACACTTGAAGCGGGGCAGGCCAGAAGTTCAATGGCAAACTGGGATAGCTCAGGCCACAGGTCAAGCCTGCACACCCAGTAGTCAAGGGGTTCATCGCTCCTCAGAGTGTCGATATCTGCAGTTAAGGCAAGGTAGTCTGCTACCTGTCGGTCGAGTCGTTCTCTGAGGGTGGACCCCGAAGGGCTGTGGCGATGCATAGGACTAAAAAAGCTCCGCATGTCCTCCATCAACAAGACGTCTGTAAAGCGTCCTGTCCTTGCCGGCGTGGTTGTGGTGGTAGGAGGAGGATTACTTTCACCTCTTCCCCTGTTGGATTCCCGTTGTGCTGTGACATCACCCTTATACGCTGTGTAGAGCATAGTTTTTAACTTATTTTGTAGCTGCTGCATCCTTTGCGACTGCCGGTAATTGGGTAACATATCACAGACTTTCTGCTTATACCGGGGGTCTAGTAGCGTGGCCACCCAGTACAGGTCGTTCTCCTTCAGCCTTTTTATACGAGGGTCTCTCAACAGGCATGACAGCATGAAAGACCCCATTTGCACAAGGTTGGATGCCGAGCTACTCATGTCCAATTCCTCGTCCTCACTGATGTCATTGAAGGTGTGTTCTTCCCCCCAGCCACGTACAACACCACGGGTACCAGATAGGTGACAACGAGCACCCTGGGATGCCTGCTGTGGTTGGTGTTCCTCCTCCTCAAAGCCACATTCCTCCTCTGACTCCTCTTCCTCACACTCCTCTTCCAGTGTTGCCGCAGGTCCAGCAATCGATGGTAAGGCTGTTTCTGGTGGTGGTGATGGTGACCACAACTCTTCCTCTTCACGCTCATCTACGGCCTGATCCAGCACTCTTCGCAGGGCACGCTCCAGGAAAAAAACATATGGGATGATGTCGCTGATGGTGCCTTCAGTGCGACTCACTAGGTTTGTCACCTCCTCAAAAGGACGCATGAGCCTACAGGCATTGCGCATGAGCGTCCAGTAGCGTGGCAAAAAAATACCCAGCTCCGCAGAGGCTGTCCTAGCACCCCGGTCATACAAATACTCGTTGACCGCTTTTTCTTGTTGGAGCAGGCGGTCGAACATTAGCAGTGTTGAATTCCAACGTGTCGGGCTGTCGCAAATCAAGCGCCTCACTGGCATGTTGTTTCGCCGCTGAATATCTGCAAAGTGCGCCATGGCCGTGTAGGAACGCCTGAAATGGCCACACACCTTCCTGGCCTGCTTGAGGACGTCCTGTAAGCCTGGGTACTTCTGCACAAAACGTTGCACAATCAGATTCAACACATGTGCCATGCACGGCACATGTGTCAACTTGCCCAAATTCAATGCCGCCAACAAATTGCTCCCGTTGTCACACACCACTTTGCCGATCTCCAGTTGGTGCGGGGTCAGCCACTGATCCACCTGTGCATTCAGGGCGGACAGTAGTGCTGGTCCGGTGTGACTCTCTGCTTTCAGGCAAGTCAACACCCAACACTGTGTGCAAGACGTGACATGATTTCCTTTTCCACAATAGAGTACAGGTTGGGGATTGCCTTTTGTGAAAAATAATTTCGGCCGGGTACCTTCCACTGCGGTGTCCCAATAGCGACAAATTTTTTGAAGGCCTCAGACTCCACCAGCTTGTATGGTAAAAGCTGGCGGGCTAAGAGTTCCGACAAGCCAGCTGTCAGACGCCGGGCAAGGGGGTGACTCTGCGAGATTGGCTTTTTACGCTCAAACATTTCCTTCACAGACACCTGACTGTGGGCAGGTGACGAGCAGGAACTGCTGAAGGTGAGAGGCGGAGGGGCGGGTTGTTGATAGGGGGCATGGAGGACAGCAGTGGTTGACGTGGCTGAAGATGCTGGACCAGGAGGAGGATGGTGGCTTTCAGTTTGTGTGCTGCTTTTACTCATGTGTTGATCCCATAGGCGTTTGTGATGTGAGATCATGTGCCTTTGCAAAGCAGTTGTACCTAGGTGGGTGTTGGACTTCCCACGACTCAGTTTCTTTTGGCACAGGTTACAAATGGCATCGCTGATATCAGAGGCAGACACACAAACAAAAAAATGCCACACTGCTGAGCTTTGCAAGGACGGCATTCTGGTGGTGGCAACAGCTTGCGTTGATTGGCGTGCTGTCTGGCTGACCCCGGGTGCCGAATCTACATGCTGTCTGACTGCGCCACTAGCTCCTTGCGATGACCTCCTCCCCCTGCTTCCAACTCGTCTCCTCCTCCTCTCTGTCTCCCCATCTGAACTTTCCCCCTCTTCTTCTGCTCTTCGAGCAGGCACCCAGGTGACATCCACAGACACATCGTCATCATCAGCCGCTTCACTTGACAACTCAGCAAAGGCAGCAGCAGCAGGTACAACATCATCATCATCACAATGTACGTCCATGTGTATAATGCTGCCTGACTGAGACATATCCCCGTTATCTACATCCTCTGGCACTAATAGTTGCGCATCACTTATTTCTTCAAACTGATGTGAAAATAACTCCTCTGACGGATCAAGTGAAGCGGCTGTGGTGCTAGTGTTGGTGGTGGTGCCGGCGGGCTGGCGAGTGGTAAATTGAGAGGTGCCCGAAGCTGAGCTGGAGGAGGATGGTGCATTAGGGTTCCGAGCGGAAGCTGTAGACGATTGGGTGTCTTGTGTAAGCCAGTCAACTATGGCCTCAGAATTTTTTGAGTTCAGGGTCTGTGGTGGCCTCTGAACACTGGGCATTATTCTAGGGCCTAAGGAAATCACAGCACCACGACCACGACGGCCCTTGCGGGGTGGCCTGCCTCTGCCTGTCATTTTCTTTTTAAATGTGTTTTGTACTATGAGTGCAAGGTGCTGTGCCACCCTATAGGAGTGTTGGGCAGTGGGTACAGTACACTCTGTGGACCTGACAGTCACTGGCACTCAGGCAACTGCAATTAAAAAATATATATATTTTTTTTACTTGGCAAGCTGCTGTGCCACCTTATATATCAGTGGTGGGTGGGCAGTGGCACAGTACACTCTCTGTGGACCTGACAGCAGTCACTGGCACCCAGGCAACTGCAATTTTAAAAAATATATATTTTATTTTACTTTGCAAGCTGCTGTGCCACCTTATATATCAGTGGTGGGTGGGCAGTGGCACAGTACACTCTCTGTGGACCTGACAGCAGTCACTGGCACCCAGGCAACTGCAATTTTAAAAAATATATATTTTATTTTACTTTGCAAGCTGCTGTGCCACCTTATATATCAGTGGTGGGTGGGCAGTGGCACAGTACACTCTCTGTGGACCTGACAGCAGTCACTGGCACCCAGGCAACTGCAATTTTAAAAAATATATATTTTATTTTACTTTGCAAGCTGCTGTGCCACCTTATATATCAGTGGTGGGTGGGCAGTGGCACAGTACACTCTCTGTGGACCTGACAGCAGTCACTGGCACCCAGGCAACTGCAATTTTAAAAAATATATTTTATTTTACTTTGCAAGCTGCTGTGCCACCTTATATATCAGTGGTGGGTGGGCAGTGGCACAGTACACTCTCTGTGGACCTGACAGCAGTCACTGGCACCCAGGCAACTGCAATTTTAAAAAATATATATTTTATTTTACTTTGCAAGCTGCTGTGCCACCTTATATATCAGTGGTGGGTGGGCAGTGGCACAGTACACTCTCTGTGGACCTGACAGCAGTCACTGGCACCAAGGCAACTGCAATTTTAAAAAAATATATTTTATTTTACTTTGCAAGCTGCTGTGCCACCTTATATATCAGTGGTGGGTGGGCAGTGGCACAGTACACTCTCTGTGGACCTGACAGCAGTCACTGGCACCCAGGCAACTGCAATTAAAAAAAATATATATTTTTTTTTACTTTGCAAGCTGCTGTGCCACCTTATATATCAGTGGTGGGTGGGCACACAGTGGCACTGCAGTGGGCACAGTACACTCTGTGGACCTGACAGTAACTGGCAGCCCAGGCAACTGCAATAATAAAAAATATTTTTTTTTTTCAATTTATTGCAACAAGATGCTGTGCCACCGTATATATATCAGTGGTGGGCAGTGCACTGCAGTGGGTACAGTGCACTCTGTGGACCTGACACAGCACTCACTGCAATTATGACAGAGGAAAAAAAAAATATTTTTTAAAATGCCAGGTACTGTGCCTGTGCCACCCGAAATGAGTGTGGTGTGCACACAGTACAGTCTGTGGTGGGTCTGTGGCCTCTCACACACAGCGGGCAGGCAACTGCAGTGTACAATAGATATATATAGATATATATATAAAGAAAAAAATCTATTACCTTACCAGCCCTTAAAAGGGCTTTTGGGGACACTATATATATATATATATATATATATATATATATGTATATATATAAATAAAAAAAATCCTCAATTACCAGCCCTTAAAAGGGCTTTTGGGGACACTAGATAGATATAGATATATATATATATATGAAGAAACAACTCAATTACCAGCCCTTAAAAGGGCTTTTGGGGACGCTAGGTATATATATATATATATATAAAAAAAAAAAACCACAAATACCAGCCCTTAGAAGGGCTTTTTGGGGTGCTGATATTACAGCAGTAGTGGACCAAGAACACTGCAAGACCAGGAACACTGACTAACTGTCCCTAGCTTAACAGCAGCAGCAGCAGCAGCAGCTCTCCCTACTCTCACTACACACACTGCTTCAGAATGATCTAAGATGGATGCTGCCCTTGCTTATTTATAGGAGGTGGGAGGGTGTGGGAGGGAGGTACGCTGATTGGCTGGAAATGTGTCTGCTGACTGTAAAGTTCAGGGTCAAAGTTTGCCTCAATGATGTCTTATGGGGGGCGGACCGAACATCGCATATGTTCGCCGGCAGCGGCGAACGCGAACATGCTAAGTTCGCCGGGAACTGTTCGCCGGCGAACAGTTCTATACATCTCTAAAGTTGGATAGTGTGTATCCAGCTTTAGGTAATGTGGGGACATTTGTCTGGTCCTTATTGTCAACTAGTGCCCCCTTTTTATACCGATGACACCAGGAAAGGAAATGTAAGCTACAGGTGTCACTAAAGGCAGCCATAGATGGATAAAAATTGGAACCGGCTGAACGTCGGTCAATGTATGGATAGGCTGATTGTACTGAAGTCAATCTATAGATCGACTTCAGTACAATCATCAGCCTCCTGTTTTTTTTATTACTGCCAGCAGCTAAAGCCGCAACAGTGATCATTTTATTCTGACAGCTGGAAAACCTTCCACTGTCAGAATACAATAGCATATTAGGAGGGATTCCTCCATTAAAGCCTAGTATACACTGCTAGAGGCTCAGCTCAGGCCGGAGCAGCTGTACTTACAATCCAGTGTTAATACAGCCATTTCCCCTACTGTTCTCTTGTGTTTTGACAGTCCCCCCCCCCCCACGTGAACACTCCGGTCAACCCTCTTCGCTATTAGAGCGCTGATCGGGAACCTTTTTCGGTCATGATCCTTCAACAGAATAAAGGAAAAGGAATTGGCAGCACTCCAGGTTGAGTCAAAATCCAGATTTATTGACTGGACATCCAACTTATGACAATCGTGACTTGTCACGATTGTCATAATTTGGATGTCCAGTCAATAAATCTGGATTTTGACTCAACCTGGAGTGCTGCCAATTCCTTTTCCTTTATCAAGTTTTCACGGAGGCGAGCCGGGACATGCACCGCTGTGAGTCATCAGGCAATTACACCACCTTGAGCAGTGAGTCCTTGTCTCTTCCCCTTCAACAGAAGCTGGCCGAAAGGAGTGGCTGCAGTACACACGGGCTGAATGTTGGTCAGTTTCTATTCAACCGGCTGATGCTGCTTAACATTTGGCTCGTGTGTCTTCAGACAGTCAAGCACTTTTCTTCCCTTTAACCTGTGGTTAAAAGAAAGAAAACTGCATAATATGTGGTCTGCCAAAGACAAGAATACGTTGCCAGCAAAAAAAAAACTGACAACGGTTCTATCCTTTCCCCACTTTACAAATAAAAAGGTTTTTTTGTTTTCTCTGTGGAGAGATTTATCATCACTTCCTTTCCTTGTCCACTTGGGATATTTCCACCAAGCTTTGTGTATTTTTCCTCATTCTGTTATAATCTCTATAATAAAAAAAAAAAAAAAATACACAACCCAGTCGGAATAGGTTGTACTAGACATACAGATCCCTTCTGCCTGTGTCACCCTGCAGGAGGAGGAATGACTCATGGAACTCTTCAGGCTCCATGCACACTGGCTTAAAAATTGCTGCTACTACAGGAGTTTTGTGTTTTGCCTGTAGAAGCAACTCAATGTTATCCTATGTGTTCATACACATTAGGATGATTACAGGCATATTTTTAGCTCAGTGTTTAGAGGCAAGAAAAAAAAAAAACCCTTCTGGTTTGCGTTTCTAACTGGATCTTTCTGGAAGAAAAAACAAAAAAATCTCCTAAACTCGTCTAAGCTATGTACAAAAAACACTCTATATTAACTTTTTTTTCTACCTTTTTTTAAGCCCAGCGTGCATGGAGCCTCACAGTGGCTATAGCAGGTGTGCAGACCTGGGAACTTGGTGGAGAAATCTCACCAATAGAATCCCAGAGAAACTGCCAGATGCTTTATCTCTCCAGCATTTACCAAACACTTGGTGGACTGATCCTTTAAGTCATGAAGGTGTAAAGCCTCGTACACACGCACGGATTGTTGGCCAACTGATTGGCCAACTTTTGTCCAGTGTTGTTTGTTGGTTGAAATGTGCTCTAGACTTGCACTGGACTTTTGTTGGCCAACAAAAACCAACTTCAGAAGTGATGTCATGTGATGGTTGACTTTCCCTGTGTTTTTTCTTCTCTGAGCATGCCCAGTCTTGCTCATCTGATTTTTGTCTGCCGAAATCTGTACTGACTGAGGAACAATCGGCCGTTCTTTGTTGGCCAACAAAAATTTTATAGCATGCACAGCAGATTTTTTTCGGCCGAAAATTCGCAGTTGGTTGTCGGAAGCATCATACTAACAAGCCTACAATCGGCAGATCGGACGTTGGCCAACAATTTACGGCCAACAATCTGTGCGTGTGTACGGGGCTTAAACTGTCCCTATTTGCTCGTGTATGTGTTTGTGTAACTCTTATATGTTTCCAGGGAATTGATTATTGATGACGACCAGGATAAATGGTATGAAGATAGTAACGATAATTGGGATATAAAGAAAGGCTTTACCAACCTGGCTGGACAATCGGATGATATGGAAGATGGTAAATTAAACAAAAATTCTTAAGGCCACAGTACTCTACACACTGCTACATACTACATAGATACAGTAGATGTTGGACATGGCCTTTTTCGTTTTCCACACTCTCATTTATTTCACCCTCTTTGCTATCTTTTCTTTCTTTCCTCCTTCCTTTTTTTATTCATAGAAGCTATTGTTTCATTTCACTGGATAAAAGATAACCAACAAGCCTAAAACAGCTGTATAGTGTGGAATAAATGGCCCCACAGGATAAGGCAGTATTGGTATTATAAACCACTGATTTTGAATGCACACCGAGACAGGCACACAGTTCCTTCTGTCTGTATCACCCTGCAGGAGGAAGACAGACTCATAGCCCCTTCTGTCCGTATCACCCTGTAGGAGGAGTACAGACTCATAGCCCCCTTTTGTCTGTGTAGCACCCTCCTAGGTAGGTGCTAGGCAAAAGCATATATGTGGCCCTATTCTGCTTATCAGAAGGGTCTGATTTATTAGTTAGCCTATCACATGCTTCCAGGTGTGACCTGTTGAGTCTGGGGAGTCTCCCCACTGTATCCAATGAGGAACCTTGTTAGACAGTGGAGAAAACCTAGCCAATAGCACACCAGGGTTTATGACTGTCCCAGTGGGTTTGCATTGCTGCAATGCATCCTGGGATTGGGAATAAATCCTGAGGGAGCATGTGACAGGGTGTCTTTTGGCGGGAGCAAAGTCCCAGGAGGAGGTGATGGCTGTCTCTCCTCCTGCTGAAGTGAGGAATGTGGTCCAGGCAGTCGGCCTAGGGACCAGGGGTTGAGCTGTGCTGCAGATGATCCAGTGTGTGCTGGCCAAGTGGAGCTGCTGGGCAGAATGCTTCTGGAAAAACAGTGTCATGAGTACTCAAGCATCTGCCTAGGGGTCTGCCTAAGAGTTGGGACCACTCCAGAGAGGTCAAGGGGATCCAGAAGTCAGCTAACCCAGAGTGATACAGTAAAGGGGGTGCCAAGTTGTTAAGCCCTGAAGATTAGGGGGTAAAGGGGGTGCCAGGAAGGGCCCTGAAGTTGCTCAGCAGTGCAGTCTACTATTAAAGTCAGCTACCTCAGGAAAGGAGTGCCTTAGGAAGCTAATAGGATTCTTTCACAGTCAAAGGTTAAACAAAGTAAGCGGCCCAGCCGTGACTAGCTCATTCAGCGTTAACCAGCGTCAGTCAGCGCTAACCAGCGTCAATCAGCATTTTTTGTACAGTCCCTGCCTTTTTGCGCATAGTTCAGTTATTGGAGTATCTCATTCATCCCTTCTCCTATCCAAGTTCCAAATAAAATACAAAAACCAAAGAAACTGGACTGGTCCTTGTCTGAGGTAAAATCACTTGGAAACATGCCTGAATGTTCTACTGTTGCTAATGGTAACCCAGGGGAACCCACACTCAGCAGCTCCCATGGGGGTAGTGCTACATCTGTATCACCCTGCAGGAGGAGGACAGACTCATAGCCCCTTTCTGTCTGTATCACCCTGCAGGAGGAGGACAGACTCATAGCCCCTTTCTGTCTGTATCACCCTGCAGGAGGAGGACAGACTCATAGCTCCCTTCCGTCTGTATCACCCTGCAGGAGGAGGACAGACTCATAGCTCCCTTCTGTCTGTATCACCCTGCAGGAGGAGGACAGACTCATAGCCCCCTTCTGTCTGTATCACCCTGCAGGAGGAGGACAGACTCATAGCTCCCTTCTGTCTGTATCACCCTGAAGGAGGAGGACAGACTGATAACTCCCTTCTGTCTGTATCACCCTGCAGGATGAGGACAGACCCATAGCCCCTTTCTGTCTGTATCACCCTGCAGGAGGAGGGCAGACTCATAACTCCCTTCTGTCTGTATCACCCTGCAGGAGGAGGACAGACCCATAGCCCCTTTCTGTCTGTATCACCCTGCAGGAGGAGGACAGACTCATAGCCCCCTTCTGTCTGTATCACCCTGCAGGAGGAGGACAGATTCATAGCTCCCTTCTGTCTGTATCACCCTGCAGGAGGAGGACAGACTCATAACTCCCTTCTGTCTGTATCACCCTGCAGGAGGAGGACAGACTCATAGCTCCCTTCTGTCTGTATCACCCTTCAGGAGGATGACTCATGGACTACTCATAATGGCAATAGCAGGTGTGCAGAGCCCCACCAATCTCGCCAATACAGTCCCAAAAAACTGGCAGGTGGTTTATCTCTCTAGCATTTACCAAACACTGAAATAATTAGCTTTATGGCAGACTGATCCTTTCTCTGTGTAGGAAAAAAAGTTATTCTTCTGTTTGTCTCGCTATGCAGGAGGAAGGAGAGACTCACAGCTCTCCTGCGACCCTCCAGGAGTTTGGACATGCTCATTACTGTCATCTGTCTATATCACACTTCAGGACTAGTGAAGAGTTAAGGTTCAGCAAGAATCCACTAAAAATTGTCATATAATACCAGGCCACAGACTGGATCAGCTGTGGCCAGGGAATTCTCCACTCCGCAGCAAAATATAACAAAGGGACGAGGATGCAAGTGAAATCATTGACCTAATATGGCCACATTTGGACAATGTCATTGACCAAATATGGCCATGAGGCCATATTAGGTCAATGATGTCACCAGCATTCCCACCCATTTGTTATGTGCGGCTGCAGGATGTAGAATTCTCTGACCACATTTGATTGGTACAGTGGCCTGCTACCTTGTGACAGCATCCTGTGGGTTCAGCCCAGCTCCTCCTAAATCATAGCTGTCTTTTGTCTGTATCATAACAACAAAGAGCAGAGCCGCTCAGGTGTCAGTTCAATGGGTGGTGCTGGTCAGATCCGCCGTCCAAGCAATGAAGAATCCAAGAAAGTAGACCGCACTCAGGAAAAGTAAGATGAAAACAATCAAAACTCCTTTATTCTTCTTCGGTGCAGCAGACAGACAGTACAATGCATATAACAGACGTGCCGGGTTAACGCGTTTCACAAATTAAATCGCTTACTCATAACCATACACTGTATGGTTATGAGTAAGCGATTTAATTCGTGAAACGCGTTAACCCGGCACGTCTGTTATGTGCATTGTACTGTCTGTCTGCTGCACCGAAGAAGAATAAAGGAGTTTTGATTGTTTTCATCTTACTTTTCCTGAGTGCGGTCTACTTTCTTGGATTCTTCTTTTGTCTGTATCACACTTGAGAGGAGGGACAGACATATAGCTCCCTTCTGTCTATCCGTCTATTTCAGTTTGAGGACAGTTGAATCGGCTGCTAATTTTCTATGTCACGTAATTTTTTTTTTTCCTTTGCTATTCATGTAGGCTCAACCAGTTCCGGAGATTCTGGTAGAAAGCCATTCAAAGCCCAACTGGAAACAGTAGACACAAACATTCAGGTGAGTTAAAAGCATAATCTTAGATGTGTTTGCTGTACTATACTTATTTGCTCAGCATACAGTTTATTTAGTTAATCTAGAAAAAAAAGATTGAATTTCTGTTTATGGCTTTAGCATGTAAATTGCGATCTTCAAATTTCAATTAAAGGAATTTTAGGTGTTGTATATGTTAACATATATGTTAAATAAGTCATGGAAATTTCCCGGATGGACAGGTCCACCTGGGGTGTGCCTGTACAGTGGCTGGGACTGGGAGGGCTTCCTTGCAACTGTCAGAATCCAGTCCTATGTGATTAGAGTGTGAAGAGTCTCGCAGAAAAAGCCAAGGCTAAGTTTGGGGTTGTTGTGGTGCTAAATACAGAGATACTCCCTGTGGAGGTATTATATTATCCAGGCTCTTGTTGTACCTTTCTGTGTGTGTAGAAGTGCTGTGTAGAATATTGGAAAGGATTTGCAGGTATTTGCAGGAGCCTGTGGTGCAATTTATTGTAGCCACAAGTTCAATAAAAAGAAACAAAAGAAAAATTAGATATCAAGGCATACTGAGTGAGTAGTAGTGAAGGGCTGGAGTGGTTGGCAGGGGGTATTTGCCCCTGGGCCATACTTTTATGATATTTTGAGCTGGTGGCCATCATTACAACATTGATCAGAGCTGGACCCACAGTTAGTGACACATGGTGGACATCTAGTTCCTAATTCAATTTACTAAAACTGGGCAGTGCACGATTTGGTACATTCCTTCATAGAAACCAATCAGCTTCCATTTTTTTTTTAAAAGCTTAATTGAAAAAGCTGAAGTTAGAAACTGACTGGCTACCATGGTGCTCCTTAATCTCGTTAACCATGTCATGTGGTTATAAAAGATAATGGAAGACACTCATAATCCATTAATTTGTATAAAGCTGGTTTATTAAATAAAAATTGCACTTACATCAAGGGCAATGAATTTGAGCGATATGGGATAAAACCTTGCACAGGACCTGCAGTGTGGTCAGCGCTAGTTGACATCACCTTGCTAGCTACGCGTTTCCTCTCAGAAGGTATCGACTGGGATGAGGGCTCTTTGCTACTAAATAGACATGTGCAGAATGAAACAATTTGTTTCATTTAGTTTTGTTTCGATTCGTTTTTTCCATAAATTCATTTAGTTAAATTTGTTTAATCCGTTGAATTAATTTTTGGAATTAGTTTCATTTATTTGTATTCAAACTGATTCCAAATTTCCAAATTGGAATAGTTTTAAAAATATTTTGGAAAAGTTTTCGAATTTGAATAGTTTTCAAATTCAAATTCGAAAAGTTTTCAAATTTGAAACGTTTTCAAATTTGAACTCAAAAAGTTTTCAAATTCTTGCTTCTAACTTTCCTCACCGGTTCCAAACATACATGCAAATGTTAAGGTACAACTTCCATAGCATGATACCATAAAATAAATGTTTTAATTTAAAAAGAATAACGCTTACACTTAGTAAAAACACATTCAGCGTTGTGAATCAAATATTCAGCTCTCAGGGTTGTGAACCAGGAAGTCCAGGATGTGATGCGCTCCACGGAACCAAACCGGAAGTGACACAATGACGTTATAGCTCCGCCCTACTCGTTTTGTCACACTGACATCATCAGGATATGCCATGGCTATATGGCATATCCATTTATCTAGACATGATGTATCAAAATTCAGTCTGATACTGGGGGGTAGTACAGAGCAGTGCCAATACCCACTCTCCTTTTTTATCTTCATTTATTGGACACTATCATGGCAGCTAGTCCTAGTGGGAGCAGCAGCTATATATATGAGTCACATCCATAGCACGGAAACATACAATACAAACTAAACAAAATATTAGCTGTAGGGAGATAAGCGTTAGTTCTTCTGATAGTACAAACTATGAGCTGCATGTGGATACAACAACATGTACCAGCCTTTTAAAACTAAATAAGGACTGACTAACAGGTTATATGGACCATGTTTATGACAGTCCTGTTGTGTTTGGAGTCACTATAATTGGTAGGATGCACTGGTGTTGGAAATCCCAGGGGGCAAGCACAAATCAGAGGCCTATGGTGCAGCGACTCGGCCCTCCTCCCACTCTCCCTCTTCCGTCCTCCTCCTGACGCCATTCCAAGCTGAAGTTCTGCTCCAGATACTCTCTACTTACCGGCTGAATCTGGGTTCCCGACCTTGCCAGCAGAGGGTGGTTGGGGGGAGCTGGGACAGCTCGGTCAGGACTGCCTGGGGGAGAAGAATCTCAAATGGGGCATGGAACTGGCCTTAGCTCAGACACAGTTTACACAATCCATGCTGGGGGGGGGGTGGCGGGGTGGCCTGCGCTTTGTCCTTGTCTTCAACCCACACTCAGTAGGTCAGTAGCAGGGACTTTTTACTTCTCTTCACCAGGAATCCTTTAAGCATGTCTGTGGCAGGAGCAGTGAAGCCTTTTTGTGGGGCATCAGAGTGGCCCAGGGGGCAATTGCCCCCTGGCCCAGTCCTCCCCTGACTGTCTGGTCTATGTAACCTATGGCCAGTTCTGAGGCAGATAACTTTCCTTATACCAGTGAGGTACCACACCCAAAAGTCCTTGCTCAAAGCTGGAAGAGTCCTTTTCACATATCTACCCCTTCAAAATGAAGTGGTATGAAACCAAACATCATAATTTATCTAGACCTTGTTCTAAAAAAGGCAGTTGCAGGTTTTTCCCCCATGTGTTTCCCCCAATAGAATAAAACAATGCTACCTAAATGGTAAAGTTTACTGTTTTTCCCCATTTTTATTTTAAAGCAAAAAGACATTATTTATGTATGCCATGTTCTTCATTGCTTTTTTTTGTAAGTATTATTTCTATAAATTTTTCCATGCACTGTACTTCATTTTTGGATTAGTAAATATAAAATGATTATGTTGGCCTTCCGTGTATAAATCTGTTGTGCTATGTGTATTTTAGTACCAGTGTCTGTAAGCTTGGTTGTAAATTCTCTTCTAATCTGTGTGAGATTGCATCATGTGGCTACGCCCTTGTGTTTTCTGTGATTGCAGCTGAAGGAATGAAATAGACAATTTGTGTAAATGTTGAAAACTGTCAATGTGTGGAAGCTATTGAGTCTGCCATAGGCAGGCTCAGATCTTATACCCAGAAACAGGGATATGTTTGAGTGTACAGTTGCCTAGTAGGCTAGCCAGCTGACAAACTGGTGGTGGCATCTACTCTGATCTAGTGACATCTGATGGCATTTCCACTGATCTGGAGTCATCTAGTCACTTAGAGGTATATTTACTAAAGCTAGAGAGTGCAAAATCAGTCACATTTTTTGCAGAGAAACCAATCAGCTTCTAACCTCAGCTTGTTTAATTACTGTAAACTTTGGCAACAAAAACCTGGAAGCTGATTGATTTCTCTGCAGAAGTATGACTGGTTTTGCACTCTCTAGCTCTAGTAAATAAACCTCTTAGGCCCCTTGTACACAGGCTTTTACGATCGGATCTGATCCGCCTATCAGTTTTTCAGGCGGACCGGATTGGATTCTCCATGTAGCCCTATGGAGCAGCGGATGTCAGCGGAGGATCGGATCAGATGGGATCGGATGAGAATGGACAGGCAGTCCGTTCTTATCCGATCTCCCTATAGAGGAGAGCGGGGATCTGACAGCTCCGTCTCTGCACACAAATCTGCAGATTGATCCCCCGCTGAGCAGAACGGACTCCGTCAGGCGCACCGCCCATGTGAAAGGAGGCTTGATGTGTGCATGCTGATTGTCAGTTGGTTATTGTATTCAAATTGGGGAACTTTGGGTTCTCAAGATAATTCATGTTCTGTTCAATTTACAAGGATGCAGAATAGCAATAAGTTTTCCATCATCTGACCTCCCTTCTCCTTTTACTGTCTGTACCCCAATTCATGACAGGTGTGTCACACTAAGCCATATTATAGAGAAACACTCACCTTTCGCCATATCCACCTATAGCTGTTATACCGTGGCACACTTTGCATGGTGCACTTTTGTAAGCCCAGAGAAATCCACCAGGAGAGAAATATCCTGATGCTCATTGCCCCTTAAGCCATAAGTTCCCAATCTTCCTCTGGTGGAGAGTTTAATAGTAGCAAAGGGTTGAAGCAAGGGGGATGATATTTCTACAAACACCGTACCTTAAAGTATAACTATATTACTTGCTCCATTGCCTTATACAGTCACACATGCTTATGCTTACTTTTGCCACTGCCCTGATCCAATTTTGATATGAATAAGAACATTATTACCCCCTGACTACCCACAATGTAACAATTTAGGCCTGGGTAGTTAATTGCCAAGTCCCAGCACTGTCATCTAGAACCAGGGGAGCAATGCATAGAGTGTGAAATTATCAGCAATGCCTTATTGGTTTGTTTTACAGGTGAGAATACAGAGACCAGTGATATCCCATTCCCATACATAAATCAGATTCACTGGATAAAGGAAGGAAAATCCTGTACACTCTGGGGTATTTTCAAAGGACTGCATATATATGAACATATGAACATTTTTGCTCTGGAAAAGCTGATGAAGATCCATTGAAATGGAACATGGGTTTTGGTCTTTATGGTCACTGTATGTACTGACAGATAATAATCTTATACACCTAAGAGACGAGTCACAGCCATCCTCAGATCTCAGTTCATAGTTGAACGTCTTTTCCTGTATCTACCATCAGGCATAGTAAAATAATATATCTTGTATGATGCTGCAAAATTATATTTCTGCAGACCAATGTGATGTTTTCTTTAAGGTGACCTGTCATGTGCGAAAAGTTCCTGGACTGCCATTATATACTATGTAGGTGCCACAAGCTGTATTTGCAAAGAATTGGAGTTTTTCAAACATGCAAACCTGGCCATATTTCCCAGTTGTCCTCAATTTCTGCTCCAGCTCCAAACTTGGCACCCTTACCCAATATCACTATTCCACTGTCCAGTGAGGAAGCTGCAGTGCATAACAAAGCATGCCAATTGGATAGACAGGACACCACTATCTAACTATGCAGAGAGGAAGCCTCAGTGCATAGCAAAGTATGCCCATTGGATAGTGAGATGACCCAACACCACTATTTCACTGTCTAGGGAGGAAGCCTCAGTTCTTAGCAAAGCATGTCCATTGGATAGTAGGATGACCAGAGTATGTTAGAGGACTTCGCTAAAGCAGAAGGGGAGACTGATTTACTGCTGAACTCTAGGCAGCCATAAAATACACAAATTAATACAGAGCTCTGTTTATTACATGAGTTTGAATGCAAGCAGTGTAAGCAACTTAATTTGACTTTGTATCAGCCTCTTGTAATCTCTGTAAAGCAGAGCTGAGACTGGGGGAGGGAGTAGCAGAGCAAGGAGCCAGTTAATTGTGCTACCGTGCACTTGTATTAACAAGGAGCATGCTGACAAGAGAACAGAGCAGAGTGACAGAGAGATGATCCCATCAATGTTCTGCTACTCTTTTCACTGTCTAGTTACAGGCTGGGGGGGAATAAGACTTGCAAGTAGGGATGAGGTCAAAGTTCAACCAGAACACAATTTTAAAGGACTTTTTACTCATTTGGTGAGAGTTGAATGTCATGTATGGTATCAGTAGAACTACTGCTTCTATACATGACAGTTTCCTTGCTGACTCTGGTTGCTGAGGAAGCAACGGGTGCCAGCACCTGCCACTTCTTTAACAACCAGTGACATCACTCTACCCCATTCATTTAGTGTCCAGGAACCCCCAGCTTTGTAAGCAAAGGTGTGGGGTTAGCATGACATCACTAACCAAACATGGCCACATGACCACATTTGGGCAATGACGTTGACTGAAAATGGACACAATTATATTTGATCAATGATGCTACCTGGGAGACCACACCCCTTTATTCACTTTTAGTGGTGGCATCCCAGGAGATGTCATTTGGATTCAATCAGCAACAGGATTGGACATGTCCTTTGGTTGGTGAGCTTTTTTCCTTATGCAGGCATCAGGTATCATCATGACTGATATAGATCGGTATCTCTGGAAAAAGTGATTGATAATTGATTTACATCACCAGGCATTTCTTTTTTAATTAAAGACTTGTTAAAAACAATAAGCGTCACCATACACATTACAAGCTGAGTGTACAGTCTTTGTACAAGCAATTTTACCAAAGCAGTTTACCAAAACTAGGTAATAAAAGAACTATCTAAGATATCCACAGGGTATTTTAACTTCAATTTTTATTATACATAGATAAAAACAAACAAACAATAACTAATAGTGCATAATTATATAAACCCAACAACCAGCTGGATATACACAAAATTTGAAAATGGATGCAAGGACAGACCAGTTTCCGTACAGAAGACTCCTAGGTACCATTGGTGGAGAGAACCGGACCTGACCCTACATGTTTCGGGTGTAATACCCTTCTTCAGGGGTCAACCAAAGTTCAATACACTAATTATACTAGAGGAAGTCCTCCTATAGAGATAACTGGGCTGTCAGTTAAAAACGGTATTCACCGAAAGAGGAGTGCCAAGTCTCCCATATACATAGTTCAATAGAGAAGAGAATAGTGCAGAAAATGGCTGGTAAGCGGCAGGACCGTGGGCGCCACAATGATCCACGTTTGGTCCGGGGAAATCCTTAATAGGTATATAGGCTGGTATGAAATACCTGCCATAAATTAGTATTTCTCATGGCTAGAGGTCAACAAAGTATAATGGAAGTATCAATCCATAACGTGGAGTATTCCTGAAGGTGAAAATCTGCGTCTTCCTGGGGAGATGGCAGCCTCTGCAGCTCTGGAAGCTCTAGATTAAGACAAGTACACACTATGGAAGGATATGCTTTGTTCATATTTCATGTCTGAAGTTTACAATCACTTTAACTGCATCAGAAATAAATTGGGTCTTCCTTCCTACCAGACAGGGCTAAGCTGTGTTGCACAGCCATGTAAATCTCAGGTCTGGTTTGAAAAACTCCTTGCATTCAGGAAAAAAAAAAAATGTCTGGGTAAACTACATACTTTCAGGCTCCTTGTAGTACCTACTGTTAGGAAATACTATAATTTAAGGAACCACTTGCATATGACAGGTTCATAATAATTATTGTCTTTACAGCAATAACCACTCCTGGTATTGAGAAATCAATGATGGGTAAAAGGTGGTTTGTTGATACCATGTCAAAGGTTACCTGTACTGAGACCTATCAGGCTGTCCAAGTCTTCCATACTGTCTTTATCAATGCTCTAAATGTCATCAACACCAGTTGGTTACCATATTGCCTTATGCAAATCTTTACTGTGGAGGAAATAAGAAGCTCTTTGGGTAAGGCTATGAAAAATATTGGAAGTAAACTAAACTCCCAATGGTAAAAAGAAAACATTTTATTAAAGCCTTAGGCTACATTCACACCTGAGCTTAGCATTTTCGCGCAATTTTTACCGCGATTTTTACCGCGATTTACAGGCGTTTTTACAGGGGTTTTTTGTGCAGGCGTTTTTAGATTGAATAGAGACCAATGGAAAACGCCTGTAATCTGCCCAAAGAGAAGCTCATGTACTTTTTTGAGCGTTGGGTGTTTTGCTCACAGCGTCAAAACGCTCAGATGTGAACAGGGGGCCATTGAAATGAATAGGATTTGTCTTGTTGGGCGTTTTGAGAGCTGATCCTAGAGCAGAAAAACTCCCCAAAATGCCCCAAAACACCTACATGTTAACGGAGCCTAAAGTCTGGCAGTAGTAAAATAAATAAAATTGCCAAAAGCTACTGAAAAATATATATTGCTCCCTTTTCTAGGAGATTTAACACAAAGTAATGTTTATTTTTTTTATCCATGGTCTGGTGTCTTCCTTCACATCCGTTCCAGTTGTAAAGACTGGTGGCTATCACAAGATCATAGAATAAGATAAGTATTACTCTGTGTTAATACATCTCTTAGTAAAAGGTACAATACATTCTTTGTCGACTGGAAAGGCTACTTTTTAATTTTTTTTATCACTGCTAAGTACAAAACGTATACAATTCCTGATTTAGTTATTTTCTTACCTAATTTATAGTTACTGTTATTTTTTTCCTTTTTCATGTATTTCGGTTCTGTGATTTTGATAAAATGATATGTTTATATATATTTGCATGTTACTACACATTATATATATTACTATGCAAACTATGAACGTGAATATTGTAGACCAAAAATTATTAAAGAAAAATATATATTTTTTGCATAATGTCTAGCATTTTCTAATTATTAAGCTCCTTAAGGTCAGGAACTGATGTAATTGTACAATATATATATGTAAAGCACTGCGTAATTAAATGGCGCTATATATATATATATAAGTACCTGAAAAAAAAAACTAAAATAAAATTAAGGATTGATTAATCAGACATTTTTTAAATAAAGATTGTATTCAACACAATGAAAAGGATATGTTTGAAACAAAATTATATATTTATATATATATTTAGAGTCAATATTAATTCATGATCACATTACTAAACATTTATAATAATAAATACATCATGTTTAAATATATTAACTGCTTAGATGCAAATAATTGTGTGTATTAGTAATTACTATGACTAATACTTTCTTTGCTTTAGTTATTCTGTACTTGGCTTAGAATTTGAAGCTTTTTTTTTTTATTTAGATAAAATGGGTTAGTTTGGTCAATGTTTTATTGCTGCCTGTGAATCCATTGCAAGTGCACTACCAGTTAAAACCTAACTAAATTAAAAACTATTCCAACCTCCATTTTAAGCCTGCTCTTTCTACCCTGTTAAAGTAAAGATGTCGATAGTTAACCTATTCTGAAGCCACTTTGGTCTGGTCACATGAACGATCCAAACACTGGGTTTACCGTACTGAAGGGACAGCCAACGACGAATGCCCCCATAGTAAGCCTATGGGTGACTTTACCAACCCAGGCTCTGCAGCCATTGTTGGTGATCTCTCATCTACACTGAAGCTGGTGTTGGGACCTGATCATGTGACCAGACCAGAGTGACTTCAGAATAGATAAATATAGACCTCTTTACTTTTATAGGGATTTGGGAGTAGATTTAAGCTTAGTTAGGTTTTGACTGGAATTATAATACTTTAACCGGTTGCCGACTGCGCACAGTACATTTACTGCGGCAGTCGGCCCCGGCCAGGCAGAGTGACGTAGGTCTACGTCGCTCGCCTGTCACTCCTTCTAGAGCCAATAGCGGGCGGGCGCGCGCCCGCTGAGGCGCGCGCCCGCCTCGGCTCGTTCACGGAGGAGTGCGGGAGTGTGACTGGCGGACCCGATGTCCGCCGGTCACACTACGATCGCCGGTACAGCGGGAGAAAGACAGAGCGGCTTATGTAAACAAGCCACCTGTCAGTTCTCCCTGTGTAAAAGTGAAGATCAGACAGTTCTACTATGTAGAACTGTTGATCTTTGTTTTTACACTAGTAGACCTGTCCCTGCACAGTTAGAATCACGCCCCTAGGACACACTTAACCCCTCCCTGTCCAATACTGTTAACCCCTTCCCTGCCAGTGTCATTTTTGCAGTAACAGTGCATATATATAGCACTGATTACTGCAGTAATGTCACTGGTACCCCCAAAAGTGTCAAAAATGTCAGTCAAGGGTCCGATCTGTCCGCCGCAATGTCGCAGTACCGCAAAAAAAATCGCAGATCGCCGCCATTACTCGTTAAAAAAAAAAACACCAAAAATGACAAAAATCTTTCCCTTTGTTAGTAAACGCGATAACTTTTGCGCAAACCAATCAAAATACGCTTTTTGCGATTTTTTTTTACCAAACATAGGTAGCGTAAAACAAATTGGCCAAAAATGTTAAAAAATTTTGATTCTTACATTTTTTTTGGGGGGAATTTCATATAAAAAAAAGTGAAAAATATTGTTGTTTTTGCAAAAATTACGCTCTTTTTTTGGTTATAGCGCGTGATCAAAAAATCGCACAGGTGATCAAATACCACCAAAAGAAAGCTCTGTTTGTGGGAAAAAAAGGACGTGAAATTCGTTTAGGTACAGCGTCGCACGACCGCGCAATTGTCCGTTAAAGTCACGCAGTAAAAAATCGCAAAAAAAACCCTGCTCTTTTAGCAGGAAAATCCTCCGGTGGTAAAGTGGTTAAGTAGGTTTGCTATCTTTATTTATCCTGGTGACCAGTGCCAATGAGAAAGTAATAGTAAATCAAAAAAATGTACAGTTCTTACCAGACCAGTTAGGACAAAGGCAGTAATAAAAACACAATAGGGATTTTAAACTTCCCTACTTTTTTCTACTTTTCTATCCAGTTATCCAATAATTCTCATTTATACAGTTATTCCTTAAAGATTTTCTTGTCAACTTTTTTTAATGACGAATGCAAAAGCAGAAAGCCATAATTCTATGTTATATTTCTATATTGGAACCCTTAAAAGAACAAATATGAGAGACTGCAATCCTTTAAATATGCATTGAATCCTAATTTATCGCCATAAACATTCATACAATCAATGCTAATAATGATGAAGTCAAGAAAATAAAAGTCAAGAAAATAGCTGATTCATTTGAATATTGGCATAAGGATCTGTCCAATCTGTTATAGTATATATTATTATATTATACATAATTCTTTGCAAGTAAATAAAAAAAAGAGAGAGAGAGAGATTAACACAAGCCAATTTGCCTGATTTGCAAATAATTGTTTAAAATAATACTTACTATGTGCATCATAGATTTACGTCTTCTAAAGATAAACCTTGTGATTTATTAAACACATGTATATAAAGACGTTGCATGTAACTATGTAAAAGGAGCAAAGGGTAAGCTAATTACTTTATTTTTTTCTGTAGCTTAGATTTGCACAATATACCAGTAGGTTACCAACCATGATACCTAACCATTTGAGCATTTAAGCAAATTTAGAATATTCACTATAGGTATATTGAGTGAGCAAAAACATTGTCATCACTTAAAGGGTTATGTAATTTTTCAGAAAAACTGAAAAGGTGAGAACTAACACCCTAAACCCACATCACCTCTCCCCGCCCAGTCTCTGCTGTACTTATCTCTGTGGGTGATGAGCTGTCCGTGCTCACATAGGCAGTGTAACAGTCTGGGGATTTGAAATCCCCACTCCTCTCCCTCTTCTTTCTACAAGACTTCCGGTATGAGTCAGAGTGATTCTCTGTGCAGGTGCTGACCAATCAGAATCACTACGATCCATTCCAGGAACTAAACTCAAGACATAGTCCTCAGTGCTCCCCCTGTACTGTACAATGTGCTTTTTTATACATATCTTTATCCAAAGTTTTTGGGCCGGCCACCTGGTGGAGAAAGGTCCTCAATAATGTGTAAATCATGGCAAAACCATTGTGAGTGCAGGGTGCCATGGTGATGTTCCCTCGGGGGGCATGTCCATGATGCCCTGCGTTCAAGTAGGTTCTCCCAGCAGTTAAACAATCATCCCACATTACAGTGCCACCGATCTACCTGATCGTTGGTTAATCCTGTGAGAAAACTGGGTGCCAAATCCAAGGAGCCCATACCTGCTCTGCACAATGCATTAATTCAAACAAATAGGCTGAATTCCTATGACGTCTCCAAGATTCAGCTCAGTTTATTTGATAAATAGCACACAGTGCATCCTTCCATCTATGGCTGCCTTCCTAATGCATTTCTCAATCCAGGGCTTAGATGTGAACTATTAAACCCTGGATGGGTGAAATGCGTTAGCGGGATGGTCATAGGTGGAAGGATGCAGTGTGTGCTGTCTGTAAGATAAACTGAATTGGAGTGACAACCTAGGTGTGTGGCCTATTGCTTGGTGTGATGTTCTGCCAGAAGACTGAGGACACTTTGTAGGGCAGAAGAGATACTTATACTCTAATTTCTAATTTATAAAGAATTTGCATAGCTATTTGCCCAGTGAAAGTGCATGTACATTCATTCTGCGTGAATGAGGAAAAATGGGAATATGCTATATCCTGTGCTTTTTGAATGTAAATCATTGATTTAAAAACTAAAAATACTGCATTTGATCACTAGATGGAGCTAAGTATTATAGGAAATCCCCATGATACTTAACTCCATCAAGTGGCAAAATGCAATATTATTAATTTTAAACCAATATTTTATATTTGAATAGTACAGGATACAGCCTATTTACAATCAATTTTTTTTTTGCCTCTATTTGCACAGAACAAATGTACATGTACAGTAGTGGTATTTCCACCACTACAATACATGCCAACTTCCTTGATGTCAATAGTTGCTAAGGAAGTGGCAGGTGCTCACACCCACCATGTTCTTAGCAGTCAGTGACATCCCTCAGCCCCATTCATTTATTCCAATGTAAACAAAAGGGTTGTAATAGCGTGACATCACTGACCAAATATGGCCAAAGAGTTCTTAAAAACTGTGTGTTTTTTTGCTTTTACTATGTATGCCTTACTCCTTCTTGTGGGGGGTCTACTATCTGGGAGTCCCCTTATTGTAAAAGGGGGCTTCCAGACTCCAATAAGCGCCCACCCACAGACTCCCACATCCTCTGGACCTGGGATGTGAAGAAGAGGCCCTTTGGGATCCCCTTTGACATCCATACCAGATCCTTATCAGAAATAAGGGTCTGCTATGTATTTTAGGGGAAATCTATACCATTTTTTTGTAGGGGGTCCTATATTAACATCTATATTAGTCCCTTATCTAGGATAAGGATCTGATATAAATTAAGGGCATCACTGCCTTTTGTTTATGCAGCCCAGACCCCAATCGAGCCCTGCTAAGGTGCTCCTCCCATTTTAGTGTATAGGAAGCCAGTCACATGATCACTCAAGCAGTCTCACAACTCAATGACCAAGCAAGGGATGTCTTTTTAGGCTTTAATGGTTGTTAAACTTTGAGATACTCTGAATATAATAACCAGAGGACACTTTATGCCCTGTCTAGTCTCTTCAGGTTAATATCCCTCTTGGCAGATACTAAGGGCCCAAGCAATCCTAGGACTCCAAGTAAGTGCAAGTTGCAGTTCAGCAATACTGGAACAGTTAGATAAGGAATGGGTAGGACTTTTAAAGTAGCCACTAATAATCTCATAAGGAAACACAAGCACTCAAAAAGTAAACATTTTTTTTAAATTGTAACAACATAATAAAAGATACCAAAACCATATCAGAACGATAGTTGTGTATTGGAAACAATACAACCTCTCCCCATACAAAGTAGGTGAGTATATGAAAAAGAACCTGTTACATGCCCACATACAGCAAAGATCTGGTGTGTGTTAACTGGTGTGTGTTAACGCAGAAGCTGCAGTGATCTTTAATGTCCGGGCCGAACAGGGATCTCAAGCGTGGTAAACCAATGGATCCCTACGTGTTTCGCTTACAGCTACCTCAGGGATCGTATTGGTACCAGACCCCAAGGGGAAAAAAAGAACATAGGGCACCTGGGCCGGAAGGGTGGCATGAGGGAAGATCATGTGCAAGTCAGTCCAAAAGGGAGATGTTCCCACTGGACACTCTATAGCCCAAAAAGCAGGAGTCCCATTCTCGGACCATATAAACTTTCCAGAGTAGCCACAGATAAAGGAGTAGATTCCAATCAGAAAAGTGAAGAGTAGCATAGGTGTCATCCCAGCGATCCCAGGGGGTCCCCCATATCACCTCTTATATCTTTAGAAGTGTGGAGCCGCTGCTACTGTTTGTGCCGATCCCTGGCATGATGTGCCCCTCCAAATTTGAGAGACCAATTCCCCATTTGGAGGGGCACCCCCATGTCTCTAAATCTGTCCAATATTTGCCAGACTCCTCACCTGTAAGTCTCCAGGCCAGATCGTAAGTGAACCCCTTTGATTTGACTCCCATTGCTTCCAGAAAATAGGTCCCTTCAGCTCCAACTGAGCTGAGACCTTGATAGACTCCTGAAAATTTCAGCAACATTGCCCAGAAGGGCAGCAGCCATTCAGGCTGACTTATTCTTCTCCTGGACAAGAACCCTGCTGCTCCTGGCCCCAAACCATGTATGCCCTCCCCAGCCACCTACTGGCCATTCTCTCCCAGGGATTGGCTGAGCCTACATAAATATTTAAGCCAAGGGTCAGCCTCTTACAAGCCACTCTATTCTAGAATCCGCTAGAAGGGCCGGGAGAAGTAGTTGAGCCTACAGCCAGGGAGACCCAGGACAGCCAAAAATAATCAAACACTGCTTAAATGATTACAGAGGAGCTAAATAATAATATTTACCTAAGCCTCTCTAGCAACCTATTCTAGCAGGGTGCTACATTTACAAATCAAAGGAAATCAGCTGATGCTGTTATTGGCCAGCAATTTAAAAAAGCGTTTTCTTTTCTTTGTAAATATCAAAATCACTGTTGTAGGTTGTGTATATCATACAAATGTGACACTTCACAGGCAGGTTAAGGGCATGCCCCATGTATAATATTTGAAATAATTTTTCATTTTTTTATTTTAATATATTTTTAATAATTTTAGAGAAGTACATTATAAATGGGCATCTGCCTCAAACAATACTTGTGGGTCAGAATAAACAGAAAGTTACCCTCAGCCTGAAGGTAAAAAAAAAAAAAACAAAAACAGAAGACATGGGATCTGCAGAACAAAATACAAAACATTATACAGTACAATGTAAGAGATGCTAGAAATATAGGGTAAAGTCAATGACTCACAATCCAGTCGGACCAATGTTTCCATGAATTTTGAGAAATTGTCAGTTCTCAAGGCCAACATCCATTCATATAGTGAAACCTGATTATAATGATAGTTTCTGATGGATTAGGCGGTAAACTTTGCTTCCAGTATCTGGTAATAGTGATCCTGGCAGCCAAAATAATGTGTCTTACTACTGTGTGGAGTGTGGCCCGGGAAGATATCAATTTCTAAATTCAAAATAGCAAGGGCCAGGGTAGGGGGACACCAGGACTCTGGTCACTTCTGATACTGCATAACGTGGAAGAATTTTCTCCAGAAGCTGGTTACATAATATGGAAGAGATTGCCAATTTTGTTGCATCCCATCCATAATAGAGGAGAAAAACTGAGCCACACGAAACAGGATTAAATATCATCTTAGAATACTTTTTTGTATTAGTTTCCAGTAATTACCACAGTGAGTTGCAAAGAGTTTTTCATATTGAATGGTCCCTTGAATGCATTAATAAAATCTCTTCTCCCAGACAAATGTAAAACATTTTTGTGCTTTTGTACATGTCCCACGGGGCAGTGCTCAGACTCCTATACCATTTCTTTGACAAACCCTTGCAAATTAGCCTAGAAAAGCACCATTGCTGTTTTGTTTTTTTAAATATTCAGCTCCCATTGATTTCAAAAGGGGTCAGATTCAGCATCTGAATTGATTCACTCATGTTCTGCAAACCTGCCGAGAACCAAACCCAGGTAAGTTCAGGTCATTCCTATTACAGAGCAATTGCAATAAATGGGGAAAATCTCAAACATTTTCTCCAGCTAGTTTTTTATTCTAGTAGTTTACCTCATGCAGTCTAGCTGATAAAACCATACAATGAAAAATTGGTATACCTATGCCCATTATGCCAGTAGCTAGGCCTTCGTATATCTGTATCTTGTGAATATTATGAGCTATAGTGCTCTTATATGGTATAACAGTGTTCCGCTTCCACCTTCGGCCAGTAATCTAGTTGACGAACTGGCAGGACTCCATGATCACCCTGAGGACCAGCCTAAGAAACAGAATCTGTGTTGAAGAGTGAAATACAGAAGATCATAGAAAGTAGGTGCCTCAGCAGCCTAGATCAGAAAAGAGGTCCCTGGTTTGAGGACAAACCAAGTAAGTCTTTGCATTATTATTATTATTTTTTAAAAACTGTTTTTGGACAATGGCTATAATGCACCGATCCGATATTCGGATCAGATATCGGCGCCGATATGGCCATTTTAGATGGATCGGGGGATCGGTAACATTGACCGATCCACTGGCCGATCCGGTTTTTGCTTGGTAACGGCTCAGCCATCCCTTACTAGGTGCAGTAGTAGTATGGGATGGGAGCCGCTACTTCCTGTATAGGTCCGGTGTTCCGTGAAAAAACCATACCCGTGAGAAAACCATACCCTCTTCACTTCTGGTGCACCTACGGAGGCAGGGCAGATCCTAGGGTCACAGGCGCCTGGGTGCAGAAATTTTTCTGGCGCCCCCATATGGGCGTGGTCATCTTACTAGCTCCTCCCCTTTACACATGTTTCTATGGCAACGACTCAAACACAGAGATGCTCCCCTAAGAAGTCTTCCTTACCCCGGGACCCTCCTACGATCTCTTAACAATAAACAAATTACAGGAAGAGAAGCAGAGTACTCTAATGGGAACTGGAGGGGGGTCTATCTAATGGACACAGAGAGGGCATCTGTTAGAGAGTCTGTTAGACAGAGCCCCCAGACAGGAGATGGTCAGAGACTGCGGATATGATACAAGAGATTAATGCTATGATGCAGCCTCATCAGTGCCCACCAAATGCAGTCTACCAGTGCCCACTAAATGCAGCCTACCAGAGCCCACCAAATGCAGCCTTATCAGTGCCCACCAAATGCAGCCTTATCAGTGCCCACCAAATGCAGGCTTATCAGTGCCCACCAAATGCAGCCTACCAGTGCCCACCAAATGCAGCTTACCAGTGCCCACCAAATGCAGCCTTATCAGTGCCCACCAAATGCAGCCTACCAGTGCCCACCAAATGCAGCCTTATCAGTGCCCACCAAATGCAGCCTACCAGTGCCCACCAAATGCAGCCTCATCAGTGCCCACCAAATGCAGCTTACCAGTGCCCACCAAATGCAGCTTACCAGTGCCCACCAAATGCAGCCTACCAGTGCCAACCAAATGCAGCCTCATCAGTGCCCACCAAATGCAGCTTACCAGTGCCCACCAAATGCAGCTTACCAGTGCCCACCAAATGCAGCCTACCAGTGCCCACCAAATGCAGCCTTATCAGTGCCCACCAAATGCGGCTTACCAGAGCCCACCAAATGCAGCCTTATCAGTGTCCACCAAATACAGCCTTCCAGTGCCCACCAAATGCAGCCTTATCAGTGCCCACCAAATGCAGCCTACCAGTGCCCACCAAATGCAGCTTACCAGTCCCCACCAAATGCAGATTACCAGTGCCCACCAAATGCAGCCTACCAGTGCCAACCAAATGCAGCCTTATCAGTGCCCACCAAATGCGGCTTACCAGAGCCCACCAAATGCAGCCTTATCAGTGTCCACCAAATGCAGCCTTCCAGTGCCCACCAAATGCAGCCTTATCAGTGCCCACCAAATGCAGCCTACCAGTGCCCACCAAATGCAGCTTACCAGTCCCCACAAAATGCAGCTTACCAGTGCCCACCAAATGCAGATTACCAGTGCCCACCAAATGCAGCCTACCAGTGCCAACCAAATGCAGCCTTATCAGTGCCCACCAAATGTGGCTTACCAGAGCCCACCAAATGCAGCCTTATCAGTGTCCACCAAATGCAGCCTTCCAGTGCCCACCAAATGCAGCCTTATCAGTGCCCACCAAATGCGGCTTACCAGAGCCCACCAAATGCAGCCTTATCAGTGTCCACCAAATACAGCCTTCCAGTGCCCACCAAATGCAGCCTTATCAGTGCCCACCAAATGCAGCCTACCAGTGCCCACCAAATGCAGCTTACCAGTCCCCACAAAATGCAGCTTACCAGTGCCCACCAAATGCAGATTACCAGTGCCCACCAAATGCAGCCTACCAGTGCCAACCAAATGCAGCCTTATCAGTGCCCACCAAATGTGGCTTACCAGAGCCCACCAAATGCAGCCTTATCAGTGTCCACCAAATGCAGCCTACCAGTGCCCACCAAATGCAGCTTACCAGAGCCCACCAAATGCAGATTACCAGAGCCCACCAAATGCAGATTACCAGAGCCCACCAAATGCAGCTTACCAGAGCCCACCAAATGCAGATTACCAGAGCCCACCAAATGCAGATTACCAGTGCCCACCAAATGCAGCCTACCCCCCACCCTGACCACACGCTCAGATACCCCCCACTCTGATCACACCCCCCAGATACCCCACCATCCGGATCACAAACACCTCCAGATACCCCCACCCTGATCACACGCCCAGATACCCTCACTCTGAACACGCCCCCCAGCTACCCCCCACTCTGATCATACCCCCTACTCTGATCACGCCCCCCCCCCCCCAGATACTCCTTCATCCTTATCGCACACCTCCAGATATCCCCACTCTGATCACATGCTCAGATACCCCCTACTCTGAAAACACCCCTCATATACCAGCCCCCACTCTGATCACACCCCCCAAATACCCCCCCCCACTCTGATCACAGCCCCCAGATACCCCCCATACTCTGAAAACTCCCCTCATATACCCACCCCCACGCTGATCACACCCCCTTAGATACCCCCTCACTCTGACCACCCCCCCTCCAGATACCCACCACACTCTAAACACACCACCTAGATACCCCCCCACCTAGATATCCCACCCCACTCTGATCACACCCCCCTAAATACCCCCCAGTCTGCTCACACACTACAGTCTTTCTTTACATTACAGTATCTCCCCTGTCTGGGGACACTTACTTTTGTCAGGCTCCAGAATGAGGACACATCATGGGACAGCCTCAGACATTAGGCTCACTACAGGCTCCTGGGGGAGGAGCCGAGTGCAGAGGGGTGGAGCCCTGTCCATAGTGCTGCATGTGGATCTTCTGATTGGCCCTCCGCTGTGGCCAATGGAGACAGAATAGGCGTTGACTAAAGCATGTGAGAGACACCGGCCGCTCTCTCTTCTCCCGCACTGATAAGGGAGGGGGAGGGGGGGCACTCTGACAGCCCGCAGCTCGCCTCTCCCCAGTGTCACAGCGCCGGCCCTGTGTACACCTCTGGAGGAGGAGAGGACAGACCGGCGCCGCAGCTAGTCTCTCCCCTGTGTCACAGCGCTGGTCTGTGTACGCCGCTGGAGGAGGAGAGGACTCAGTGCCACTGGAGCTTCGGCGCCCCTCCCCCGCCTCAGCTCGCGGCGCCTGGGTGCGGTGAACCCCGTGAACCCGCCCAGGATCGGCCCTGTACGGAGGGTATGGATTTATCACAGTAGTGTGTGTAATGTTACACTTGCCGCGGTTACATTAAAACAGCTCCTCTGCAACATGAGTCATCTCCGCTCCTATCCCTGTCACTTACCTGATCTCGGCTAATAAATATAAAAGCAGATCACGGAGCTAACATCTTCGTCATTTACATTTCATACACTTGCCGCCGCTTTCATATTTAGTAGCCGAGATCAGGGAAGTCACAGGGATAGGAGCGGAGATGACTCATGTTGCAGCCGAACTGTTTTAATGTAACCGCCGCAAGTATAACATTACACACACTGCCGTGATAATTTCATTCCCTCCGAGCATGCGCACTTGTCAACTTCTCAGCTGTTCAATGATGTCTCCGGGGCTCTGAGCATGCGTACTGCTACGCAATATAATAAAATCCGCAATTTTAAACCGTAACATGTTGGGTATCTATTTACTCGGCGTGACATCATCTTTCACAATATACAAAAACAATGGGCTAACTTTACTGTTTAGTATTTTTTAAATGCAGTGAAATGTGATTTTTCAAATTTTTTCCAAAAAAATGGCGTTTTAAAGACCGCTGCGCAAATACCGCGTGACAAAAAATTTTGCAATGACCGACATTTTATTCTCCAGAGTCTTTGCTAAAAAATATATATAATGTTTGGGGGTTCTAAGTAGTTTTCTAGGAAAAAATACTGGTTTTAACTTGTAAACAAAAAGTGTCCGAAATAGGGCTGGGGCTTAAGTGGTTAAGGGGAAGCATTTGAGGAGGCAGTAAAAATGCATCTCAACTGTACATTTTTACCCCCCGCCCCAAACAAGACTTTGCACACCTGTTGTACTGAAGCACCTGAAATAAATTCAGCTAAATTTAAAATGAATGTTCATTTGGACTTAAGAACCAGTTCACATTGGGCCGATTTGACATGTCAAATCACATGCCAAATCGGAGCCTATTGCTGGCACCGTCCGAATCGGTGCGAGGCCAACTTTTCTTAAAAGTAACTTCTGCACTACTTTTGGTGACTTCACGAGCGATTTCAATAGACACCTGTGCATGAACCTGCACAGATCTCTCAAATTGTCCCCCGAAATCTAAATGAAATACCAGTTTGAAACTGTGCCAGTTCAGCTAAACTCGCACAATTTCAAACCCGCATTCAGTGTGAACCTAGGCTTGGGCTCTATTCGCACTTGTGTGACTTGTCATGCGACTTTGCACATCAAAGTCACATGACAAGTCGCAGCCCATTCTTTTTAATTTCACCCGTTCAAGTCGGTGTGACTAAAAGTCGCTGCAGAGTTGAAAAATTCCCCTCATTACTTTGGTGTGACTTTGGTCCAGAGAATGTAAAGTCGCACCAAAAGTCACGTCAAAGTTGCAGTGGCAATCGTGCGACTTTGGAGACACACTAATGTGAATGGAGCCTTAACAAAGTAGTTTTGAAGACCAGGTATTAGAGAAAAAGGACATTTGTTAGTAACAATTAATATATGTGTGTCCCTTTTTTTTTTCCCATACAGAATCTTGAAGAATAGGAATTCTTGAATAAGAAAGAATTTCATCATGGAAAATGTTTTGTGACTAGTAAAGAAAGCTACTCATAATCATTATTATTATTTTTTTTCATTAATATTATATTATTAGAACATTAATAATATACTATATACATATAATAATATTATAATATAAGTATTATTTCACTGACCTGGCTTGCAACATATACTGTGACTTAGGCATAGTGACACATTAATTAGCAGTATGTCCTATGTACTCTTTGATCTTCACGTGGTGCTTTATCTTATCTCTGGCTCAAATGTATGCATCCTAGAAAGATAAAGAAAAAGAAAAAAAATCTTGAAAAAAAGATAGCTGAATGACCAATTGAATATGAATTTCAGTTTTCAATTGCAAAGCCCTAAGGCAACCCACTCAGGCATCTAAACCATCCCAGTGATTAACTCTATTGACACAGTACAAAGGTCATTGCAATATAAGGACAGGCCCTGCAATATTTCCTCATTTTGGGGTTTGTGGATAGTGTGACCATTTCGGCTATATGCTAAAAATTCACAGATGTTGCAAAGGAAGTGCTGCCAACATGAAGGCAACACGGGTCCTACTAATGCTGTTGGGTCTACTGCTTCTAGTGACAGGTGAGCAACCAATTTGGGCTGATTGCTTGAATCTAAAAACTTTGGCTATATGTACTAGGCTTCTTTTTTACACAAGACCTATATATATGTAAAACACATTAAAATAATATAATATAATACAAAAATAAAAATAATAAAAATAATACATAATACATATATTTAAAATATATTTATAGTATATCACTTTTCTGGGTCAGTAAATTGTCCAAAAAAATGGCTAATTCAATTTTACATAAATCCAGGCTTACCAGCGCCAATTTTACATATAACTTTATTTTATTTTTTTATTTTATAGAGATGACCCTGTTTTTAACTTTTTACCACTATGCAAACTTTCCAGTTTGCAAGTTAACATGACAGTTTGCTGGAATCCTGTTCACTTATAAGCCTCGTACACACTATACAACTTTTGTTGTTAGATTTCCTTTAGATTTACCTTCAACTATGTAGTGAAAGGGCCTGCCTGATTGCATACAAATTGAAAGTGTTTAGATTTGACCTCATATTATATGGTTTTGGTAAATCTAAAGGAAAAAATCTAAAGACAATTGTATAGTGTGTATAGCCCAATAGGTAGAGTGAATCTGTAATTTTCAGAAATCTGGTCTTTTGATTTATATTGTTGATTTGCAGTAATTTAAATAAAATTGATTCAGGTCAAGTAGTAGATCACTTGATACAGTTTGTCCACTTCTAAGGCTATGTTCTACACTTTTAACTGCCACATGTGATGCATTTCCTATGGAAACCACCCCAAGATGCAACAATCAGGCTTTTTTTTTTTTTAATAACACATTACACTTAAAAAATCCTATGTGTAAACCTAAGGTTGCTAGCTACCTAACCAAGTAAGAAATTGTATTTACTGCTTGTAACATTACAAATGCCAAAATTAATTAAGCCATTATACATTGAGGATCAAAGTGAATTTCAAATTAAGATTACATGCTTATGTTGGGCTTTATTTATATTGAAAATTGGATTTAAAGGGCAACTATTGTAAAAATAAAACATTGCATTCTCATGACGGTATGTGGATTAATACCTCTAATGACAGTATTTAGTATGTGGTTTCCTTTTTTATTTCACATGACTTTATGTATACATTGAGTTATTGGGCAAAAGTGCTAGTGAGCAAGCTTTATTGGCACTAACATTGGCTGTGATCAATACACAAGGCTTCTTTGCTTTCCAGAATAAAAGGACCTTGTCATGTTTAAGTGTGTAGTGGTTTCTGTTACTATTACATATGAAATGAAGAATTTTATTTATTTTTTCACCCATGAAGGTATTAGGCTAGGTTCACATGGGCTTCAGATTGTATAAGAGCAATGTGAAGAGCAAGCTTTTACAAAGCATTCCCAGAGCTTTCAGCAAGCTTTGTTGAAGCTTTTAAAATGGCCTTCAGCTCTAGTTTGTAAATGTTGATCATAGATCCTAATGGGATGCCACTTTTAACAAGCTACTAGTTGGTTTTGGCACTACTTGAAGCTTTTTGAAAGTCTGCTGAAGCCTGCTAGCAGCTTTCTTAAAGTGACAATCAGCACCCTCATTAGGATCTATGTATACAATTTCCAAAGAGGAACTGAAGAGCACTTTAAAGGTCTACAGAAAGCTGCTTGAATCTTGCTGAAACCTTTGTAAAATATTGTTGTTCACATTGCTCCTATGCAAGCTGAAGCCCATGTGAGTGAAATCTGCACTCATAGGATCTTTCTTTGAATCCTTATGTATGGTTGTAGATGTATACAAGGTCTGCACTAAATCAGATTTGCTGGTATTCTACAAATACTTACCAGGAGGCTCATGTAAGATGCATAGAACACTATTTAAATGAGTAAACCAACATTTGTTGAGGATAAAAAACACCCACAGTATGGGGTTGACTTACATAAGGAAAACAGGGGACGTTGGACAGAGGAAGTTGCACTTGGCAAGGGAGATTACCCCAGAGCTTAGTGAATGGGTGACACTGTAAAGGATTTTGATTCTTGGCTTGTGAATACTCAATATTGGCCAAAAGGAACCAGCCACCTGATTTTAAAAAAATAAATAAAAAATTTTTGTGATAGAACTTTTTTTTTTTTTTACAAAAGTCATTTTGTGTTTTTATTGATGTCATAAAATGTAAATAATGTGATCCAAACTGTAAAATTAGCACTTAAAAAAAGATGATCTAAAAATAGAATGATCTACAATAGTCTTGTATAAAAACGTTTGCTCTAGAATAGATCAAAAGTGAGCTGGTATGTTCCCTTAAGTTTAGATTTGAAACTTTGCTAGTTCATGGCTATTTGCTCTTTCAAGTAGAAAAATACACCCTTGACCACATCCAGGTATCACAAGGGTATATCTAAATCCATGGCAAACATCAGCAGCTTTCCATGGCATGCCTTAACATGTTTCACATAAGAAAGGTTTACTTATAAGGCCACCTGCTGGGTCAGTGTGAGGCCTTTCCTTACTTAAACATTGACTTGGCAAACTGCGGTCCTATAGCTGACATTGATTTTGGCAAGACTCTAAAGTGGCAGCAGTTGTTCTTTTATAGCTAAATTATCTGTTGACAATAAATTATACAATTGATGAGAAACCCGCATTGACTGATTGAACAATGTTGCAGTCTGTTTGTTTTTTTTTTTTTTTTATCTTAATGGAAGGTTTTTTTGCTTTCTTCAAGTTACATTTTGGTGATAAAGCATGAATATAATCTAGGTGTGAATTCACACCGCTTCAGGATATGGTGCAGGATGGAATAATGACTATATATCTCATATCAGGTTCAACTTTATAGCTTCATCTCCAATACACACATTTTAGGTTCAGTTATCACCTCCAACTCTTTGCAGTACATTGAAGATTGAAGAACCACCTAAAAACTTAAAATGTATGGAAATAATTTACTACAAATGAGTGTTATAAAGAAAAAAACATTTGGTGTAATGGTACTGCAAGTATCTGGTGTGGTGGATACATTTCTGATGTTAAGAAGTTAAGTCCCACAAGCTTCTACAACCAAGTAATGATAAATATTGAATATATGACAGAATAAAAGAATATAATATATGAAACCCATTAACATGCCTAGTGCTGGGTTTACACTGCTCATGATGAACCTTTTGAAAGCTTGCCAAGTGTTGGTTTTTCAGTTACCAATTTGCACATGTAAACTTAGAATTACTGATACCATTAATACATTCATGGTGACATTCAAATGATGACCACACAGAATGGGTTATAAAGTCTAGCATGAAATGCCCATTCATAGAACATTATAACCATATCTAGACCTGAGAACACATCCAATGTGACCCACAATATGCACAGAGCATCGGGGGCCAACTTCTTCTTCCTGTTATTGTTATTAGATAAACTTGTACTGTTAGTCTTTGCATTACATACGTTTCATATCACCACACCTCAAAGAAAAGTTAATTAATGCTGCAAGGTTAACGTGTAAGGTAAAGTCTACAGGCTTGGAAAAATATGTTTGTAAATGTATAGAAAACTGGCTAAATGACTATATTCAGAAAGTAGTGATTCATACTCTGAATAGTCTAGGGTTGTTATTGGTGTACCCCAAGGTTCAGTGTTGGGACCTTTATTTTTTAATATATTTATAAATGATATAGGGTCTGGGATTGAAAGTATAATTTCAGTCTTTTTAGATGACATCAAGCTATGCAGTGGAATAATATCCTTACAGGATGTCTCCAATCTACAGGCCGACCTCAATGCACTGTTTACTTGGGCAACTATGTGGCAAATGAGGCTTAATGTTGTGCACTTGGGGGCTAAGAATATGCATACATCATACATACTAGGGGAAATCAATGGTGGAGAAGGACCTGGGTGTGCTGGTAGATCATAGGCTTAATAATAGCATGCAAAGCCAAGCTGCAGTTTCCAAAGCTAGTAAAATCCTTATCCTAATCCATATTATGAAAGATATGGACTCCAGAGAGAGAGATAGAGATAATTTTACCCCTGTACAAATCATTAGTAATACCTCATCTGGAATATGCAGTTCATTTTTGGGCACCAGTTCACAAAATCAGTGAAGTGCAGAGAAGGACAACCAACCTGATAAGAGGCATGGAGGACCTCAGTTATGAGGAAAGATTAGAGGAACTGAATTTATTCTCTCTTGAGAAGAGGAGATTGAAGGGGGGATATGATCAACATGTATAAATACATAAGTGGTCCATATAGTGAACTTGTTGTCATCACAGAGGACAAGGGGGCACTCTTTACAGTATGTCTGGAGGAAAAGAGATTTCATCTAAAAATATGGAAAAGCTTCTTCACTGTAAGAGCTGTGAAAATGTGGAATAGACTCCCTCAAGAGTTGGTTCTGGCCAGCTCACTAGATTGCTTTAAAAAAGGCCTGGATTGATTCATAATATAACTACATACTAATATTTATAGGTAAAGTTGATCTAGGAAATATCTGATTGCCTCTTGGGGGATCAGAAAGGATTTTTTCCCCTGTTGGAGTAAATTGGATCATGCTTTATTGTTTTTTTTTGCCTTCCTCTTGATCAACTGTGGGTATTGGATAGTGTACATGGAGGATTTCTATTTGGGTGTGTTGTTTCCTTTTCCTTCCTTTTCTTTATCCCTTTATTTTTTTCCTCTGTTGGATAAACTTGTGTCTTTTCTTAACCAGATTAACTATGTAACAAAGTGTTTGGTGGGGGGTCAAGCTCTCATTTACATTTTTCTGAGTTACCAGGTTGTGTTACTAGTAACTCAGAATATAGAGAGGCCATAGTTGACTAAACCTTGTACTACAGATGAGTATATGTGAATTAATTTGAAGAACAGAAGTGAAAATGTAATTAGCATATATTGCAAAGCTATGTTCACTTTAAATAGGAAATCACATGCAAGAAAAATAAAAAAAAATAAATATAACAGAATTTTGCTTGCACGTTTCACTTTATCATTCATTTTGAAAAGTAAAAAATCTCTACTACTTTAGATAACCGACCTCTTTATTTGTTCCAAGATTACACAGTCCATTTTTGGCTGTTGGAAATTGTTGCCTGCTCCTTATTGGGATATCATCATTGGAAACATGCATTTGCTCATCAAAAGATGTATTTACAGGGAGAAGGGAATTTGAAAGAGATTGCTAACATTGTATTAGTTATGTGTCAATCAGGTGTTAACCATACAGAGCCAGAATCCTAAAATAAAAAAATGTTTTGTAATGCTGCAAGACGTATTGGTGTTACATGTCCGAGCTTGACTGGATAAACGATGGAAACTTCAGTTGACTTGTCTGTTGTCTATAAATGTGTTACAAATAGAATGATTGGTTTGTTTTGTTAATCATAACAAAGATAACTATCCAGTGAAGATTGATGATAAATTGCTTTATCTGTACATAAAAAAAACATTAAAGTCATGTACCTATATCTTGCTTCATTGCAAGTCAAAAATAAATAAAATATAGCAAGAAATGCAAAATGTGAAAAGAGATAGGATAATAAAATATGCTATAGGAAAAATAAAGAAGAAGGAATAACATGGATATGAATAAATGAACAATTTAAAGAGTTTAAGAAGCTATACCAAAGGAAATAATAAAGGGGAAATGGAACTGGTTAGTGGCAAAGAGAACAGCAAAGAATATATTGCGAAGTGTTAAAATACTAAGGAAGAACATGGTGAAACAATGGGACTGGGGATAAGGAGGGAGGTCAACCATTTGGTAACAAATAAATATCAAATCAGAAAGAAGGGGATCTTTACATTTACTTGTAAGTCCCCCTTCATATTTCTGAAGTCCATTGTGGCTTTTTTTTTCGAACACACGTTAACATGCAGTGTTCCATTCAAAATGAAAGGGCTTCCAATGCATCTCAATGGCCAGAAAAGTGGACAGGACCCTTTTGCGACACAGACCAGGTGCATTGCTCTCTACTGTATTTGTGCTTTGGGCTGATATTGTAAATTAATAATGCTGAAATGCGCTGCACAAACTATCATGTGTTAACAGATCTATGATAAAAAAAACGGTATATGAATTAGGTCAGAATTGGCACCTCAAGTTTAAAAGGTTCACTTGAACACTTTAGATAAATGTAGAATTTCAGTGGTAAAATTGCTCAGGAATTGGGTGCCTATCATTAAGTGTTGTTAATTCCCCAAAGAATTATTGTATAAGGGGGACACACCAGGAATACTTAGACACTAGTGATTGTGAAAAATGTTGGATCACTTTCTTGGTGATAATACTGTATATGCATTAGGACTTGTAAAAAGTGGTCTTTTCAGCATGTCACCTGCATTTAAACTTTGGAAGAAACACAGGAACACGTATCTGCCATGTGGTAGACAATTCTTTGGCCAAATGGCTAAAGAAGACATCAGAAAAATGACAGAGAACAGCATAGTATGCTATAATTTTTTTCCTCATCCTCTACATTCCATCTTTACTGGAAACTTTAAAAATGTAGGAATGCATACAGAACGAAGATCATCTGTGTTTGTTGTCCATTGTGTTATGCCTTTTTTTCCAAGAAAGTAGGGTAGCGAAGAGTAGAGAATGGTAGGGTAGATAAGGATGAAAAGAGCTATAGGTATGTTTAGGGGTCAGACCACCTAAGGCCTCGTGCACACTGGATGTTATAAAAGCAGCAGTAGCTTTAGCTGTAGAATGCATTTTGCAGCATTTTTGCACTAGTGTTTTTTAGCGTTTGCGTTTTCTAGCAAAACTATACTCTCACAAATGCTTGTGGCTCAAAAATGCGCATGAAGGCTGAATAGCCACGTTTTTCAGAGTTAGGGTCCTTTCACACGGTGCGTCGTCCGACGAGGTCCGTTTTGCTCAGCGAGGGATCGATCTGCCGATCCCCACTGAGCAGGCGGATGACAGCTCCGTCTCCGCTCTGTGTGCAGAGACAGAGCTGTCAGATCTCCGCTGTCCTCTATGGGGAGATCGGATAAGAATGGACCTCCTGTTCGTTCTCATCCGATCCCATCCGATCCACCAGACGGATGGAAAATAGGGTTTCCATCCGTCCGGATTTCACAGACAGGATCGGAAAGGAGAGCAGCGGGTGTCAGCGGAAATGTCTCCGTTGACATCCGCTGCCCCATAGGGATACATGGAGGATCCGATCAGGTCCGTCTGTCAGGCGGAAGAAAAAAAAACAGGCGAATCAGATCGGATGGCCCGTGTGAAAGGACCCTTAAGCCCCGTACACACGCATCGAAAATTGGCAGGGAATTTTCGGCCAACGTCCCATCTGCCAATTTTCGGCTTGTTAGTATGATGCTTCCGATAACCAACTCCGACTTTTCGGCCGAAAAAAATCTGGTGTGCAGACTATAAAATTTTTGTTGGCCGTCAACATAACGCCCGATTTTCGTGCAGTCAGTACAGATTTCGACAGGGAAAAATCTGATGAGCAAGTCTGGGCATGCTCAGTGAAGAAAAAACACAAAGAAAACAAACCAACACATGACATCACTTCTGAAGTAGAATTTTGTTGGCCGAGAAAATTCGTGTGCAGTCTAGGCACATTCCAACCAACAAAACACAACTTGGACAAAAGTCGGACGATCGGTCGGTCGATAATCGTTGCGTGTGTACGAGGCATTAGAGCGCTTTTACAGCTAAAAAAAATCCTCTTCAAACCCACTGGTTCAGGGTTTTTTTTTTCAGCCAGAAAACGCCCCTGCCAAAAAACACTGATAACAACCTACGTGTGCATGGACACATAGGATAACATTCTGGGGAGTTTACTGACTGCAGGAAAAAAACCCCCCAAAGTCAAAAACAGCGACTGTAAAAATGTCCAGTGTGCATAAGGCCTAGTGCTAGTTTATTTACAGAAGAAGATGGGTGAGTTTGCCCCTGGCTTCCTTTAAAATATGTCTTGGATATCCAACAGCAAAATCTTTATAACATAATTTCTAACTGTGTCCCTGTCCATCTTTACGTTTTGGGTGTCCCAGCACCTACTAATGCCTTACTTGGTGTATAAAATAAAATAAAAATCTAGAAGGTACAGAAGAACCTTTGGTGATTGTTTTTGGTAGTGGGATCTCTCCTTACTTTCTGTCCTAGTGGTAATTTTCATCAGGACAGGGCATGAAAACCAAGAATGGTACCCCATCATTATTATCAGGGGTCCGTAGGAGCAATGGTGCCCCAGTATGAGTGTTGGTGAACAGTGGAAGCTGCGGTGTCCTAGCATTAGTGTCATTGGGAGCAACAGTGGCACTAACTATTGCATGTCAGCATGACAGCCAGGCAAATAGCTTTATCAGAAGTCAGGTATGGTAGTCTTCATGGTTTTGAAAATTTAAGTTTTATATATATTACTCAGTTAAAATTTTTGGATACAATCCATTATAAACAAGTAAAGCAGAAGAGACCTGGAACACTTACAATAGTAGACATGTCCTAGGTGACAGAATCTATCAATGCAGTTGCATTGGCCCATATGATTTTTTTCCCATTATAGATCTTCAATATTTAATTTACAATTATTATATGTTATATCAGTTCCACTGTTCCCCAAAAGGAAAAGAAATTCTGTACAAAACCCCAGTACTGAACCAAATTTAACCACTTGCCGACCAGCTGCAGTTATACGGCGGCAGGTCGGCAGGTTCCTGCGAATCACCGTACCTTTACGGCAGTCCATGGGAGTGATGCTGGGGGGCATCCACTCGCCAGTGGGGAAGCCGATCCATGGGGCCGGCGGCTGCGATCGCTCCCCGTGAAGAGAGAATGGTGGTCTGCTTTTGTAAACACAGCAGATCGTTGTTCTCTCAGCAATCAATGCAAAGCTCCTGTGTTCCTCCTATTTAGGAGCACAGGTCTCTGTATTGATTTTACAAGCCCACCCCCCACACAGTTAGAAAACACCCCCTAGCCTCACACTTAACCCTTTGATCGCCCCTCTGCCAGTGTCATTATTACAGTAACAGTGCATATTTTTAGCACTGATTACTGTAGTAATATCACTGGTACCCACAAAAGTGTCAAAAATGTCAGTTAGGGGTCTGATCTGTCCACCGTAATGTTGCAGTCCTGCAAAAAATCGCTGATCGCCGCCATTACTAGTAAAAAGCAAAAAAAAAAAAAAAACAAATAAAAATGACATAAATCTTTTCCCTAGTTTGTAGACACGATAACTTTTATGCAAACCAATCAAGATACGCTTATTGGGATTTTTTTACCAAAAATATGGAGCAGAATACATATTGGCTTAAACTGATGAAGAAATTTGGTTTTGTAAACGTTTTTTTCCGGATATGTTTTATAGCAGAAAGTAAAAAATATTGTTTTTTTTTTTTTTTTTTCAGAATTGTCGCTCTCTTTTTGTTTATAGCGTAAAAAATAAAAACTGCACAGGTGTTCAAATACCACCAAAAGAAAGCTCTATTTGTGGGAAAAAAAGGACATCAATTCTATTTGGGTACAGCGTCGCACAACCGCGCAATTGTATGGTAAATTAACGCAGTGCCGAATCACAAAAAAATGGCCTGGTCATTAAGGGGGCAAATCTTCCGGTCCAGAAGTGGTTAAAGACAAAAGCAAAAAACAAGGAATAAAGCAATAATTACTTATGCTACTACTAAGTTAATAGGTGTGAATTAACAATTTTTCAATTGTTCTGCACACATGTTAAAATCTTCTGTTTTTGATATAAAATTACTTAAAACCCTGAGAACATTACATATTTTCTGAAAGCAGAGGCCCTGTAGAATAAAAAGGTGGTAGTTACATTTCTTATGTCACAAAATATTTGCACAACTGTTTATCAAATCTATATTTTCAGGATAAAAACACTCAAATGTTTTTTATTACACACAAACACAGTTTTATTCCCGATATTTATTTTATAAAATAAAAGATCCCCAGAACACCCTAGATTCTGTAACCCTAGACCCCAGGACATCCCATATTCTGTGACCCTAGAACACCCCAAATTCTCTTATCCAGATATATCCAGATTATCTGACCCTAGACCCCAAAACACCCTAGGTTCTGTGACCCTGGACCAGTGCTGTATTTTGGCCTAGGCCAACAAGGCCCAGGCCTAGGGCGGCACTTTGCAGGGGGGCAGCATAAAAGCTCTCTCTCTCTCATCCCCCCTCTCACTATCATCCTCTCTCTCATTCCCCCTCTCTCTCTCATCCCCCTCTCTCTCCCTCCCTCCCTCACCCTCTCTCTCATCCCCTCTCACCCGCCCCTCTCGTGAGATCTCAGGGGTTCATGCTGGGACTTGTAGTCCTTCAATTTTGGAGGGAGTCACATCCGTTAAAAAAGGAGTGGGGCAAATTTACATAGGAGGAGGAGGGACGGAGCCCAATTTTAGTCTTGCCTAGGGCAGCATAAAACCAAAATACACCACTGCCCTGGACCCCACAACACAGGTCCCTTTGATGTGACCCAGCATAGACAGGAGTTCCTGCATTGGACCTGCTCAAATAGCACAGGGTTGTCTCGCTTACAATGGATCTGGGTAATTATTCATGCTGATCGGTTGTCCTATTGTTTGCACACAGACTGAAGGACAATGTGAAGTCCCTTTGGTTTCCTCCTGTGGGCAGTGTGATCATTGGAGAAGAGCGTGCTCACATGTCACATGGTGTGGATGATGCCAGGAATCTGCACCTCCAAATACGAGGTGCTCGTGCGGAAGTTTAAATAATCTTTGACTATTCAGCTTCTCAACACTGCAAAAGCTTGTATTCCCGCTATGTGGCGGCAGACTCAACCTCCCACACGTTCCCTGTGGTTTTCTAAAATTAATGAGATCCAAAGAATGGAGCATCTGATGGCCACCATTAAAAATACTATAGAAACCGCTAGGGATCTGTGGAGACCATGGGTATATTTTTCTGGCACTGACGCCTATTTTCAAGAACCCGGCTGATCATATTGTGCCTTTTGGCAATTCTTTGAGGTTCTGCCCCGGCAGCCTCGCCCTCGCCCCTCTTCCCTTTTCCTCTACTTTTCAACTTTTTTCACCCGCTCTGCTTCTAGCTTTACTGCTTTTTCTTTTTACTTTTGTCTTTCCACCTGCCTGCTGTACACCTGTTGTTTTATTATCGTGGTGTGTTAAAGTGTGTCTCCTAGGGACGCAGAACCAGGCATGATCAGGCTCTCACCTAACTACGTTTGATGATGCAAGTTTCAGGCAAGGGATGCCCGAGTGTTCCCATTTTGGTTTATATTTGCTCCCTTGAACACAAAATCTTTATCATTGTATGGCCATGCACCTGTTAATTTTTTGCTGAACCTGTAATGCTTGTTTGCTATTCTTTCTATGAAAAACTAATAAAACTTTTAATTAAAAAAAAATAAATAAATAAAAGATGAGGTGGTGTCAAGTAAATAAATACCAAATATGTCAAGCCTCCAAATAATAAACATTAATGGTACTTAAAATTATCAATAGGTGAAGCTTTAAATGCTTTTACAGCAGTTTTGAGTTATCCATAAATGAAGCACCCAGAATAATTGCTCTCATTCCGACAATTGCAGTAAAATAGAAAATATGTGCTGCAGTCACGTTTAACATGAAGGTGCGCACCCTATACATGTATTTGCATTTTTGTGTGTACACAGGGTGATGAGGGAGCCTTTGCAATTTTCTTTTTTTATTTGAATATATATATATATATATATATATATATATATATATATATATATATATATTGTATATATATATATATATTGTATATATGTATATATATATATATATATTTTTTTTTTTTACCTTTAACTTTATGGCTATCACAGGGAGGTTGACAAGCCACTCTACCAACACTGTAAAAGTGATCAGGCAGCTATGTAGCCACTCAGATCAACTACATTAAAGCCGAGAGATGGCTAAATAAAATAAGCACAAGCTCACGGAGGCAACTTCAGCTATGAGCTTGTTTTAAATGCTTCAGTCAAATGGTGTCCAGAGAGCTGAAGTTATTAACCACTTCAGCTCCGGAAGGTTTTACCCCCTTAATGATCAGGCCATCTTTTGTGATTCGGCACTGCATTACTTTAACGGAAAATTGCGGTGCTGTACCCAAATACAATTGATGTAATTTTTTCCCACAAAAAGAGCTTTCTTTTGGTGGTATTTTATCACCTCTGCGGTTTTTAGATTTTGCACTATAAACAAAAAAAGAGCGTCAATTTAACCACCTTGGCGGTAATCCCGAGCGTGACTCGGGGTGGATTTTTCATATCAGGATCGGTAACCCCGAGTCACGCTCGGGGTGGATTGCAGAGAGCGCAGCGGTGTTCTCTTACCTTATCCTGGCGATCCAGCGATGATCTCTCATTGCTGCGACCGCCAGCCGAGAGTCCCGCCGCTCCTCTGTCCCTCCGTCGGTATGATCACTTCCTAGTTCCGTTCCCTGCAGCAGCAATGCTGCATGGGAGCGCAACTAGGGAGGGAAATTAAAAAAAAAAAAAAACGTTGCAAAAAACACATTTTATATTTTATATATATATATATATATATATATATACATATATATATATATATATATACATATATATATATATATATATATATATATATATATATATATATATATATATATATATATATATATATATATATATATATATATATATACATATATATATATATATATATATATATATATATATATATATATATATATATATATGCACACACACACATATATATATATAAAATTATATTATTGATTCAATTATAATTCATGCATTATATTATATATATATACACACACACACATATATCTATATATAATATATAATGCATGAATTATAATCTAATCAATAATATAATTTTATTATATATATTATATATTAAATAATAAAATAATATTATTGATTCGATTATAATTCATGCGTTTGTGTTTCAAATTTATCGCATCTGGGATGTCTACTAGAGACTTGTTTTGGTCAGGTTTAAGTCAGTAATTACTAAGAATTGTAGGCCTATAATACATAACGCCAAATTTCCATGAAAACAATTGTACCGCTTTTGATATGTAATTCCTGACATAATCATACCGCCAGGGAGGTTAAAAAAATAATAATAATATTTTTTACTTTCTGCTATAAAACATTCCCAATAAAAAAAATTTAAAAAATCTATTTTTTTATCAGTTTAGTCCAATTTGTATTCTGCTACATATTTTTAAAATATGGTAAAAAAAAATCCCAAAAAGCGTATATTAATTGGTTTGCACAAAAGTTAAAGTGTTGACAAACTACAGGATAGATCTTTGTACTTTTTTTTGTTTTTATTAGTAATGGCGGCGATCAGCAATTTTTAGGGGGACTGCGACATTGCAGTGGACAGATCGGGCCCCTAACTGACATTTTTGACACTTTTTGGGGACCAGTGACATTAATACAGTGATTAGTGCTAAAAAATATGCACTGCTACCATATAAATGACACTGGCAGAAAAGGGGTTAACACTGGGGGTAATCAAAGGGGTTAATGTATGCCTAACAATGCTTACTCACTGTGGGGGGGAAGGGTTCTGTGACAGGCACAGAGAGATCGGGAGAGAGAGAGAGACAGAGAGCTTAGCTGAATCTCCTGATCCCTCTGTGCCTGTGTGACAGAAGACTTGCCTACTTTGTTTACATAAGCAGGCAGGTCTTCTGTCAGTTTCTCTGATGATTGCGGGGGGCTGGCGGCGATCGCCGCCGCTCCTCCCGCGGCCCGCCTACCGTTGTGTCTAATAACAGCGGGAGCGCGGCTCTGGCCTTGTGTGCGCTTTGCCGAGACCGTGTGCACGAAATCACGTAGATATATGTGATTTTGTGAAGCCGAGCCGCTCTGCCGCAGTATATCTGCGGTGGGTGGTCGGCAACTGGTTAAAGTATATGTAAACCCTCACCTGGTAAAACAACCCAATCCATTTAAAATAGAAATGAAAGGCAAAACATTTGTGTATATTGTAGATATTATAAGTGAACACATACCCTCTATTCTCAGCTGCCTAAAGAGCTTAGAGAGCTGGAGGAAGAGAAACAGCAGAGTACTGATCTTCCCAGTTAATAATTGTGTGGGTCAGGAAAAGTCTAATCATTGGAGGGAGGCCATACTACACCTGCCTACACACAGATCTGCATAAGGCGGTTTATTTTCCTATGGTGTGGAAAAATGTGCAAATTTGCATGCATTTCCACGCTGCACCTGGCCCAAGTAGAGAGGGTGAATCTCTCCAGCAGGAACACAGAAAGCAATAAAAACCGTGCAGGGGGTTTACACTTCCTCACTATATTCCAAACTTAAAAAAAGAGGTTTGGGCTTTACATTCACTTTAACCCTTTCCCGCCCAGCCCTGGCATCCCTTTAACCACTTCTGGACCGGAAGATTTCCCCCCCTTAATGACCAGGCCATATTTTGCGTTTCGGCACTGGGTTACTTTAACGGACAATTGTGCAGTCGTGCGACGCTGTACCCAAATAAAATTGATGTCCTTCTTTTCCCACAAATAGAGCTTTCTTTTGGTGGTATTTGATCACCTGTGCAATCTTTATTTTTTGCGCTATAAACAAAAAAAGAGCGACAATTCTGAAAAAAAAAAAAAAAAACAATATTTTTCACATTCTGCTATATAACATTCCCAAAAAAAAAAAAAATTAAAAATCAACATTTTTTTAACATTTCAAGCCAATTTGTTTTCTGCTACATACTTTTGGTAAAAAAAAATTGCAATAAGCATATTTTGATTGGCTTCCGCAAAAGTTATCGTGTCTCCTAAATACGGGAAAAATGTATGTTATTTTTTTTTTCACTAGTAACGGTGGCGATCTGCAATTTTTAACGGGACTGCGACATTGCAGCGGACAGATCGGACCTAACTGACATTTTTGACACTTTTGGGGGGACCAGTGACATTACGACAGTAATCAATGCTAAAAATATGCACTGTTATTGTAATTTGGACACTGGCAGGGAAGGGGTTAACACTGTGGGTGATCAAGGGGTTAAATGTGAGCCTAGGGGAGTGAATCTAACTGTGGGGGGGGGGGCTTGTGAAATGATCATAGAGACCTGTGTTACTATATAGAAGGAACACAGGCACTCTATGATCATTCCAGGGAGACGAACGGTCAGCTGTGTTTACAACAGCCGACCGTTCTTCTCTCTTAGCGGGGAGCAATCGCGGGTGTCAGGCGGCAATCGGAGCCACCTGCCCCGTGCATCAGAGTTAAATGTGAGCCTAGGGGAGTGTTTATAACTGTGGGGGGCTTGGCTTGTGAAATGATCATAGAGACATGTGATCCTATATATAGAAGGAACACAGGCACTCTGTGATCAGTCCAGGGAGACGAACGGTCAGCTGTCTACAACAGCTGACCGCCCTTCTCTCTCAGCGGGGAGCGATTGTGGTCGTCAGGCAATCGAAGCCGCCTGACCCATGCATTGGCTTCCCCGCTGCCGAGTGGGGGTGGAAGCGCACGCTCACCCCCTAGCTGCCGGCGCGCACCCGACGTAGGTCTATGTCGGTTTGCGCAGGAGAGCCACACTGCCACAGTAAAAAGGCGGCATGTGGTCGGCAACGGATTAAATGGGTCTTTACTACTGGGGGGATGGACAGAATTCCCAAATGTGTGACCACTGTGATTGGCTGCCTATGCTAGCTTGGTCACTGTGCTGGGATTGTGCACAGAAACCATAGTTGTCCATTAACATTAATGTGTAGCCTGTGTGCACCAAAGCCGACCCTCTTTGCAGCCTCACATATGCTTCAAGAGGTTAAAAATAGGGGAACAATTATACATAAATAACACACATTTTAAGTCAGTAGAGGGCGCACAGGGATTGCTCTTCATAAAACCAAGACTAATGTAATCAACAAAGTTCAAACTACAAGTCAGTAATGTTCATGAAGAAAACAACTTGACTGAGTGTTTAAGTCAATTTATGTATCTTTCTGAAAAACAATGTAGACCAGATAACAGTGCAAAGTTCAGAGGTTGTAAAACTATATCATTGGACAAAACAGCACAGATTATCAGACAGTAATGTATGCTTAACTAAAATATGTAGGTTATGGTGGCCATACACAGAACAATGTTATAGAGCAAGGGTCTTCAAACTATGGCCCTCCTGTTATTCAGGAACTACAATTCCCATCATGCCTAGTCATGTCTGTGAATGTCAGAGTTTTACAATGCCTCATGGGATGTGTAGTTCCGCAACAGCTGGAGGGCCGTATTTTGAGGATCCCTGTTATAGAGCATATGTTCCCAATTTTTATCAATTTTCTTTTTCTGATCAGCAATACGATTGGAAGTTTAGAAAAGTTATTTAGATGCATACCTTTACCTATCATATTCAATTATTTACTATCCTATGACTGGAATTTCCTGCCCAGACCAGTCAGCGTACGTTTGATTGACTCCCCCCCTAATACTTACCTAAGCCCATCTTTATCCAGCGATGTTGCAGGAGTTTCTCAGCTGCATGGGACTCCTCTCCTCATTGGATAGCAGAGCAGCATGATTAGCTCCTGCTGCTGTCAATCAAAGTCAGTCAGCCAATCAGGAAAGGGGGGGTGGGGCCAGGTCACTGCCCCGTGTCTGAATGGACACAGGGAGCTGTGACTCCGCTTGGGTGCCCCCATAGCAAGTTGCTTGCTGTGGAGGCACCTAACAGGAGGAAGGGGCCAGGAGCACAGAAGAGGGACCTGAGAAGAGGAGGATCTGGGCCACTCTGTGGAAAACCAACTGGAGCAGGCAAGTATAACATGTTTATTAAAAAAAAAAAAAAAAGATAAGAAAAGGTGCAACAGGGATTTGGGATTGCTTCTACACGTTTGGTGGGCTTGTCCTTTAATCCAACTGTATCACTACTCCCAAGGGAGCTGCTAATGACGGGTTCCCCGGGGTTACCACTAGCAACGGTAGAACATTCTGACATGTTTCCAAGTGTTTTTATCTCAGACAAGGACCAGTCCAGTTTCTTTGGTTTTTATGTTTTATTAGGAACTTGGATAGGAAGGGATGAGTGGGATATTCCAACTGAACTGAACTATGCACAATTGTCAGGGACGATCTGAAAAAATGCTGATTAACGCTGGTTACCGCTTATTGATTAACACTGAGTTGAGCTAGTCACGACTAAGCCGACATTTCACTTGGCACTTGCTGTGAAAAAAGTCACTTGAGCTTGAGGTAATTCTTTCCTAAGGCAAGCTATTCCTTGAAAAAGACTGTACTGCTGAACAACTTCAGGGCCCTTCCGGGCGCCCTCTTTATCCCTAATCTTCAGGGCTTAACACTTGGCACCCCCTTTACTACAACACTCTGGGTTAGCTGGCTCCTTGATCCCCTTGACCTCTCTGGAGTGGTTCCCTCTCTCAGGCAGACCCCTGGGCAGATCTTTATGTACTCACAATACTGTTTTTCCAGAAGTCTTCTGCCCAGCTGCTCCACTTGGTCAGCACACTGGATCCTCTGCAGCACAGCTCAACCCCTGGTCCCTAGGCCGACTGCCTGAACCACCTTCCTCACTTCAGCAGGAGGAGAGACAGCTGTCCACCTCCTCCTGGGACTTTGCACCCACCAAAAGACCACCCTGTCACATGCTCCTGCCCTATTTATGGCCAATCCCAGGATGCATAGCCACATGCCCTCCCACTGGGACTGCCATGGAACAGGATGTGTCACTGGATGTGTTTCCTCCACTGTCCAACAAGCTCCCTCATTGGATACAGTGGGGACACTCCCTCAGACCCAGTGAATCACACCTGGAAACATGTGACAGGCAAAACTAACAGATCAGCTCCCCTGATAAGCAGCAGGAGCAAAATAGATGCTTTTACCTAGCACCTGTCTAGGAGGGTGCTACACAACCATTTTGAGAAGGAGTCCATAGGCTAGCTTGTCAGATAACTACCCTCCCACTGTATTATTCTCCAGCCCAATTTCTATTACACCACTCCACCATCCTAAAATCTGACTATTTTTGTTCCCTAGCCATGCACCTTATAAACAGAGCTGAACTATGTATCCCATCTCACTGGCACTCTCAAAATTCCCTGACCATTGCAGAATGGTTCAAACGCCAACAGACATGGAAGAACTCATCCACCAAATGAAAGAAACACCTTCAAACATCAGCAAAGTTCGGTCCTGCTGGCTACACTTCAAAACGACAAGTGAATACTTCAAATACCTCAACTAAATTAAATGTATCTGCTTCTCTCTATACTTGGGAGGCGAGAGAGATAACAGGAGACCTCACCACTACCTACCCTCGCCCTTTCTCTCACCCCACTCTTGAGTTACCTGGACCCCATCTCCCCTTCACTTCTCCCAAATCCTGTTCCTCTCCACCTTCACCCCCCCCCCCCATTGTCATATACCCTTCAGTGTCACCAGTCTTTATGACCTAATATCCTTTCTTACATCTTCATGCAATCCTCAACTCTCTCTATCCCTTGCACAAATCAAGGCTAACGGATTCCTAACCTATACATACACCCAAGCCTTGGATAAAAAACATCTATCACTAGTATGTCTTCCCACAACCCATTACACCCCTATTACAAATCACACAAGGCAACTGACGAATGACACAATAACATGAAATGAGTGAGTTTAAATTCTCAGTATAATAAAATCCCACCGCTCTATTGGGATGCAGACATACCATCTTCAGAACCCGGTCCATCACTTATCCGGGTTTACCTTAGCATGTTTGAAAGAAAAGGAAAAATGTATCTGTTACCTCTTAGTTTCTGATACCATTTGTTTTATTACCACCCTTATGGTTGTTATCTGTTCCACATGGTGTATTCATATATTTTAATCAAAGCCCTTTAACCACTTAAGCCCCGGAGGATTTGGCTGCTAAACGACCAGGGGGTATTTTGCGATTCGGCACTGCGTGATTTTAACGGACAATTGCACGGTCATGCTACGCTGTACCCAAACTAATTTGACATCCTTTTTTTCCCCACAAACAGAGCTTTCTTTTGGTGGTATTTGATCACCTGTGCGATTTTTTGATCACGCGCTATAAACAAAAAAAGAGCGTCAATTTTGCAAAAATAACAATATTTTTCACATTTTTTTATATGAAATTCCCCCCCAAAAAAATGTAAAAATCAAAATTTTTTAACATTTTTGGCCAATTTGTTTTATGCTACATATGTTTGGTAAAAAAAAAATCACAAAAAGCGTATTTTTATTGGTTTGCGCAAAAGTTATCGCATTTACTAACAAAGGGAAAGATTTTTGTCATTTTTGTTGTTTTTTTTTAACGCGTAATGGCGGCGATCTGCGATTTTTTTGGCGGTACTGCGACATTGCGGCGGACAGATCGGACCCTTGACTGACATTTTTGACACTTTTGGGGTTACCAGTGACATTTCTACAGTAATCAGTGCTATACATATGCACTGTTGCTGTAAAAATACACTGGTAGTGAAGGGGTTAACTTTATTTGAGAGGGAGGGGCTGTGTGTGTCCCTAGGGGCGTGATTCTTACTGTGATTGGCTGTGGCTTGAACTGTAGGGACACTGATCAACGGTTCTACATTGTAGAACCGTGTGATCAGTGTTTTTACACCGAGGAGAATGACAGGCGGCTTGTTTACACAAGCTGCCTGACTTTCTCCCTCTCCCCCGACGATCGCCGAGTGACCGGCGGACATTGGGTCCTCCAGGCACACGCGCGGGGGGGTCCGTGACCGCGCGGGAGCGCGCCTCCGGGGGCGCACGCTCGCTCCCCAGAGCCTCACAGGCTAGCGACGTAGACCTACGTCGCTCTGCCTGTGAGGGGCTGACTGCCGCAGTAAATATACTGTGAGCCGTCGGCAAGCGGTTAATAAAAAGATAAAAGAAAAGAATAAAAAAATTTTTTGGAAAAAAAAAAGAAAAGAGCTATAATCTCACAGCAAACATTTCGTAGTGGAAAGATCCACACCTGGAAGTGATGATTGGCAGTGCCCACACCCGGACACAGTGAGTTCCCAAGAGGGGTTTACGAATAAACAGGGGACGTGGCCAAATCTTACTGATGTGTTGGGAATATATCAATATCCAATGTTTCGATAATCTTGTCATGTTCTTCTTACATTGCCTGTAACGGTTATGTTAAGTAATTTCCTTATGTTTCTACTGTAATACCAACAGAACTTGGATTAAGTCCCGTTGAATTGCTTGTATATTTCTCTTTAAACTTTAATAAAAACTTTGAAATAAACTTGAAAAACTCCGTGCAAAAAAAAAAAAAAAAGACTTTATAATGACTTTAAGAGCTTGGGTGTAACTTGAATTTTTTACATATTTTTTACATTTTTTTCCTAAACTTTTTTTTACATTACAAAGGGGACAAAATATCCAATTTTTTGGTGACAGATTATCTTTAGTTAGACATCAGGGGTTTAAAAGGAGCCACAATTGATGATTTATACGTTGTTTCAGCGTCATTAGCAGGAAGGGGAGATCAGCAAATTGATGTTCTACCCGGCTTTAGCCTTCATCCAAGTCCAAGGACCACTGATGGGGCACACAGAAACTGGGAAACATGGCAGGGGTGTTCCATGGGGGGTGACCAAGACATATGGGGTGTGTGGAAAGCAATCATTTCCATCTGATAGCCAACAGTTGGTTTGTCAAATTTACACCCCTGCCCCACTGGAAGTGGCAGTAAAAGGGTTGCATTAAAATGTAAAAAAGATGCGCTCAGTGCACACCCATTGAGCCAAACATACAAACAGCAACACTCACTGATATTGGAATATAAAATATCGAAATCATAAAAAGAAAAAAAAAACCTGTTGTGTTTTTTCGTTAAATAAGGACTCACGCAAGTACAACTAATCATGTCAAAACCTAATCAACCATCATATAACCAAATGAGAAGTGAAAAATAAATGCTCTCCAAAAATTCATACAATATTGTAAAATTAACAGAGTGCTCAGTAATAATGTGATCGATAATAAATAAAGTTCATGAACTAAAAACAATATCCTTCTGTACAATTGCTTCAGTGTTAAACCACCTTCCCACACATGTACCACTTACCAGAAGATAAGATCTCAGAATATAATAATCACATCAGAGCATACCGCTGGTAACTTGGATGGATCTATTGTGTACAGGAACTCAGGAACACAGGAGATAAGTATACAATCGCTGCACCACTCAAACAAGCAGACAGGCTTGATGACATCACCCATAATTGCTTGAACTAGATGGACCTATGTCTTTTTTCAACCAGACTAATTATGTAACTAAGCTCCGCCCGATGCGTTTCATCACAATGGATGTCATCCAGGGGCAAAGTAGTCAAAAGGGTTATTTTCCAAAATAATAGAAGACACAGTATGGAGGCTATTTATAAAATAATTGTTGGCCAAATGTCAGAAGCATTCATACAAGCTGGCTGAAATGATCGCGTATTTTTTTCAAATTCATTATTTCCTATATCGTCTGCTCCATTTAGTGGCTAAGATATGGTATTTTTTTTTCTCATTGAAGTGTTTCAGAAAACTATACAGCATTTTGGCTGCTAGATGGAGCTGACAAGTGATGATTTGGAAATTAATCTGTTGGAAAACAAGCAAGAAGATTTCAGCCAGGTTGCATGAATTCTTCTGAGATTTAGCCAACAAATGGTTTATAAATACACACCTATGTGCCTTTTTGATAATTTATAGATCTGATCATTTTAATTGATTTTGTGAAGAATTGTTCGATCAGATTGTTGTGTATATGACCATCGTTCAATTTCAACAAAAAGGTGTTGCATTAGACATAATATGCAATTTTAACTGGAATAGAAAAAATTGGAAGAATACAACAGAACGTTCCCCTCCTTCTCCTACACTGCAGGTGTCTCTGTTACTTTTATTAGTAGTTGAGTTGAGAACTGTCCTTGACACCCATGCAATTGGATTCCTGTCCGAATTCACAGTTCGCACTGCAATCTGAAAACCGATCTGGGGCTGTCATTAACTTTGTATTGACACCTGCAGAGGTTCGCAGAAGGCAGTGTGAACTGCCTGTGGGGGAGATGCGATGCGGAAACCCACACTAGAATCGCGCAGGTTCCCGCATCGCAGTAGTGTGAACCCAGGCTGCAAAAGAGAAAATCTTACATTATGGGATCTGTTTATAAAATAAAATAGCTGTGAGTGTCCCAGCTTCCCCATAATCCCTGTAATGTTTGCAATATATCTGAAATGTTTTTTTTTATTCTTATTTTTTATGATCGTCAGTTTCATCTGGTGGCCAAAATGCAGTATTTTCCTAACTGCAGTATTTCAGGAAATACCACTAGATGGAGCTTATGATCATAGGGAGTACATAGAAAATACAATTTCACATATATTACAAACATTATTGGAATTAATTGCAATGTTTGTAAAAATGCTGAGACATTCCCATAACTATTTTTTTTTTTTTTTTAACCACTTGCCGACCGCCGCAAGTACATATACTGCGGTGGTCAGCCCCTCACAGGCGATCGTCCGTGACAGCGGGAGAAAGGCAGGCGGCTGATGTAAACAATTCACCTGTCATTCTCCCCTGTGTAGGAACAGTGATCATACGGTTCTACTGTGTAGGACCGTTGATCATTGTTCCTACACCTCAAGCCACAGCCAATCACAGTTAGAATCATGCCCCTAGGGACACACACAGCCCCTCCCTCTCAAAAAAGTTAACCCCTTCACTACCAGTGTCATTTTACAGTAACAGTGCATATGTATAGCACTGATTACTGTAGAAATGTCACTGGTAACCCCAAAAGTGTCAAAAATGTCAGTCAAGGGTCCGATCTGTCCGCCCCAATGTCGCAGTCCCGCAAAAAAATCGCAGATCGCCGCCATTACGTGTTAAAAAAAAAAACAACAAAAATGACAAAAATCTTTCCCTTTATTAGTTAACGCGATAACTTTTGCGCAAACCAATCAAAATACTCTTTTTGCGATTTTTTTTTTACCAAACATATGTAGCAGAAAACAAATTGGCTGAAAATGTTAAAAAATTTTGATTTTTACATTTTTTTGGGGGGAATTTCATATAAAAAAATTTGAAAAATATTGTTATTTTTGCAAAATTGACGCTCTTTTTTTGTTTATAGCGCATGATCAAAAAATTGCACAGGTGATCAAATACCACCAAAAGAAAGCTCTGTTTGTGGGAAAAAAAGGACGTCAAATTTGTTTAGGTACAGCGTCGCACGACCGCGCAATTGTCCGTTAAAGTCACGCAGTGCCGAATCGCAAAATACCCCCTGGTCAGGAAGGGGGTAAAATCTTCCGGGGCTTAAGTAGTTAAACAGACCCCTAAATTGTAATTTTGTGTCTTATTTCTACCATTGGTAGGTGGCTTTTCTGTGAGGTCTTTCTTTAAGAATTTTGTAAATCTTTAGCAAGGTTCAACAATTAGTGCTTGTCTACTGTGTCCTGACAAATCCTTTCATTAGTAATGGCTGTTTGTCCATTGAAAATAAGGAGAATTTACAAGATCCAAATATTCAGCCAAAGTTTCTTGTCATTCACCAAGATGGACCATGTACAAGCCAACCGCAAATTTCTTCAAACCATAAATATAGGAAATGTGCGAGGCAAGGTGGTGGGTTGGGGTGGGTCCAGCTGTCATATACCTGCCGTTGACCAAGATGACAAGGGAGGCTTCTTTTACACCTCCAGCCTGCATGCTTTACAGTATGGTGATAGGAGGCAAAGGGGCAGAGTGAAACAAGTGCACAAAGTGTACATTAGACAGGAGATGCATAATCAGGGTTGGGTCAGAGTTCATTTGGAGACTAGCCAAGGTCGATAGCATGAAAGTTTCAATGTGCAGAGTTAACATACAAAGATAAAGTTAGGAAGCCAGTGTCAATGCTAGTAGAGCAGAAATCCAGAGTAATCTCAGCAGAAGGGTCATCTTAAAGAAAGCTAAGATCTGCAAGCTATGTTGGTAAGAATCATGATAGAATAAAAGGGTAGGGTCACAGGAAACTGCTGAAGACCACTCAGAGTAAGCATCAAACTCAGGCATGATCAAGCTGAAATAGACCAACTGGCATCAAGACTGGTGCCAGGTTTTCTTCAAAGAGTATAAAATGAGAATAATTGCTGCGCTTAGGTAAATAAGTAAACAATATAAGATAAATGGGCGAAAAGCTGCTACCACAGATCCAAATGTAACACCAGATCAAAAAAAGCATATAGATAAAAAGTGTAGCGCTAATCTAGAGCGTGACAGTCCATACAAAAGGAAAGACCACAATGTGTTTAGCAAACACTCCACATCAACATGTCAAGCAGGTGATAAGAATCCAGATCCCAAGGCCACCACCAAGCTGAAAGACACCCTGCCTCTTACCGGATAACATGGACCCTTGTAACAAAGGTCATGTTCAGCATTCTCAAAAGTTCACAATCAGTGCTTCTCCTGGGCAATCAGCACATCTCCAAATCTCCCGGAACCATGGCCTCCAAATGTATCTCAGTGAAATAAAGCAAACATATGCTCATAGCGTAACATGTACAATCATATTTATTTGTAGGTAAGTAAAAAGCAGCTTACAAAATGGTGGTGGTACTAGCGCAGAGTGGAAGCTCCCTTATCTGGCGATCCGCGTCCTTATCCCGCCAACAAAATGGCTGCCGCGTCTCGTGTGGGCTAGCGTCGCCGTAAGCTCCTCCTGACGCGTTTCGTCATAGGTTGACGTCGTCTGGGGGTGTAACCAGGAAAGGGAATGTTCATAGATTTATCCTACTATTTATAAATACAGTAGGTCTTAGTGAAGAATATACAACTACATTATTGGTTATATTTTAACAGTATGCATTACTATTAGTGATGGGTGCTTAGGTTTGATTCCCAGGTTTGGCAAACATGCCCAAAAATCAGCAAATTGTGAACTTTAATGTAAACCCCATTAAAATAAATGTGGGTAAATCTTGAAAATCCATTCTCCCCATTTTCCAGGCTAATAGGCAAGGGATTGTACAAAAAAAGGGCACTGGGGGGCCGGTAATGTCACAAGGAAAATGTACCAATACAAAAAAAATCTAAACCTTTAAAAGATACCATTTGGCAGGTAATGGCTCTTTTTTTTTTTTTATATATAAACTTTATTTAGAACAGTTTCATATGTCACAACAAACAGCTCCTGAGTTTCTAGAACATCAGCTTAAAGGTTACATGAACATTTTAGATACTCAGCGAAAAGAAGCAGAACACAAATGAAATAAAGGAAATTAAACGGTTATATGTCATACATAGCTCAGGTGTTCACCGCTTTGAGGGATCAGGGTGACTTCTGCTGTGTTATTACCGACTAGTATGGGTAGAAAGTCTCATCAAGGGAACATTAAACCAGTCCTAGACTAACCTAGGCCGTTGAAAAACCTAAATTAACTGCAAGATGGTCCCCCCTGGGCCAAATATTTTTGGGAAGGGGCTATGATAGCCTCCTGCTAACCTCCCCCAACATACCACCCAGGCCAGGACCGTGTCAAAGATCATTTGCGACACCAAGGGGAAAAAAAAACAGTGCCATCCTCACGAGAGGTGGTCTCCCCCATAGGGGCAAGATATTAGTACCATTTGTCGGGTAAAACATACAAAAAAAATGTCAAAAATAGTAAAAATTCAAAGAGAGAAAAGAATTAGCAAGGAGGAAAAGAGATGAAAAGGTCAGGAGCGCATACTGGAATTCTCGCAAATGATGTCATCACCCATGCCAAGCCCACCATCACTGAATATGGGAGATGTCATCCAGAGTAAGGTGAGTAGATAAGCATTGTCTCATCTGTTGCAAAGAGAAAATCTAGTCACACTACTTCTAGGATTGAATACACTGCCTAAGAGATGGTTCCGCCAGTTTCAGCGGTACCAAGTCTAGACTGGAGGATACTTGATCTGGATCATGAATGTGGTCCAACCATGATGATGAAGTGCTGACAAAATGATCACGGGTACCTTTACAAGTTGAAATCCAGTCCTCAGCCTCCCTGATCTCATATCTGATCACTATATGCACCCACTCATCCTGACCAGGAATTTGTACTCACTTCCAACAGAATGGGAGTTACCACTTGGCTGCGTTCAACAAGTGGGGCAGCACGCTCCTCTTATACTGACTAATCGGCATAGGAGAGAGAGGCAGAAGAAGGCCAAGGATTTCTTTAATCTGACCCCTGATGTCCGTCCAAAAGGGTATTATCACAGGGCACTCCCACCACAGATGCAAGAGCATACTGCGTCCTCCGCAGCCCCTCCAGCATAGCTCAGAGGTAGAAGGATTTATCCAGGCCAGGTCAACGGGCACCCGGTACCAGAGTGACAGGATCTTATAGTTTGTTTCCTGCATTTTAGAGTCGATAGAGCTCGAGTAGGTGAGCTGGTACAGGTGGGTCAGCTGAGCAGTGGTAAACTCATAGCCTGGGTCCCTTTCCCAGACCCAGATATATGTGGGCTTAGCTGAAGAGGCAGCAGACCCAGTTGGTAAAGTTCAGAGACCATATGCGGTATAGGCTGTTATAAAAAAGCCTTCAAATGGTGTAGGAGAAGCAATATCCATTATAAAACGGCCATGAACTTAAAAAAAGTGGTGTGGTAGCAGCTCTTTGAATAAGGCTTATTTAATAATGTTGAATTTGTTTAAATAACATGCTTGGGGAATGTCCCAAAGCTTTCGGGATTCCCTTGCTGATAGCTGAAACAAAAGAATGCCGGCAATAGTTATATATCTATCCACCAGAAAGATTGACTCCCCCCCATCGTTCAGTGTCCCAGCAATGTCTCCCCTTTCTCTCCGCCCCCTCACCAGCATCATTCCCACTGTAACTACTCACCTCTCCCCCTCATCTTGCACAAATCAGCCTACCTACCACTGCTCAAACGTGGCTTTGTCCATTTATCACCAGTCCTCTTCCCTTCCACCACTTTTCACTCCCAGCCTTGCCATCCTCCTCTGCTGCCACAAGCCTGCTGTCTCCTCACATCTCTCTCCTGCCAACTGTTACCTGTGCCTGGTGCCTTCCCAGGCTCCTTCTTCCCTCCAGCAGCCTTCCCCTCTGCCCCCATGTCTCCTAACCCACACAAGCCTCCATCCCTCCCTCCCAACATTGTCCTCAACTCCTAAATTCTTCTACTGTAATCCACTACTAAAAATGAATAACTGGCCAAACCTACATTCCTTTAATATGTCCACAGCCACCAATACATAGCCCAGCCCTTGTGCCCTATCGTCCACCCCCCCCCCCAATTTAACACTTCAAAGGTCCCTTCTGGCCATCCAGAAATCTCCCAATGATCCTCCTATCCCCTCCCCCCCCCCCCAGTGATCACAACCTTTTCAAATCCAACCACCACAGCCCTTCCACCCCACAACCCCTATTCCAACCCACCCTCAACTGCCCTGCCCTCACTTATCCCCCTACTCCCACCCTGCCCCCACCGCAGCCTCACCCAACTCCCTCTCTACCCATCACCTCACAAACTACCCATTTACCCACTCTTTCTAGCAATAGGTATCATAATTGGTATTGTTGAAAACTTTAAAAAAAGTATTCGTACTTGTACTTGGTGTTAAAAATGGTATCAGTGCATCCCTAGTATTGATGGCAGATGGCATTTCATTGCTGGCTTTTTTTTTTTTTTCATTTTTTTTTTTTTTTTGGGGGGGGGGGGGGTTTGGAGGAAGGCTCCTTTTCCTGTATTCCATGTTTGGATTGCATTAGAAACAACTTCAAAAATCTCACTAGTTCAAACATATAAATACATTTACAAAATTGTTTTTTCCTTAGCTTAGTTTTGGTCTGAGCTATCAATATGTAAAGCATAGCCCTGTTGTAAGCACTACTAAATGTTTTGAACCGTGTGTCCTTAATCACCACCTAGTTTAACCTAGTGACCTTGATCATCGCCTAGGGGAGAAAAAGTGAGGCTAACCCGCTTGTAATCTGATGGTTAAGTTCTTTTCCTGAATATTATGTATTTTTGTTCCTGTGTGTATAACTAGAATGCCAGACGCGTAACAAGAACCTTCAGGGCCCCGGTGAAAGAAAACATGAAGGGCCCTTCCCTTGAAGCCTGGGGCTCTTCCCACTGATCCTTGGGCCCTTTACTCTCATTGTTGGACCCTTTCACAGGTTCTGCCTTGGGCCCCATTCCTGCCATCTTGGGGCCTCCCCACGGTGGTGGAATGCCGGTCGCAAGTGTGACCTTTGCGATCCTGGAAGATCACCCACTGGTGTCACTAGTTTTTATTTTTTTTTTTTGGTATTTTAATTGTATTCTTTTTTATCATTTTATTTTATTTTTTTACAATGTCACTGACTATGACTCTGTCCATTCAGAATAGGAAGGAGCTGGTAAATTACATATTTACTGACCCCTTCCTGGTTCTCTATTGTGACACATCCCCTGCAGCAGCCAGCAGGAGAGGTAAGGGAGCACAGTGGGGCGGGGGGGGGGACCAGGGGAGCACACAGGGGCACAGGGACAGCAGAACACAAGTGAACTGGATAGGAGGAGTGGCGGGGGCAGCAAAGAGGAACCAATCTCCTCCATTTTCCCCCTGTAGCTACAGGAGGAAAAAGGAGGACAGTGATTTCTCTACATGCTGCCCCTGCCGCCCCTCCTATCCAGGTGTACAGGGGAGCTGCACAGGCCCCCTGGAGCATGGGCCTGGTTGCAATTGCAACCCCTGTAGTTACTCCCCTGCGGAATGCAATGTTACGCAATATACTGTTTGTACATGTTACTACCCTGTTAATGTTCTCATGTATACTCTCAGTATTGTTTCTCAAAACTTCTCTAAAACCCTATGAACAAAAAAACCCCTTTACCAATCACACTACCTGCGCTCACCTTAATGAGGAACTCCAGGCTGTAAAAATAAATAAATAAATAAAAGTCAGCAGTTCTGTAGCTGCTGACTTTTACTGTAAGGACACTTACCTGTCTAGGGATCCAGCGATATTGGCACCCCGAGGCAAATTCGTCAATCGGCTTTGGGTTCAGGCGCTGGCATTGTGAAACCTTCAGGCTTCACATCCAGGTTTTCTACAGCACATGCATGAGTCGCGCTACGCTTTCTGAAAGGTCCCGCCATCTGCTTGGACCTGTGTGTGTCCCAGAAGGCAGGGTGAGCAGGAGGAAAAGCCAGAAATTTCGGAGATCGCCAATCGAAAGTGAAAGCAGGTACCTATCAAAACTTCTCCTTCCCCCCCAAAAAAGTGTCAAATGTGGCAGTGGAGGGGGGAGAGTGCAAACAAATGGAGCTTCCCCTTTTAGATGGAGTTCCGCTTTAAGACATGGACCTATAAAATAAATTGGTCAATGTGTGCCTTACCCCTTAAATAGGGCTTCGTAACTCCATGGATTTCTCAAGATGTATTGAAGACACTGCTCTTGATGAATTCCTCCCCTTCAGGTAGTCACGAGGGGTGTGGCGAAGTGCGTCAGGATGAAGCTATATGATGTCATCATGCAATAGCCGGAAACTATGTTATAGTATAGTTTATGTGTTTTTAATGCTAATGTGATGCCAAGGAGACTTCTTAAGGGGCCAATGCATTGTTAAGGTGCCCTATTACTCCCAGCTCACAGGATAATTATTAGTGTATTTCCACTGGTTTTGCTTTGCTGTGGCAATAAAGACTATTCATTTTAAATAAACTGCACAATGAAAGTTTTCCCATTCTGTCTAAATGATATGAACTAAGGCCGGCCATACATTATACAATTTGCTTCTATAGCTTGCCTTTAGATTTACCAAAACCATAAAATAAAAAAACCTAAACGCTTTTAATTCATATGCAATTAGGCAGGCCCTTTGACTGCATAGTTGAAGGTAAATCTAAATTGTATATTGTATGGCCAGCCTAAGGAAGAGATGTAATGAGGTCTTTTGGAGTTTGGAGTCAGATCAATCAAGTGGAGTGCTGATTTTTAAGTTTAGAACACTCACCTGTCCTGGAATCCAGCGAATCCAGCGACGTCGGCACCCCAGCCGATGTTTTCATTAGCTCTCAGGTGCTGCCGCTGCCATTGCCTGTAGAGGAAACCAGCAGTGAAGACTTGAGGCTTCACAGCTGATTCCCTACTGCGCATGCGCAAAGCACGCTGGGCTTTCTGAATGGCTAGGCCCACTGGGAAAGGAGGAGGGGGGCTGAATTTCTGACATATCTTGGTGCGGCCAGGTCTGACAAAAGTGGGGATAGATACCGGTTAAAAAAAGGTAACTGCTCCCCCCCTCCCGAAAGGTGGCAAATGTGGCATCAGAGGGGGGAGGAGACAGATAAGCAAAGCTTCCACTTTTGGGTGGAACTCCACTTTAAATACTTTTTTCTTACTGTACGTTTTATGTATGTATATATATATATATATATATATATATATACACACACACATATATATATATATATATATATATAATATATGTATATATATGTATATGTATATATATATATATATATATATATATATATATATATATATATATATATATATATATATACACAGTATATATATGTATACATACATACATACTTTAACTTATTTATAGTTATTTATTATATTATCATTTATGATTTTGTGTTTCAAACTTTATCATACCCGGGATGTTATAAAGAAGAACGCACAGTAAAAAAAAAAAGAAATCATATATAAATAGTTGGATTGGGCTGCTCATTCTTAAGAATTACATGCAAAATAATGGTAGCGCTTTCAGCACCTAAAATCCGAAAGAATCATACCGCCAGGGAGGTTAAAGGAATTGAGCTTTTTTTTTTAATCTTTCACTTAAAGCATTTAAAGAATCACTGCTCCAGGCCAAAGTGAATTTTAAAAAATTAAAAAAAAAAACATTTTTTGCATTTATACTTGTTCCCAAGGGCAGTAACCTACCCTCCCCCCATGCTATGTTTTAATTTTTTATTTTTTTCCCCCCTTGCTTATTAGCCCAGACATGGGCATTTTAGTCCAGTTTCGCACTGAGCCCGTTTTGAAATCATGCGAGTTTAGCTGAACTCCATTTTTAAGCCGGCATTTCAGTCCGACTTCAGGGGCAATTTCACAGAAATCTGTTCCTGCACAGATGTCTATGGAAATCGTCCCCCTGATGTCATAGAAAGTAGTAAAGAAACTAATTTTGGGAATCATTGCAGCAGCGCAAAGTCAGCGCCCCACAGATTTGGATTGTGCAATTGCCGGCAATTGGCTCCGATTTGACATGTCAAATCGCATGTCAAACCGGATCCATGTGAACATGGGCTTAATTTGACAGGTGCAACTCCCATTGATTTCAGTAGAATCTGAGGTTTGCTGATCGATGCTAAAACCAAAGCCAGGCAGTCTAGTCCTTGTTAGGAGCCCCTGATCTAGTTAGCTCAAATATGGTCACAAATCTGTACCAGTCATTGCATTGTAGGCTGTTCTTGAGTAGTGACTGAGAATAAAGTGGAAGTAAACTCCCATGTATGATTTTTACCTATAGGCAAGCCTATAAAAAGGCTTACCTATAGGCACAGTAAATATCTCCTAAATGTGCCCTGTTTAGGAGATATTTACTTTGCAGCTGGGGACATCACCGGCGCATGCGCTTTAAGGAAACGGCATACAGCGGGAGTGATGTCATCACCGGCTCAGCCATTCATATCGGCGAGGCCCACAAACCCATAAAAAAGGCCGGGCGAAGATGAAAGGGCCTTCAGCGGTGATAGCAGGCTGCTGGAGGGCTTTGTTTTCAGGTAAGTCTGTCATAATGTGCAAGAATGCTTTGCATACTAGCACATTATGACTTAAACTGCCTGAGGCCTGATTTTTTTTATTATTTTTTGTGGTTTATTATTGCTTTATTTTTATCATTATACTCTAGAACTGCAGAATGTGTTATAGTCATACAAATATAAATTGCTTGGTATCATTATGATAATAATGATACAGTAGTAAAAGAAAAATACATTTTCCATAATAATTTATGATCTCTTTGCTGTAAAAAAAAAAAAAAAAAAGTAAGGAATTTCTTTCCCTTTCATGTCTTGTTCTCCAAAGGATCAGCATCCGAAATATGTGTAAATGTATCCTCTACATTGACGTCACATGGAGAAACAGGAGTACCTGAAACTATATGTGTACCGGAGGGGACAAATCTGGAAAGCATTACCGGTATGTGGTCTATTTTCTTGTTATATTTTTATGTTCTGTTATCAAATAAATAGAGTTTTGTACTCAAAAGTTAGGGGCAGTGCTTTATGCATTTTTATATACATTTATCTGTAGATCATTGTCTAGAATAAAGAAATGTTAAGAAAATGTTAAGAATGGACATCGGTGCTGCAGCTAAATTCTATGTGGCCCCAGTGCAATCCCCAAGCCGAAGACCCCGTTCTCTAAATCAGCTGATTTTGGTAAAGGCATCACATACAGGCTTATATTTGGAGAAAGGAATTTCAGTACCAGTCCCACCACTACGAAGGGAAGCACACTGCCATGCATTGTGGTATGCTGTTTTTGAAAAAAAAAAAATGGTGCATGGCCAATTTTTGATCGATTTCACTGTTTTCTTTTTTCAGCTAATTCATTTGAAAGGGCTGTCTTAAAGTGGTAGTAAATTGTGCAAAAAAAAAATAAAAAATCTGGGCCAACTGCAGGTTTATGCCATAATGTTCTAGTATGTACCACATACTAGCACATTATGATAAACTTACCTCCGGCGGCATACTAGCACCGCTTCTGGGGCATTCATTTTCAACTGGTCTTCCTTCTAGGTTCACAGGCTCCAAAATTTTAAATGGCCGGGCTGGGGTGACGTCACGATCATGGCATGGCACTCTGCATTCTGTGACACACTCGGTGTGCCCTGAACGCAGAGCATCTCTGCTCATGTACAGATGACGTCATCAGCTTTTCCAAATGTGAATATCTTCCAAACATTGCACATAGCGAATAGGCTGGGTGTAACAAGATGTTCACTTCCACCTTCTGACTGCAGGCTTGGGAAAACAACATAAAAAATATATTATAATATTTATTAGTGTTTATTTTATGTTGCAGCGAGGCCAATCTGTGCCCATCATTTATGCCAATCAGTGCTGCCTTTCAGTTCCTATCAGTGCCACCTATTAGTGCCCATCAGTCAGTGCCATCTATCAGTGCTGCATATCAGTGTCCATCATTGCTGTATATTAGTTCCTCCTTATCAGTGCCACCCCATCAGTGCCTTTCAGTGCCGCCTCATCAGTGCCATCTATTAGTGCCCATCAGTGCTGCATATTAATGCATCCTTATCATTGCCACCCCGTCAGTGCTTTTCAGTGCTGCCTCATCAGTGTCCATCAGTGCTGCATATTAGTGCCTCCTTATCAGTGCCACCCAATCAGTGCCCTTCAGTGCCGCCTCATCAGTGATATCTATCAGTGCCCATCAGTGCTGCATATTAGTGCATCATCAGTGCCCCCCCCATCAGTGCCCTTCAGTGCCACTTGTCAGTGCCCATCAGTGCTGCATAAGAAGATATCATTAGTCTGTATTGTGCTTTGTCATATCACATTGAAAAAAAAACTATCGGGAATAGGTATCGGTGAGTACTTGAATAAAGTTTTGGTACTTGTACTCAGTCTTAAAAAAGTGGTATCGGTGCAACCCTAGTTTGCCTAATTTAGTGGCAGGTGCTCCAGGACTGGTGTTTTCTGTTCTCTTAAAGGGATATTGGTAGACCTTAGCGGTCAGGATTTTTCTATAATTTGAATAATGCACTGGAACTGACAGGTCTGAATGAGACCCATATTTTATTATACCTAAATGAATGATCTAACCTAAACCATTACCCCACATTTGATAGGTTACATTTTGCATCTAAATGACTCACAAATGTTATTTTACATCTGTCTGGGATATTGCTGGTAAAATCCATTTCCCTTATATACAACCTCTGCCTAACTGCTAAGTTTACATAGAGGGTTAAGGCTCTCACTAATACATTACTCCCATTTTTTATTCTAGGGAGTCCAACGCAAACATCAGAAAACTTAACGGACTCTGATATGATGTATGCTGTAGGAATAGAACATTTTTCAGGCATGTCAACAGATGATCCAACAGAGGAAACAGCAACTTTTTCTGAGATTATATCATCTACATCAACTGTTCTGGATTCAACAACTGAAACAGCAGAAACATCACCCAGTGTTGACCCAACTGCAACAGATTTAACATCAGTTTTTGAACCGATCGAAGAAACAACATTTGTTCCTGAAATAAGCACATTGGAATTGTCTAGTGTTTTTGAGACATCAACAAAAAGAACAACTTTTCCAGAAACAGCTACATCAGACATATCAAATGAACATGGTACAGCAACTGAAAACACAGAAACATTTATCACATCTGATTCACCAGCAGAAACATCATTCCACCCTGACACATCTACAGAAAATTCAATAACTACTCAAGAGACAACAGCAGATGTAAGCCTGGCTTCTGATATACCCACTGAAGAATCAAGTGTGTCTAATGCAATAACGGAAACAACCATTACCTTGGCAGATACAACACCATCTCCAGAAATAAGCACAGCAGGTGCAGAGACTGTGTCTGATACAACAGCAGAAACAATAGAAACTGATACTGGCACGGCTACATCAGATGTATCAATCGTCTTTTATACATCAGCTGAAACTACAGAAACACATACAATGTCTGATACAACTCTAGAATCAACACTTGTTCCAGAGTCTACAACAGATATAAATACTGTACTGGGTTCAACAACTGAGACAGCCAAATCTTCTATTGACCCAACAGCAGAAACATCACCCGGTGATGACACAACGGTTTCTGAAACAACAGAAGAAACATCACCGGTATCTGAACCAAGCGCAGGTCCATTGTCTAGTGTTTCTGATACAACAGAAGAAAGAACATTTTTTACAGAAACAGCTACATCAGACATATCAACTGTATTTGGTACACCAACTGAAAAACCAGAAACATCACCCAGTGTTGGCCCAACTGCAACAGATTTAACACCAGTTTCTGAAACAACCGAAGAAACAAGCACAGATCCATTGTCTAGTGTTTCTGATACAACAGAAGAAAGGACATTTTCCCCAGGAACAGCTACATCAGACATATCAACTGAACATGGTACACCAACTGAAAAAACAGAAACATCACCCAGTGTTGGCCCAACTGCAACAGATTTAACACCAGTTTCTGAAACAACCGAAGAAACAAGCACAGATCCATTGTCTAGTGTTTCTGATACAACAGAAGAAAGGACATTTTCCCCAGGAACAGCTACATCAGACATATCAACTGTATTTGGTACACCAACTGAAAAAACAGAAACATCACCCAGTGTTGGCCCAACTGCAACAGATTTAACACCAGTTTCTGAAACAACCGAAGAAACAAGCACAGATCCATTGTCTAGTGTTTCTGATACAACAGAAGAAAGGACATTTTCCCCAGGAACAGCTACATCAGACATATCAACTGTATTTGGTACACCAACTGAAAAAACAGAAACATCACCCAGTGTTGGCCCAACTGCAACAGATTTAACACCAGTTTCTGAAACAACCGAAGAAACAAGCACAGATCCATTGTCTAGTGTTTCTGATACAACAGAAGAAAGGACATTTTCCCCAGGAACAGCTACATCAGACATATCAACTGTATTTGGTACACCAACTGAAAAACCAGAAACATCACCCAGTGTTGGCCCAACTGCAACAGATTTAACACCAGTTTCTGAAACAACCGAAGAAACAAGCACAGATCCATTGTCTAGTGTTTCTGATACAACAGAAGAAAGGACATTTTCCCCAGGAACAGCTACATCAGACATATCAACTGTATTTGGTACACCAACTGAAAAACCAGAAACATCACCCAGTGTTGGCCCAACTGCAACAGATTTAACACCAGTTTCTGAAACAACCGAAGAAACAAGCACAGATCCATTGTCTAGTGTTTCTGATACAACAGAAGAAAGGACATTTTCCCCAGGAACAGCTACATCAGACATATCAACTGTATTTGGTACACCAACTGAAAAACCAGAAACATCACCCAGTGTTGGCCCAACTGCAACAGATTTAACACCAGTTTCTGAAACAACCGAAGAAACAAGCACAGATCCATTGTCTAGTGTTTCTGATACAACAGAAGAAAGGACATTTTCCCCAGGAACAGCTACATCAGACATATCAACTGTATTTGGTACACCAACTGAAAAACCAGAAACATCACCCAGTGTTGGCCCAACTGCAACAGATTTAACACCAGTTTCTGAAACAACCGAAGAAACAAGCACAGATCCATTGTCTAGTGTTTCTGATACAACAGAAGAAAGGACATTTTCCCCAGGAACAGCTACATCAGACATATCAACTGTATTTGGTACACCAACTGAAAAACCAGAAACATCACCCAGTGTTGGCCCAACTGCAACAGATTTAACACCAGTTTCTGAAACAACCGAAGAAACAAGCACAGATCCATTCTCTAGTGTTTCTGATACAACAGAAGAAAGGACATTTTCCCCAGGAACAGCTACATCAGACATATCAACTGTATTTGGTACACCAACTGAAAAACCAGAAACATCACCCAGTGTTGGCCCAACTGCAACAGATTTAACACCAGTTTCTGAAACAACCGAAGAAACAAGCACAGATCCATTGTCTAGTGTTTCTGATACAACAGAAGAAAGAACATTTTTTACAGAAACAGCTACATCAGACATATCAACTGAACATGGTACAGCAACTAAAAACACAGAAACATTTATCACGTCTGATGCACCAGATAAACCATCATTCCACCCTGGCACATCTACAGAAGATTCAATAACTACTCAAGAGACAACAGCAGATAGAACCCTGGCTTCCGATATACCCACTGAAGAATCAAGTGTGTCTGATGCAACAACGGAAACAACCATTACCTTGGCAGATACAAGATCGTCTCCTGAAATAAGCACAACAGATGCAGAGACTGTGTCTGATGCAACAATGGAAACAACCATTACCTTGGCAGATACAACACCATCTCCAGAAATAAGCACAGCAGATGCAAATACTGTGCCTTATACAACAGCAGAAACAACAATAGAAACTCTTGATCCTGACACAGCTACATCAGATGTATCAACCGCCTTTGATGCATCAGCTGAAACTACAGTTACACCTGCTTTAGAAACACATACAATGTCTGATACAACTGTAGAATCAACTGTTCCTGAGTCTACAACAGATATAAATACTGTACTGGGTTCAACAACTGAGACAGCCGAAACTTCTATTGACCCAACATCAGGAACATCACCCGGTGTTGACACAACAGTTTCTGATGCAACAGCAGAAAAATCATCGGTTCCTGAACCAAGTGCAGGTACATTGTCTAGTGTTTCTGATACAACAGAAGAAAGGACATTTTTTCCAGAAACAGCTACATCATACATATCAACTCAAGCAGAAACATTTACTACATCTGATGCAACAGCAGAAACATCCCTCAAGCCTGACACAACTATGGGAGATTCAACAATCATTCCAGAGACAACAGCAGATACAAGCCTGGCTTCTGAGATAACCACTGACGTGTCAAGTGTGCCTGATGCACCAACAGAAACACCATCTTTATCCATCACCACAGCAGATACAACACCGGCATCTGAAATAAGCACAGCCGAAGTAGATACAACATTGGAAACAACAAAGGAAACTATTGATTCTGGCACAGCTACATTAGAAGTGTCAACCATCTTTTATACATCTGACAAAAAAACAGTTACACCTACTGTAGAAACACATACAATGTCTGATACAACTGTAGAAACAATAAGTGTTCCCGAATCTACAACAGATATATATACTGTACAGGATTTAACAACTGAAAAAGAAGACACCTCTAGGTTGCCTGGCACAACAACAGGCACATCACTTGCTGTTGACACAACTGCAGTGGATTTAACACCAGTTCCTGAAACAACAGAGGGAACAGCCCTGGTTCCTGAAACACCCACAGCTGAATTGTCCAGTGCATCTGATACTACAGCAGAAACAACAAAAGAAACTATTGCTTCTGGCATGGCTACATCAGATTTAACCACTGAGCTTGATACGACAGCTCAGACATCTGCTGAAATAGTTACAACTACAGAGCAAGAAAATACTACGCCTGATACAGCAACAGAAACAACAATTATTCCTGAAACAGCCACATCATATATAAGCACTGTACTGGATACAACAACTAAAAAAGCAGAACAGTTGACCATGTCTGAATCAACAAAAGATACATCACTTCTACCTGACACCACTACAGATGCTTTCACAGCTGTTCTGGTGACAACAGAAGATTCAACACTGACTTCTGAAACAGGCACATCAAATGTAGAGACTGTATCTGATACAACAGTAGTAACAACAGATGAAACTCTTGTTCCTAGTATATCAACATCAGTGGAAACAATAGCTACAGTCACACCTACTGTAGAAACAATGTCTGGTGCAACTATAGAAACAACACTTGCTCCTGAGACTACACCAGATATATATACTGTATTGGATTCAACTAGTGAAAAATCTGAAACTTCTACTTTCTCTGGCACAACACCAGAAACATCACCCGGTGTTGACACAACTGTAGCAGATTTAACAACAGTTGCTGAAACAGCAGAAGAAACAACACTGGTTTCTGAAACAAGCACATCAGAATTGTCCAGTGTATCTAAAATAACAGAAGAAACAACAATTGTTCCAGAGCTTACATCAGAAATATCAACTGTACTTGATATGACTGAAAAAACAGAAACATTTTTCACAACTGATGCAACAACAGAAACATCAGTCAACCCTGATGCAACATCACCAAATGTTCCTGAGACAACAGTCGATGTGACCCTGGTTTCTGAAACCACATCTGCAGTATCAAGTGTGCTTGATACTACAGCTGAAACCACACCTTCCGAAAAAGTCACACAAGATATAACAACAATATTTGGTACAACAACATCAAATGCATTAACTGCACTCGATACAACAACCGAAGAAGCAAAAACGTTTACCGCGACTGATGCAACACCAGAGACGTCACTCCACCCTGACGCAACTACTGCAGATTTAACAATTGTTCCTGAGACATCAGTAGATACAACCCTGGCTTTTGAAACAACCACAGATGCAATATCAAGTCCGCTTGATACAACTGCAGAAACAACAAAGGAAACTGTTGCTCCTGATGTGGCTACAACAGATTTATTGACAGCTACAACAGCTGAAACATCAGCCATAATTGCTACAACTACAGGGGAAATGAATACAATGCCTGATACAGAAACAGAAACAACAATTATTCCTGAAACAGCCACATCTTCATTAGCCACCATACTGGATACAACACCATTGACTGTGTCTGAATCCACAGCAAAAACAACCCTTACACTCCCTGACACCACTATAGATGATTTTACATTTGGGACAACTGCAGATACAACACTTGCTTCTGACATGATCACTGAAGTGTCAAGTGTATCGGATGGAAAAACAGAAACAACACTTGTTCCTGACACCGCTGCAGATACAACATTGACTTCTGAAACTAGTGATTCAGAGACTGTGTCTGATACAACAGTAGAAACAACAAAGGAAACTATTGTCCCTGACACAGCTACATCACAAATGCCAACTGCCTTTGAGACATCAGCTACAACTAGATTTACACCTACTATGTCTGAAGAAATAACTACATCAGATATATATACTGGACTTGATTCAACAACTGGAAAAGGAGAAACTTCTACGTTGTCTGATGCAACAACAGAAACATCACCCAAAGCTGACTCAACTGAAGCAGATTTAACAACAGTTTCTGAAGCAACAGAAGAAACAACACTGGTTCCTGAGGCAAGCACAGCTAAATTGTCCAGTCTGTCTCCAACAGTAGAAGCAACCATTGTTCCAGAAACAACAACTTTAGATGTAATAACAGTGTTTGATACAACAACTGAAAAAGCAGAAACATTTACTGCATCTGATGCAACAGCAGAGACATCACTCCTACCAGACAAAACTACCGAAGATTTAACAATTGTTCCAGACACAACAGTAGATACAACCCTGGCTTCTGAAACAACCACAGATGCAGTGTCAAGTGAAACAATCACACAAGATACAACAACCCTACTTGTTTCAACTGAAAAAGCAGAAACACCTGCCACATCTGAGCCAACAGCAGAAACTTCCATACCTCTTGGAACCACCACAGCATATTTAACGACCACTCCTGAGACAACCGGAGACATAACACTAGCTTCTGAAACAACGATAGCTGAAGTGTCAAATGTGCCTGATACATCAGAGGCAACTCCTGTTCCTGAAACAACAACATCAGTTCTAATCACTGTACTTGATACAACAACTGAAAAAGCAGAAACACTAACCACATCTGAAACAAAAGAAGAAACATCACTCCACCCTGACTCAACTACAGGAGATTTAACAATTGTTCCTGAGACAACAGTAGATACAACCTTGGTTTCTGAAATAACCACAGCTGCACTATCAAGTGTGCCTGATTTAACAGCAGGAACAACCTTTACAGAAACAACCCTACTTGGTACAACAGCTAAAAATGAAGAAACATCTGCCACATCTGAACCAACACCAAGCACATCACTTCCACCTGATACCGCCACAGCAGACTTAACAAACATTCCTGAGACAACAGCAGACATAACACTGGCTTCTGAAACAACAATGGCTGAAGTGTCAAGTTTGCCTGTTTCTGAAACAGCCACATTAGATACAACGACTGTAAAAGCTGAAATGTCTACCTTGCCTGGCATGACAGCAGAAATGTTGCCAAGTGTTGACACAACTGTAGCAGATTTAACAACAGTTGCTGAAACAGCAGAAGAAACAACACTGCTTCCTCAAACAAGCACAACTGAGTTGTCAAGCATATCTGAAACAACAGCAGAAACAATTGTTCCAAGAACAGCTACATCAGATATACCAACTATACTTGACACTACGACTGAAAAAGCAGAAACATTTACTACATCTGATGCAGAAACATCATTTGGCACTGACACTACTACTGTAGATTTAGCAACTGTTCCTGAGACAACAGTTGATACAAACCCAGATTCTGAAACGACCACAGCTACATTGTCAGGTACACTTGATTCAACAGCAGAAACAACAAAGGAAACTGTTGTCCCTGGCACAGCTACACCAGATTTAACAACAGTGCTTGATACACCAGCTGAAACTTCAGTTGTAATAGCTACAACTGATGCAGCAACAGAAACAACACTTGTTCCTGAAACAGCCACATTATATATAACCAGCATAATTGATACAACAACTGAAAAAACGTTGACTGTGTCTGAATCCACAACGGAAACTAAACTTCTCCCTGACACCACCATAGATGAGTTAACACCTGTTCTTGCGACAACAGCAGATACAACACTGGCTTTTGAAACAACTCCTGAAGTATCAAGTGTTTCCGCAGCAACAACAGAAACAATAATTGTTCCTGTCACCACAGGACTGGCTTCTGAAACAAGTACAGCAGATCTAGAGACTGTAGAAGCAACAAAGGCAACTCTTGTTCCTGGCACAGCTACATCAGAAGTGTCAACAGTCTTTGATACATCAGCTGAAACAAAAGTTACACCTAGTGTAGAAACTCATACAATGTCTGATACAACTGTAGAAACAACACTTATACCTGAGACTACACCACATAAATCAACTGTGCTGGATTCAATAACTGAAAAACCAGAGACGTCTACATTGTCCCACAGAACACCAGAAGCATCACCCGGTGTTGACACAACTGTAGCAGATTTAACAATAGTTCCTGAAGATACAACATTGGTTTCTGAAACAAGCAAAGCAGAATTGTCCAGTGTATCTGATACAACAGAAGAAATAACAATTGTTCCAGAAATCACAACATCAACTTTATCAACTGTACTTGATACAACTAAAATAGCAGAAACATTTGCCACGTCTGAAGCAACAGCAGAAACATCACTACCCTCAGACACAATTACAGATGTTTTAACAACGCTTGTTCCTGAATATACAACATCAGCTTCAGCCACCATACTTGATGCATCAACTGAAAATGCAGAAACATCAACCACATCTTACGCAACAGCAAAGATAACACTCCACCCAGATCCAACTACAGTAGATTCAACACTTATTCCTGGAACAGCAGCAGATACAACACTCCACCCAGACCCAACTACAGCAGATTCAACACTTATTCCTGGCACAGCAGAAGCTACAACTCTCCACCCAGAACCAACTACAGTAGATTCAACACTTATTCCTGGCACAGCAGCAGATACAACACTCTACCCAGACCTAACTACAGCCGATACAACACCTATTCCTGGCACAGCAGCAGATACAACACTCCATCCAGACCCAACTACAGTAGATTCAACACTTATTCCTGGCACAGCAGAAGCTACAACACTCCACCCAGACCCAACTACAGTAGATTCAACACTTATTCCTGGAACAGCAGCAGATACAACACTCCACCCAGAACCAACCACTGTAGATTCAACACTTATTCCTGGCACAACAGAAGCTACACTCCACCCAGACCCAACTACAGTAGATTCAACACTTATTCCTGGCACAGCAGCAGATACAACACTACACCCAGACCCAACTACAGTAGATTCAACACTTATTCCTGGCACAGCAGAAGCTACAACACTCCACCCAGAACCAACTACAGTAGATCCAACACTTATTCCTGGCACAGCAGCAGATACAACACTCCACCCAGAACCAACCACTGTAGATTCAACACTTATTCCTGGCACAGCAGAAGCTACAACACTCCACCCAGAACCAACTACAGTAGATTCAACACCTATTCCTGGCACAGCAGCAGATACAACACTCCAACCAGACCCAACTACAGTATATTCAACACTTATCCCTGGCACAGCAGCAGATACAACACTACACCCAGACCCAACTACAGCATATTCAACACTTATTCCTGGCACAGCAACAGATACAACACTCCACCCAGACCTAACTACAGTAGATTCAACACTTATTCCTGGTACAGCAGCAGATACAACACTCCACCCTGACACAACTACAGCAGATTCAACACTCATTCCTGGCACAGCAGCAGATACAACACTGGCTTTTGAAAAGAGTACAACATTAGTGACTGTGCCTGATACAACAGTAGAAACTCTTATTCCTGGCCAAGCTACATCAGATGTATCGACTGTTCTTGATGCATCAGCTGAAACCACAGTCCTAATAGCTACAACTACTTTAGAAACCCTTGCTGTGTCTTATGCTACTAGTGAAGCAACACTTGTCCCTGGGACATCTACAGCAGATATGTCAACCTTAATTTATACAAGTACTGAAAAAGCAGAAACCTCCACTTTGCCTGACCTAGCAACAGAAACATCTCCCGGTGTTGACACAACTGCAGCAAATTTAACAACAGTTTCTGAAGCAGCCAAAGAAACAACAATGGTCCCTGAAACAAGCACAGCTGAGTTGTCCAGTGTATCTGAAACAACAGTAGTAACGGCAGTTGTTCCAAAAACAACTCTATCAGATATATCAATCATACCTGATACTACAACTGAAACACCAGAAACAGTCACCATGCCTGATGCAACAGCAGCAACATCACTCCACCCGGACACAACTGTTCCTGACACAACAATAAATACAACCCTGGCTTCTGCTACTACTATTATTCCTTCTGCAACTGCAACTGGATCTACTATTGCTACTACAACTTTTACTACAATTGCAGCTGAGTTTACTACAGTCGTTAGTACAGATGTAGATGGATATACTACTGCAACGACTTCTGCTCCACCTGCAGCTGAAATCACTCTAGCTACTACAACCCCTATTACAGCTGCAGATGAAACTGTTGCTACTACTAGAGCTCTAACTACTACACAAGCTGAATCTACTAGTACTCTGATTTTAACTACAACTGCACTAGAAACTCTTATTCCTACCTCTACAATGCCTACTACAATTAAAGCTGAAACAACTGTAGCTAACACAACTCCTATTACATATGAAACTGCTGTTACTAGTACAACTCCTACCACTACTGCAGCCGAAACTCCTACCACTACTGAAGTTCCCACTGCAACATTGACTGTGATTACCACAACTCCTATTACAATTGCAGCTGAAACTCCTACCACCACTGAAGTTCCCACTGCAACATCGACTGTGATTACCACAACTCCTATTACAATTGCAGCTGAAACTCCTACCACTACTGCAGCTGAAACTCCTACCACTACTGAAGTTCCCACTGCAACATCGACTGTGATTACCACAACTCCTATTACAATTGCAGCTGAAACTCCTACCACCACTGAAGTTCCCACTGCAACATCGACTGTGATTACCACAACTCCTATTACAATTGCAGCTGAAACTCCTACCACTACTGCAGCTGAAACTCCTACCACTACTGAAGTTCCCACTGCAACATCGACTGTGATTACCACAACTCCTATTACAATTGCAGCTGAAACTCCTACCACTACTGAAGTTCCCACTGCAACATCGACTGTGATTGCCACAACTCCTATTACAATTGCAGCTGAAACTCCTACCACTACTGCAGCTGAAACTCCTACCACTACTGAAGTTCCCACTGCAACATCGACTGTGATTACCACAACTCCTACTACAATTGCAGCCGAAACTCCTACCACTACTGAAGTTCCCACTGCAACATCGACTGTGATTACCACAACTCCTATTACAATTGCAGCTGAAACTCCTACCACTACTGCAGCTGAAACTCCTACCACTACTGAAGTTCCCACTGCAACATCAGCTGTGCCTACCACAACTCCTACTACAATTGCAGCTGAAACTTCTACCACCACTGAATTTCCCACTGCAACATCGACTTTGATTACCACAACTCCTACTACAATTGCAGCTGAAACTCCTACCACCACTGAAGTTCCCACTGCAACATCATCTGTTATTACCACAACTCCTACTACAATTGCAGCTGAAACTCCTACCACTACTGAAGTTCCCACTGCAACATCAGCTGTGCCTACCACAACTCCTACTACAATTGCAGCTGAAACTCCTACCACTACTGAAGTTCCCACTGCAACATCGACTGTGATTACCACAACTCCTACTACAATTGCAGCTGGAGCTCCTACCACCACTGAAATTTCCACTGCAACATCATCTATGATTACCACAACCCCAGCTGAAACTACTGCTACTACCACAACTCCTACTACATCTGCAGCTGGAACTACTGCTACTACCAGAGCTTCTACTACAACTGCAGTTGAAACTACTGCTACTACCATAACTCCTACTACAACTGTAGCCGAAACTACTGCTACTACCACAACTCCTACTACATCTGCAGCTGGAACTACTGCTACTACCACAACTCCTACTACATCTGCAGCTGGAACTACTGCTACTACTAGAGCTTCTACTACAACTGCTACAACAGTTACTACTACTACTACTACTACTTCTCCAACTACTCGTAAGTATTTGTATCACTATGTGTTTCACTTTAAAGGCTATGTTCACCTTTACAAAAATAATAAATACACATATTTTTTACAGAAAAAGTGCATTTATTATTTTTTCCTGCTGTAGCCTGGAAAGCATTGCACCTTTCAGTAGATCGCTGGTGCAACGTGAGCTCCTGCAGATGTGTCCTCCGGCATTCAGCCCATACTTCTGTACCAGCTTGCTGTTTGAAAGCCATAGAACATGTCAGTGGACTATGACAGCGCTCATCAGCGCCCCCACCAGCCCATTGAAAGTACAAGTCTATCTTCCGTGGAGGCAGACGGTACTTGTAGTGTTTTCATCCACAGGCATCTGTAAATGAATGATGCGGCTAAGCCCCAAACAGCCGCACTGTTTTTAAACAATGACAGTGGGTCACAGGGTCGGGTTAAGGGGGGGATATGGGTGAAACATGTAACATATTCTTAAGGTGAACTGAGTCTTTAATTGTGTGAAGATCGATTATCATAAACTTTCCCCCCCCCCCTTTTCTCCTTTTTTTTTTTTAATTTTAATTTGTATCTTTGTGAGTTCTGTGACGCATTTTGTACATTTAAAAAAAACTTTTATACATGTATTTTATCTATACATATTGCCTTTATCCTGGAGTTTAGCTTTACGTAAAGTAATGGTAGGATCATCAATCATTCATTTGCCTTTCTTCCTGACTTTTAAATTCTCTTCCACAGCCGCCTGCAGAAACGGAGGTTTCTATAATGGAACCAATTGTGTCTGCCCACAAATGTACTATGGGACTCTGTGTGAGTTCCTCTTGGATAAAGCTCCTCCTGGTAAGTGTCTGAATGCATAAAGCATATCTATAGCCAAAATGTAAAATCATATGCAGCACCCTCCTAGATAGGTGCTAGATTAAAAAGCATTGTTTTGGCTCTTCTGCTTATCAGGGAGCAGGATTGTTAGTTTTACCTGTTGCATGTGTTCATGTGGGATTCATTTGGTCTGAGGGAGTGACCCCACTGTAACCAATAGGGGAGCCTGTTGGGCAGTGGAGGAATCCCAGCCAGTGGCACACAGGCTTTTGTGGCAGTCCCAGTGGGAGGGCAAAAACCACAGTGCATCCTGGGATTGACCATAAAAGCTGAGGGCACATGTGACAGGGTGTCTTTGGCGGTAAGCAGAGTCCAAGGAAGAGGGTGACGGCTGTCTCTCCTTCTGCATATTGAGGAAAGTGGTCACAGGCAGTCAGCCTGGTGAGTCAGGTGTGGAGCTGAGCCATAGAGGTCCTGGAGAAGCTGATAGTGGAGCTGCCTGGGAAAAACAGTGTCCATGAGTACCAGGGGGCTTGCCAAGAGGTCTGCCCAGGAAGGGGACCACTCCGGTGAGGTCAGTGGACAAGAGGTCAGTGCACATAGTCAGCGAGTAAAGGGGGTGCCAAATAGAATCCTAAAGAGTAATCTACCAAGTAGTTCGCTTTTCAAGTACTTCACTTCAGTGGCAGGGTGAAGCAGCAGCCTTGCCACACTCAACATAGATAGAAGTCCTCAAGATTGTGCATAGTTTGCTAAAGTTGGAGTATTCCACTCATCCCTTCTCCCATCCCATCATAAAATAAAAACAACAAAAACCAAATCCCCTTGACTGTTTAGTGACTGAGCCAAGCACCTAAAGTAATAAGAATTTACAAGTCATTGCTATGAGTAACCCGGGGGAACCCATTTTCAGCAGCTCCCATGGGAGTAGTGCTACACATATGTTTATTTCAGTTGTTTCTAGCCTACTCCTATTAACCACCTACGGACCGCCCACCGCAGTTTTACGTCGGTACTTTGATGTTAAATACCGGGGATAGGTAGCTGCCATAACCCCAGTATTTTTATAAATGGCGGGCAGTCCGCTTTGATATAAAGGTGGTCCCAGCGGGCGGATTCGCCGTGGGATCACCTTTATGGGCAGTGGGAGAGGCGCCCCCCCCCCACGCCCCTCCCACCGCTTCCCGGTCGTTTTCCCCGCTTACCGGAGCCATCAGTAGCGGGAAAAACAATCCGGTCCACTGTCCTCTTAGGCGGGAAGTTGAGTGAGGGCAAGATGGCCCCCACTCAACCTTATGGCCTTGGAGAACGTTATACTTTGCTTCCTAGCAATGGCCTTAAAGGTCCCATTTTTTTATTATTATGAAAAAAAAAAATGACTTTTTTGCTTTTTCTTTGCTTTTTAGTGTAGATGTGAGATTTGAGGTCTTTTTGAACCCAGATCTCACATTAAAGAGGACCTGTCCTGCTTATTTCTATTACAAGGGATGTTTACATTCCTTGTAATAAGAATAAAAGTGATCAATTGTATTTTTTTTTAAAAGGACGGTGTAAAATTAAATAGATAAATAAAAGATAAAATAAATATGTAAAAAAAAAAAATTAAAGCGCCCCCATTCCCATTAGCTTGTGCCCAGAAGCGAACACATACGCAAGTCGTGCCCACCGTGTAAACGGTGTTCAAACCACACATGTGTGATATCACCGCGATCGTTAGAGCGAGAGCAATTATTTGAGCCCTAGATCTCATCTGTAACTTTACACTGGTAATGGCTATGGGGATTTTTAAGTACCAGTGTTTGTCACCACTCCATAAGCGTGCGCAATTTTGAAGCATGTTAGGTATCTATTTATTTGGCGTAACATAATCTTTCACATTATAGAAAAAAAATTGTGCTATCTATCTTTACAGTTTTCTTATTTTTTAATTCAGAAAAGTAATTTTTTTCCAAAATACGGTGCGCAAATTCAGTGTGATAAATAATATTGCAACAATCTCAATTTTATTCTCTAGGGTCTCTGCTAAAAAATATATATAATGTTGGGGGGGTTCTAAGTAGTTTTCTAGCAAAAAAAAAAAAAAAATATTTTAACTTGTAAACAACAAGTGTCAGAAAAAGGCCTGGTCTTAAAGTGGTTAGCCACTTGACCTCTAAAAGATTTAACCCCCTTCATGACCAGGCCATTTTTTGCGATACGGCGCTGCATTACTTTAAGTGACAAATGCGCAATTATGCAATGCTGTAAACAAATACTATCATAAAACACCTTTGGGATGAATTAGAGCGCAGACTGTGAGCCAGGCCTCTCCAACATCAGTGCCTGACCTCACAAATGCGCTTCTGGAAGAATGGTCAGACATTCCCATAGACACTCCTAAACCTTGTGGACAGCCTTCCCAGAAGAGTTGAAGCTGTTATAGCTGCAAAGGGTGGACCAACTCAATATTGAACCCTACAGACTAAGACTGGGATGCCATTAAAGTTCATGTGCGTGTAAAGGCAGGTGTCCTAATATTCTTGTAATATAGTGTATGCACCTAATGTTGACTTAGTATCAGACTTTCACAATCTTCTATACAACAAAATACAGACTGGGAGAGCCAGTCGAGTGTGCTGCATGCAAACATGATGATGAGGAACAAGATAATAAGAGGAGGGAGCAGAGTGACAATATGAATAGCTCATCAGTCTGCTGCTTCTTTTTTCACTGTCCAGTCGCTGGGGAAGGATCAAGACCTGAAATTGTTACTTATATCGGTATTCAAAAAGCAATCATTTATTATATTGCAGCTTACCAATTCTTAGATGTAATAGCTGCATTCGTTTTCTTTTTTAGGCTTTCTTTCATTTACTTTCATCTGGTGATCCAACCAGTAAGTTTGTTGTTTTTCAACAGAACAAGCTGCCCGGCAAATTTAGCAGTTAGGAAGTGGCAAACAATTTACCACCGACAGAAGTGCTTACAATGTTCAGATTTAACCTTTAACCCAAAAGGAAAAACAAAATTACAGTTTTCTGTAACTGATTATAAAGTATTAGCTGGAGTTCGGCTTCAGTTTGTTTGTGTATGTAAATCTGTAGGTACAACTAACACTCCTCTCTCACCAGACTAACAATGGTGCTGTCCAAAGGTGCCCCCTGTGCTCCTTCATCCAGAGTGGGGGCACTCTAATACAGTAATGGGGTTTTACTGGCCAGATCATTGGGTGAAAACAAAAGAGGAAAAGCCTTTAAAACAAATGCAGCTACCACATTTAATGATTGGTAAGCTGCAGGGCAGTCTTTAGAAATTTTGGAGCCTCTTACACAGCTTTAGGCCTGGGCCCCCTGGGCCTGACCCCTTTAATCAGAGTTTACCCCTTTAATTAGGGTCCCCAAAGTTCCCCCCTTACATCAGGGTCCCCAGAGTCTTCCCCCTTTCATCAGTGTTCCCAGAGTCATGCCCCCTTACATCAGGATCCCAAGAGTCCCTTCTTCTTATATCAGGGTAACCAGAGTCCCCCCTTACATCAGGGTCCCCAGAGCCCCCCCTTTCATCAGTGTTCCCAGAGTCATCCCCCCTTACATCAGGGTACCCAGAGTCCCTCCCCTTTCATTGGTGTTCCCAGAGTCATCCCCCCTTACATCAGGGTCCCAAGAGTCCCTTCTTTTTAAATCAGGGTCCCCAGAGTCCCCCCTTACATCAGGGTCCCAGAGTTCCCCCTCCTTAAATTCAGGTCCCCAGAGTTCACCCTTACATCAGAGACCCCACTAGCATTAGGCTTCCCAAAGTCTCCCCTTACATTAGGATCCCAAAGTCCCCCCTTAAATTATGGTCCCCAGAGCCCATTCCCTTTTACAATAGGGTCCCCAAAGTTAGAAGGGAAGAGCAGAGTGGGTTGAGGAGGGTGGAGAAGTTTAGGAAAATAGTTGGGGTAGTGGAAGGGGAGGAGGGAGCATTGTTAAGACCCCGGCTTACATCAGGATCTATTCCTTCTCATTGGAGCAGTCGGCTACAGGACAGCTGGAAGCTGGAAGGCTGGGCACTGGGACCAGATACGTTTGGAGGAGGAACTTCCTCCTCCTCTTAATGCTGGGGCATGGGGGAGGGGCAAGCTCTGATTGCTGCACAGCCTGCACTGTTACTGAGCAGCTCAGCGGTGGCAGCAGGGACACTGACTGGGTATTTGGCAGGATGCTTTGGGGGGGTGGGTTGGACTCAGCAACAACTGTTTGGTTGCGGCCCAGGCCCCCCAGGACACCTGGGCCCCCTAGAAGTGTATGGACTGTACCCCCCTGATGGCAGCCCTGGTAAGCTACAATATAAGACATTTTTGGTTTGGGGTTTAACACCGCTTTAACTGCAGCATAGAAAAAAACAGGTCTCTACTGTCCTGCCAAACAGGGATATGCTTTGTGGCAGAGCTATTTAAAACTTAGGGCTGGATGGGCAGAAATATAAGTCCTTTACATGCATTTTATCTGTATATTTAGCCCTAGATGTCAGGTTTAAGTTAAAAAATGGTATTGTAATTGTTCATTCATTTGCCTTTTCTGACTTTTAAATTCTCTTCCACAGACTGCAAAAATGGAGGTACCTATGACGGAATCAAGTGTATTTGTCTAGAGATGTTCTATGGGACTTACTGTGAGAACACCATAGATAGGGTTCCGCCTGGTGAGTGTCTGAATGTTACATATCTCTGGTCAAAATGTAAAATCATATACTGTATTTATTTCCTTATTTCCACATTGTATCCCCATTGTTTCTAGCATTCTCTTAGTAATCCGAATCATTTTAAAACTTTAAAACTTACTTGAATTCTTGACATGTAGTCAGTAGTCACTATGCCCTGTTAGTAGGCACTGCTGTGTCACACATTCCATAGAGCCTGCATTCTGAGGCACTGAGGGGAGGAGTTTTAGAAGGTGGAGTCAGTACAGCAATCACTACTTAATAGGCAGAAATGAACCATGGGAAATGTAGTCCTTGAAAATTGAGGGGAAGCTATGCGGAGTCAGTACAGGAATCACTGCTTGCAGGCAGCAAGGAACCATGGGATATGTAGCCATTAGAAATTGAGGGGAAGATAGGCAGAGTCAGTACAGGAGTCACTGTTTGCAGGCAGCAAGGAACCATGGGATAAGTAGCCATTAGAAATTAAGGGGAAGCTAGGCAGAGTCAGTACAGGACTCACTGCTTGCAGGCAACACGGCACCATAGAATATGTAGCCATTATAAATTTAGGGGAAGCTAGGCGGAGTCAGTACAGGAGTCACTGCTTGTAGGCAGCAAGGAACCATGGTATATGTAGCCAGTAGATATTAAGGGGAAGCTAGGCGGAGTCAGCACAGGTATCACTGTTTGCAGGCAGCAAGGAACCATTGGATATATAGTCCTCAGAAATTGAGGGGAAGCTAGGCGGAGTCAGTACAGGAGTCACTGCATGCAGGCACAAGATACCATGGGAAATGTAGCTGCTAAAAGTGAAGGGGAAGCTAGGCGGAGTCAGTACAGGACTCACTGCTTTCAGGCAGCAAGATACCATGGGATAATTAGTCCTCAGAAATTGAGGGGAAGCTAGGCGGAGTCAGTACATGAGTCACTGATTGCAGGCCGCAAGGTACCGTGGGGTATGTAGCTATTAGAAATTGAGGGGAAGCTAGGCGGAGTCAGCACATGAATGACTGTTTGCAGGCAGCAAGGAACCATTGGATATGTAGTCCTCAGACATTGAGGGGAAGCAATGCGGAGTCAGTACAGGAGTCACTGCTTGCAGGCAGCAAGATACCATGGGATAAGTAGCCATTAGAAATTAAGGGAAAGCTAGGCGGAGTCAGTACAGGAGTCACTGCTTGCAGGCAGCAGGGTACCATGGGGTATATAGCTATTAAAAATTGAGGGGAAGCTAGGCGGAGTCAGTACAGGAGTCATTGCTTGCAGGCAGCAAGGTACCGGGGGTATGCAGTCCTTTTAAAGGACCAGAAAGTGAGGCTTTAGCATAGTACACACAGTGTACGACATTGAGTTCAGGCAGTGGTACAGGAACCCCCCCTCCCATTTCCAGAACAAAATGAGGTTGGGCTGAGTGCTGCTCAGCTATTCACAGGAAGCCTTGTATTTTATCAATGAATACAAGGCTTTCTCTTTATGGCTGATGTGATGTTATCCTCCCACTTGTGTATTTCGGCCAATCAAAGGAAGCCTTACAGTCATTCATAAAATAAAAATGCTTTTTTGCTGTATATGTCCAATTAGGGATATTTCCCCTCCTTTTTTATGGTTAAGACCACAAAAAGTAAGAAGAGATGTCTTCAGAGTGAAGGAAAATCCCTCTTAGACATTGTCACGGAAGTTCTAACTCGTTCCTACTCTATATAAAGCTCAAGAAAACTGTTGCCTTTAGATGCACTTTAACCACTTCCCGCATGGCTGGGCGGGACCCTTGCTGTTCCGGGTGGACCTGATATGATGTACTCCAGGAAAGTGCCTCCCCACTGGCCACGCTGCCATGCAATCAGTCACCTGCTATGTCCACCGGACACAGCCAATGATTGATCAGCGTACCTGCCCAATGCTGTTACAATGTGATCGCTGCAGATCACATGACAATTGAACAATGAGTGGCTTTGATTCATACCATTCACTGTGTACAATTGTGTAATTGGTTACAGTGAACACATGATACAGACAGGGCCAAGCATAGCCAATCACAGCTAATACACAGAGCTACACAACAATACACACTAACTGAATCAATTTCATTAAGTAAAAATGGTTGCTTATACCAGTAAAAGTAGCTGGTATAAGCAATCCTAATGTGTAAATAAAAACAAAAAAATCCTGATCACTTCCCCAGAGTAGTACAATGTTACAATTGTAATACTGCATTGCTCTGGTCACTGTGTTAAAAAAAAATTGAAAAAACAAAAAATGTAATAAAATATATGTTTTAAAAAATTGAAAATAATTATTATTATTTGACATACTGTCACCGGTCAGTGTCCCTAATCACCACCACACCTGTATATGATGATGCTGCTGAACTGCACTAACATTATGTAAAAAAAAAAATGTGAAAAAAAACATTTTTTTTTAATTTTTTAATTTTCCAAAAAACTTGCCATGCCTCTCACTACTGTAAATATCTTGGACAGTATACTTTCCAAAAAGGGGTCATTTGGGGGGTATTTGTACTGTCCTAGTGTTTCTGGCCTCAAATAGTTGAGATAGACCGTCAGTGCTTCAGAATTCATACATTTTTAGATTTTAGATATACAGTATATACCATAATTTGTGGACTCTATAACTTTCCTACAGACTAAAAATTAAACACAGATTTTAGTTATTTTTACCAAAGTAATGTAGCAGAATACCGTTTGACCTAAGGCCCCATTCACACTGGGGCGATCCGACTTCCCGGGGCGACCTCCGAGGTCGCGGTGCGAGCAGCGCGCCGCGACTTCGGAGCGGCCGGCACGGACTTCATAACATTGACGGTCGCTCCGGGTCGCCCCAAAGAAGCTCCGGACCCTTTTTCTAAGTCGGAGCGACTTGTGTCACTCCTATTAGAACGGGTCCGCAGCTTCCCTATGGAAGGCGACCTACGGCGACCTGTGAGGCGACCAGGACGCCTCACAGGTCGCCCCAGTGTGAACGGGGACTAAATGTATGAAGAACAATTATTTATTTGCAAAATTATTTAACAGAAACAAAGAAAAAACATAAATAATTGTTCTTCATACATTCAGTCCCCGTTCACACTAAGGCGACCTGTGAGGCGACCTGGTCACCTCACAGGTCGCCGTAGGTCGCCTCCCATAGGGAAGCTGTGGTCCCGTTCTAATAGGAGCGACACAAGTCGCTCCGACTTAGAAAAAGGGTCCGGAGCTTCTTTGGGGCGACCAGGAGGCGACCGCCATAGACTTCAATGTTATGAAGTCCATGGCGGCCGCTCCGAGGTAGCGTCGCCCCTATGTGAATGGGGCCTCAAAATTTGTGGTTTTATTTATTTAGCACAAGCATAAAAAAATAAATACCACCAAAAGAAACCTCTATTTGTATGAAAAAAAATGATATAAATTTAGTTTGGGTAAAGTGTTGCATTACCACGCAATTGTCATTCAAAGTGTGACAGCGCTGAAAGCTGAAAACTGGCCTGGGCAGGAAGGGGGTGAAAGTTCCCGGTATTGAAGTGGTTAAGCGTAGACTGTACATCTGTAAAAAATCCATAACATTTGTTCTAACTCTTTCTGTCCCGTAGTCAAGTCTGTTGAAACCACTGTGAATGTTGAGCTAAGAATCACCAATAAAGTGTATACAGAGGATCTGAAAGACTCCACAACACAAGAATATAAGGATTTTGAGGCTCAGTTTAAAACAGAGGTGAGTGGTCAGAACTTTTTATTAAAGGACAGACATAATTTATCTTAGGAACAGCATGACAAATAATTAATTATCTAACACGTCTCTCCATGTAGATGAGATCGGTCTATTCCAGTGTCCCTGGATACAAAGATGTAAACATTACAGAAATCACGTAAGTTTATCAACAGCAGGGATTTTTAGTTGAGGCTTCTGAAATACAAAAATTTCCATATTCCTAAACATCTAATAAACTTTGAAACAAGCCTTCAATGATCTTTGTAGCTACCATCACTGTTATGTAACTAATCCCTAAATTTTACGGCAGAGATCTCTAAATTTTGATTTCGCCTTTTCTCAGTTCCCTTCTTCAGTTGTATTCACACTGTGTAACTTGTTATTGTGTGCAAAAAAACACATTTCTCGCTTGTGGTGCCACTCATGGTTCATCACACCCCAAATGTGGGAAGTAATCACACAGAGACAAAACATGCAACAAACATGGAAACACACGCAGTTAAAAAAAAATGTGTAAAGCTCCAAACTCCAAAAATGACTTTAGTTAAGTTAGGTTTCTTGCAATGAATGGGCTTATGTGTGAAGCGCAACAACGCACAAAAACACATGTAGCACCCTCTAGTGTGCAACGAGTGTAGTTCAATTTATTTGTTGACTCATGGTAGTTATGTGAGTCTGTAATTGGGTTGGGTTACTCCAGGATGGCTCTACAGGGCAGGTCCCTAGTTCTACAAGCTTGGAGAGGCTTCTGGAAGTTAGTGGGCAGAGGGTAGTAGATCAGAGTTGGGTGGAAAATGGAGCTCAGAGGTTGCTGTCATGAGGCCAGGGAGGGGACCCGGGTCTAGGGGCTCTGCCTCCAGGCTGGAGCAGAGGAAAGGAAGGAGAGCAAGTTTAAGAGAGGAATCTCAATTACCTTTGGCCCTTATGTAGAAGACATCCTGGCAGGCATGGGAGGATCTGTACAGTAGCAGGCCTGAACAGAAGTATTGCCCAGTTCAGCAGGAAGCAAGGAACAGTGTGAGTACCTCAGCACACCCAGGGGCATAACAAGGGGAGAGACTTTGCATATGTAGCATACTTTCCAGGGACAGTGTTGAGCTAAATCCCAATCCCTTGTCCTTGGGCATTCTTCAGAGCACCCAGGTGGGCTGGTAGTATCTGCAAGCATCATACTGTCGGAGGTTCTACTGAGGAGACACGATACTCATGCATACAGTTTGCAACTCTGTGCTAATTCTTTAAAGGGGACTGCAAGCTTCTGGTCCCTAAAGAATCACACACACACATAAGTAACTAACAAACTCGTTTAAATAGGGGCTTCTAGCAGTGACTTGGCAGTCCGTTAATCTTCTAATTTCTAATGCAAGCACAGAACAGTTGCACAGGAAGAGGGAGAGAGCAGAGCATTGAGACCAGGCTTGATCGACTTCACTGTTTGAAGAAGAACTGTTTGAACTTTGACAATTAATTGCTCCACAGTGGATTTAACTACAGAGGTCAGAATAGCTTGTTTTAAAGCTAATGTAAAGCTTGTTAAGGATATTTAAATAGTTAAATGCCCATAATGTAACTACAGTTCTTACTATGCTTGGTGGTATGGAAGTAATAGCAAAAAAAAAAAAAAAACTATGCACATTCGAAATGTTTCTCCTGCTGTTGTATTTTAAGTAATACTGTAGAAAAAGAAATAATAAAAAAAAAAGCTCTTCCCCGATCGTCGGGGATCTAATGTGGAGATCTGTCCTTGTGTCACTCAGTCACCTCCCCCCACACACGTCAGTAAGCACCAGGCATACATTAACCCCTCCCTCTCCAATAAAATTAACCCCTTCCCTGCCAGTGTCATTTTTACAGTAAAAGTGCATATTTATAGCACTGATTACTGCAGTAATGTCACTGGTACCCCCAAAAGTGTCAAAAATGTCAGTCAAGGGTCCGATCTGTCCGCCGCAATGTCGCAGTCCCGCAAAAAAAATCGCAGATCGCCGCCATTACGCGTTTAAAAAAAAAACACCAAAAATGACAGAAATCTTTCCCTTTGTTAGTAAACGCAATAATTTTTGCGCAAACCAATCAAAATACGCTTATTGTGAATTTTTTTACCAAACATAGGTAGCAGAAAACAAATTGGCCAAAAATTTAAAAAAATTTTGATTTTTACATTTTTTTGGGGGGAATTTCATATAAAAAAATGTGGAAAAATATTGTTGTTTTTTTCAAAATTTACGCTCTTTTTTTGTTTATAGCGCAAAAAGTAAAAATCACACAGGTGATCAAATACCACCAAAAGAAAGCTCTGTTTGTGGGAAAAAAAAAAGGACATAAATTTTGTTTTGGTATGGCGTTGCACGACCGCGCAATTGTCAGTTAAAGTCGCACAGCACCGAATCGCAAAAAGTGGCCTGGACGTAAGACAGCAAAATCCTCCGGTGGTAAAGTGGTTAAACTAGTTGCAAAGGCACAATTTCTTTTTTTTACCTTCATGCATTCTATGCATGAAGGTGAAAAACCTTCTGTGTGCAGCAGACCCCCCCCCCCAGCCCCATCCAATACTTAGCTGGGCCCCCTCTTGATCCAGCAATGTATTCAAAAGCCTCTGGGGACTCACACTTCTGATTGGCTCCCGCTGTTGTCAATCACAGCCAGTGAGCCAATCAGGAGATGGAGCCATGGCTTTGTGTTTGAATGGACGCACAGAGCCGAGGGTCAGAAGCACGCCTGCTTGGGTGCCCCCACAACAAGCTGCTTGCTGTGGGGGCACCCGGCAGGATGGAGGTACCAGGGGCACCAGGCGTCGGACCCGAGAAGAGGAGGATCCGGGCTGCTCTGTGCAAAGCCACATGACATGTTTGTTATTAAAAAAAAAAAAAAACTTTAATAAACAACTATAATCAAACAGTTAAATACACATGAATGTCTGCCAAATGTTTTGGGAGTCCTTTTCAGGCAGTGCTGCCAGACAGCACAGAACACACCTCCAACCTTCTGATTGGATAATAAAGGAATATTAGCATATTAATTAGGTCATCTTTCTGCTCACTATTCTTGCTCCTCCTACCAGCATGTTCCCTGTCACCACCACTGCATACACTGTCAATTTTAGCCTACAGTTTTTACATTGTTTCCACTAATCCTGTTGTGAGCCTTCTGGAAGTGTCCTTCACACTTATGGAGCATGGTGTAGGCATATCATTTTGAAGACATTAGAAGATACAGAAAAAGACTTTGCCACTGCCTAGTAAATGTTGAAAGGCTCCATTTGTTGTTTCTTTTGAATAAGGATATTTTTAGTGGTCCTTCTGTGCTCCAAAATGACAGATTTCTCTAAAATGTATTCAGTTGAAACTTTGAGGTTTGCTGTTTTGACCCTTCCCAACCTGGGTAACCCCAGGCTGATTGGAAGGGAAGTTATAGCTATTCAACCGTTTGCAGATTTGAACAGATAATACAATTGAAGCCCGTGTGGCAACTTTTATACTTGGCCACTCCATTTGAAAAACAAAATAATAATTGGTTAAAATATTGTCAGTACCCAGCAATACCATACATTCTTTGTCTGTGGCAGGATGGGCAGCGTTATTGTAAATCACGAAGTGATTGTGGAGATAGAATACAGAACAGATGTGGCTGTAGATAATCAATACGATCAGATATTCGAGGATATCAAGGTGAAGGTGGAAACAGCGAAGACGGAGCAGAACTGCACACAAAATGGTATGTTTGCAGATTCCTTTAACCTTAAACTAATTTCCATAATGTAACTGTTCTTACTTCCATTACTAGAGCACAAACTGTTTTGGCTTTTGATACGCTTTAAGTTAAAGTGGTTGTAACCCCCATTCATGAAATTTGATCTAAGCACATATATCTGTAGTGTTTACTTATCTCTTTCCAAAGCTTTAAATGTGGTTTCTCTCTGGTGCTCCATTCCTCTGTTATCAGCATGAGTCAATTCTGAGAAGTTCTTCGACACATGAGATAACATGGGCTACAAATTGGTGTCGGGGAGGGTGCTTAGAGGGAGATAAGCAGGGAGCTTGTCTATTCAGAATACAGCTCTGCATGTCCCGTCTTTCCTCTGCCTATGTGGAGGGGGGTGTGTCCCTTTCCTCCAATCCTCTCTCTCACAGTGTAAGTCCAGTCTCCCCACCCACTCATATGTACTGCTGAGAGATGAAGAAAGATTTTTAACACAATTTGCACTATTCAAAGGGTTTAGAAAATGGAAGACAGCAGCTTTACAAGTAAAACTTATGCAGGAGGATTTGTTTAATCTCTGTGTATCATCTGAGGCTTTCGCTTCACTGGGTATATGTGAGGGTTTACATCCACTTTAACCGCTTCTGGACCGCCCGCTGCCTTTTTACTGCGGCAGTGCGGCCCTCCTGTGCGAACTGCCATAGACCTACGTCGGTCACGCGCAGGCAGCTAGGGGTCGAGCGGGCGCTACTGCCCCCACTCGGCAGCGGGGAAGGCGATGCACGGGGCAGGCGGCTCCAATTACCGCCTGACACCCGCGATCGTTCCCCGCTGTGAGAGAACAACGATCAGCTGTTGGGGAATGTTATATAGCAGAAAGTTAAATATATATATATATATATTTTTTATTTTTTTTTTTCAAATTGTCACTCTTTTTTTTGTTTATAGCGCAAAAAATAAAAATCACAAAGGTGATAAAATTCCACCAAAAGAAAGCTCTATTTGTGGGAAAAAAGGACAATAATTTTATTTGGGTACTGCGTTGCACAACCGTGCAATTGTCCGTTAAAGTAATGTAGTGCCGAATCGCAAAAATGGCCTGGTCATTAAGGAGGTAAACCCTTCCGGTCCAGAAGTGGTTAATCTCTGTGTATAATCTGAGGCTGTTCGCTTCACTGGGTATATGTGAGGCTTTACATCCACATTAAAGTATATGTAAATCTAGGGTCCTCTACCTTCACAAGCTACAGGGAGGTTTGGGTGTTCCCCAATTTGCCAAATATTACCAGGCGGCTCAGTTGGCACAGCTGCCCAAGTGGCACGCCACCCAAGAAATCCCCCTTTGGGTGTCCCTTGAAGCAGTGGAATGTGATCCCCTTTCTGTAGCTAATCTGTTGTGGCTGGCACCCTCAGACCGTCGTTCGCTAACTAACCCGATCTTGTGCCATTCCCTTCGTCTCTGGAACACACTGAAATTCAAATACAAACTCCAGTCACCTCACAACCCTCTATTGTCATTTTTACATAACCCTTCTTTTCCCCCAGCTTGGGACTCTCCGTCTTCGTTCCACAGATGGGCTTCTGCTGGCCTCGTTAGGGCACACTCCTTAATCTTGTTTAATGCCTTCAAGACTTTCCAAACACTAAAAGACGCACATAGGCTCCCAAGCTCTGAAATCTTCCACTATCTACAGATTAAACACTTCCTAACTCCGTGCATTCAAACCGACACTTCCTTGCCCACCCTGACCTCCTTCGAACACGTTTGCCTTCACGACCCACATACCCGTGGCCTGATTTCCATGCTCTATTCCAGGCTCTCAGACCCCCCGAGTTGAACCCCCCCCCCCGTACACTGCTAAATGGGAACATGATTTGGGGCTTACGCTTGACCCCGTAGACTGGTCACAAATTTGGCAGACGACGAAGGCTGCCTCGCAAAATGTAGTGGCATCCGAGACGAATTACAAGGTTCTAATGCGCTGGTACCTTGTGCCAGCGCGCATTGCTAAGTTCTTACCCACGTACCCCTCCGTATGTTTCCGGGGTTGCTCAGCTGTAGGCACGCACATGCACATCTGGTAGACTTGCCCTACAGTTCAAAAGTTTTGGCAAGCGGTCTTTCGAATCCTCTCCACCCTCATGGAAGTACCCATCTCCCCGGATCCTTCGCTGGCCCTGTTGAACCTGAAACCAGACAATGTTTCTAAATTTTGACATAAGTTATTCCTGCAGGTCACCACAGCGGCCAAACAAACTATAGCGAAGGCTTGGAAGACGTCCCATTTGCCTTTGCCAGAACTCAAACATAGAGTCACCAACGCGATGATCCATGCAAAAATAGAAGCGATCTTAACTGACAAGGTGGAGAAGTTTGATAAACTTTGGCACCCCTGGGTGACCCATTATCTGCCCCCCAATTTTGACGAAGCCTTGCTGCTTCCTTAATCGGCTTTCAAGCTTTGCATAGCTCACACCGCTTATTTCTGGTGTCCCCCCCGGCGACCTGTCTTACCCCCTCCCCCACCCCTCCCTCTCTCTCTCTCCCACCCACCCCTCTCTTACCCTCCTCTTTACTTCCCTGTTCTGTTCCCCTCCTCCCCCCCTCTCTTTTTTCCATTACTGCTATCTATTGACCCCTCTTCTTTTTCTTTTCTCTTTTTCGTTTTCTTTTTTGACAACGTATTTGTCTGGTTCAACTACTATTGTTCAACCACTGGTCATGTGGTAACGGAGAGCTATGTTTCCCCCTGTTTGCTACTCGTAACCTCATGCTCCAGCTGTCTTGGTCCCTGCCCAGGACAGCCCTATTTGTCCCACGCTTCCCTCCTCCGGGATCTGATTACCCTCTTGCAGTTGCCTCATAACTTGGTGAGTGCTTGTTGGCCGCGCCTCTCCTCCTGGGCACAGCTTGTTCCCTTTACGGGGTGCCTAGGGGATGGGTTCCTTTTACCCTTCTCCATCCCGAGATCCCCCATTGGTTCATAGCCTTTGTTGTCACTTACTGAGGTTTTCCTGAGGTTACGACTGTTTGTTACTTTACTGTTTGCTCTCTGTACCCTATGGGTTATTAGTTGTATCTCTGTAATTCTCCAGTGCATGTTAAACGTTGTACTACATTTGTTAACTCCAATAAAATCTTTGAAACAGAAAAAGTATATGTAAATCCCCACCTTGTAAAAGAACCCTTTCAGTTTAAAATATAAATGAAAGGCAAATAATCTGTGTATGGATATAAAAACACTATAAATACCTTCCCCACTCCTTTTTTATAAGCGATTACATACCCTCTGTTCTCAGCTGCATAGGAGCTCAGATTGCTGGTGGAGGACACTTGTCTTCCCAGTCTTTTTGTTTGTTGTTTTTGTTTTTGCTGTCTGTGTCCAATTAGGGATCTTTCCTCTCCTTTTTTATGGTAAGACCACAAAAAGTGAGAGGACATATTTTCAGAGTGAAGGAATTACCCTCCTAGACAATTTCCCTCTCAGCAAAAACACATGACAGAAGTTCTAAGAAGTTAAAAATCAGACAGGTTTGGTTGTACTGAAGTTGATCAATGGATCAACCTCAGTACAATCAGCCTGTCCATAGATGGATTGAATCTTGGACGGTCCCTGCTGAATCAGCCAAGATTCAATTCCTCCATGGCGGTGTTGAGGCTTGAGGTTGGTGTTGAGGCTTGCTGAAGTGATGAAGCCTGACAAAATTTTAATTAACCACTTGCCATCCTTAGGGCAGTTAAGGTCCCGAACTTCAAGTAGTTCATTTACAGCCATGAGCTTTGTATAATATTTTTCAGGCAGCAATCAGTCATTCAGTAAAAGTGATCCAGCTGGCTCTACAGCCACCCAATAATGTTATAAAGAAGGGCCAGTTCACCCCCTCCCCCCCCTGCCGCCAGCAGTAGTTCCATGGCTCTGCCGTTCCTCCATGGAGCCCAGAACCATGGTAAACTGGCCAAACAATGAGAGCAGAAGACTGAGGAACATGCTCTGCTCCATCTTCTCTGTGAGTAATGAAGCCAGGCATTTTGTCACTTCCAGTATCAGTTCATCCATTCCCCTGCTACTGTAGCCGGGAGAAACAGCTACTCAGATACAGTATGATCTGTGCTTGCCTCCATAAAGAAAACCTTTCACCTGCCCATGCTAATACATATGGGGAAATTTTGAGTTTGACATGTTTGGTATCTATCTACTCAACATGGCACCATCTTTTAGATTTTACCAAAAAATGGGTATTATATTGTCTTTGTGTGCATTTAAATTAATTTGAATAAAACTGTGCATTGATGCTGCACAAACATCATACATTAAAAAAAAAAATGCTACTGCCACCAATTTTATCCTCCAGAGCCCAGAAAATACTGTACATAATGTTTGGAGGTTCTAAGTAACTTACTAGCAAAAAATGCTGATTTTACCATTTGTGAAAAGTTTAAAAATTAGGGGCCCCAGAAAGCTGCTTAAAGCTTGTTACATGCCCTGGATATACTTGCTGAATCTAATGTTCTTTAGACCTTTTCCAAACTAAGATGAAACATTGCCCATATGTTCAGACAGTGGCGGCTGGTGCTCAAAATTTTTTGGGGGGGCGCAAAAAGAAATATTCGCGGCTAATAACGCGGTAAAAAATTGTGTGACTTTGACGCCACACAAGTGTTAAAGGGGCCTTCAGTAATCATGGAACAGTGCCTTGAAAAAGTATTCGTAGTTACCCCTTTATTCATAGTTACCCCTTGAAATAATACACATTATCATTCACTTCACTTACCGTTACCGCCGGGCTGCCCCCATCAATGCAGTGACCAGCATGCCCCCATCAATGCAGTGACCAGCATGTCCCCATCAATGCAGTTACCAGCATGTCCCCATCAATGCAGTTACCAGCATGTCCCCATCAATGCAGTTACCAGCATGCCCCCATCAATGCAGTTACCAGCATGCCCCCATCAATGCAGTGACCAGCATGTCCTCATCAATGCAGTGACCAGCATGTCCCCATCAATGCAGTGACCAGCATGTCCCCATCAATGCATTGACCAGCATGTCCCCATCAATGCATTGACCAGCATGTCCCCATCAATGCAGTGACCAGCATGCCCCTCAATCAATGCAGTGACCAGCATGTCCCCATCAATGCAGTGACCAGCATGTCCCCATCAATGCAGTTACCAGCATGTCCCCATCAATGCAGTGACCAGCATGCCCCCATCAATGCAGTGACCAGCATGCCCCCATCAATGCAGTGACCAGCATGCCCCCATCAATGCAGTGACCAGCATGCCCCCATCAATGCAGTTACCAGCATGTCCCCATCAATGCAGTTACCAGCATGTCCCCATCAATGCAGTTACCAGCATGCCCCCATCAATGCAGTTACCAGCATGCCCCCATCAATGCAGTGACCAGCATGTCCTCATCAATGCAGTGACCAGCATGTCCCCATCAATGCAGTGACCAGCATGTCCCCATCAATGCAGTGACCAGCATGTCCCCATCAATGCATTGACCAGCATGTCCCCATCAATGCATTGACCAGCATGTCCCCATCAATGCAATGACCAGCATGTCCCCATCAATGCATTGACCAGCATGCCCCTCAATCAATGCAGTGACCAGCATGTCCCCATCAATGCACTGACCAGCATGTCCCCATCAATGCAGTGACCAGCATGTCCCCATCAATGCAGTTACCAGCATGTCCCCATCAATGCAGTGACCAGACTGCCCCCATCAATGCAGTGACCAGCATGCCCCCATCAATGCAGTGACCAGCATGCCCCCATCAATGCAGTGACCAGCATGTCCCCATCAATGAAGTGACCAGCATGCCCCCATCAATGCAGTGACCAGCATGTCCCCATCAATGCAGTGACCAGCATGCCCCCATCAATGCAGTGACCAGTGTGGAGAGTGGACTTACCTCACAAACGGTGAGTGGTGACCGGCTGCATGGCATGCTGCTGGCCTGCTGCTCTGTTCTGACCTAGACTGTAGGCCCGGGGCAGCGGCGGCGGGAGTCGCGGGAGTCCAGTTCGACAGTCTGACAGTCACTGCGGTACGGACTGGTGGAGTGCGGAGCTGCAGGCCGGCCTCTGCCTCTGACTGAGACTGTAGGCCCGGGGCGGCGGCGGCGGCGGGAGTCGCAGGAGTCGAGTCCGACGCTGACTGAGTCACTGCGGTGCGGACTGGTGGTGGAGTGCGGAGCTGCGGGCCGGGAACTGAACCAGGCGGCGGGTGGGTGGTCTGACTCAGTCTGGTCACTCACTGTGCTGCACTCCTCCGAGTCCTCTGAGCGGCTCTCTGGCAGGAAGGTGTCGGGCGGACGGTGATCCTGTGATGTGTGATGCCGGCCCGGCCAGGATGTAGTGACTGGCGCACGCGCCGCCCCCACGTGCCACATCACAGGTCCCAGGATGTCCTCCTGTGTGATTGGTCCAGGCTGGAGTCTGGACCAATCACAGGCAGGACATCACAAAAGTGGGGAGTGTCGGGGCGCATTGTTCTGCGCCCCGATGACCCCCCAGAAGGCCGCTAATTGGCGCCTGTGTCTGCCGCACGTGCGGTGGAAAAACCCCACCCCCCATACCCACCTAGTGGTCCGGCGCCCCTAGTGGGCAAAACATTTAATTGTTTTTTTTTTTGTTAATCTTTTTTTTTTTCTTCTTATCTTTGGGGGTCGGCGCCCCTGCGCCCCCTATGGGCAGGCCGCCACTGTGTTCAGGATCTTAGGCTGTGTAGGAGAGGCAATACAATAATACGTTGGTTGAACATTCATCCAGGTGTCTCAGTTTTTTATTGCACCTGTCTTTTATTATCATACTAATATTTTAAGCAGGTAAACAGTCTTTTGTTCAACCAAACTCAATTTTCTTTTACTTGCAGCTTCTAATTGTCTGCTTCTTGATGAGACATATGGGGAAGTGAAACCAAATGCTGTTCCTAAACCCCAAGGTAAATACATTTTTTTTAAAGTGGACAAAATTGCTTTTGAATCATACACCGTGACGGCTGAATTAAAGTCATGCTTTGTTCCCAGTTTGTAGTATTATCGAACCTGGATATGTAGAGTTCTACAAGGAAACAGTCACTTCTGAAGGATTGACCTGTATGTCATTTTGTGATCCGGCCTATGAAAAGCCTAAGTCTTGTAGTGACGGAAGATGTGTGATCGAGAAAAATGTTGGTCCACAGTGCTTGTAAGTATAATGGTCTCTAATTTTGTGTAAAGAGAATGTAAAGTGGTTTTGTATTTGTTCTTTATTTATTATGGCCAGAACAAAAAAAAAAAAAAATACAAAACGTTGTATTATTGAGGTTTTACTTAGACAGGACCAGCCTGAGAGGTAGCTACTTTTGCTGTGCCATCTTGTAAAACAACAAATTTACAATGCATAGATCGACTTCAGTACAACCAGCCAGTCAGGTTTTTGGCATGCGATTAGTGCCAGAAGCTATAGCTGCTACAGTAATCATCTCTGTGCATCCACTCCCCTGCAGGCAGAACACAATAACGCTGTGGGAAGAATTCCCCCATCAACACTGACAATGTTGATAGGGGAATCAAGTGATTTTCTTTCCTGCAACCCTTGGTTGAAAATCAAATCAAATGGCCTGCTTAAGCACAGTAACAAGACACAGGGTGGTTTTACTGTATCAACAAGGTCTCTAACAGGTAGAAATTTTGAGAAAGACAGGTTCTTCCAGATATGCTCTACAGCTCTTCTGTAGAGGCACAATGAAACAGGGAACCTTCAGGACTGAAAAAGCCATGGTTGGTCAAGGAAACGTAAAGTGATTTTAACGGCTTAGGGTTTTTTTTTAGAAAAAATAACAAACATGGTATACTTAACTGCTTTATGCAAGGGTATTGCACAGAGCAGCTTTGATCCTCCTGTTCTTGGGTTCCTCCCCCCTGCCAATTGCACGCTAGCTTCTGAGCCCCACTCTGTGTGTCCATAAGACACACAGAACAGGGCTCAGCCCCTCCCCGGCTCCCTCCTCACTGACTGTGATTAACAATGTCTCCCGCTGATGTGTCGCTTCACACCCTCTTTAATACAGTAGATGAAAGACACATGCTGACTTCTTTCAAAAGATGTCCATTTGGTCAGACAAGACCAGTGGGACCTTGGTACACCCATCCACTGTCCGTAAAAGTCTGGTCGAAAGTGGTCTTCATAGAAGGCTTTTGGCTAAAAAGCCATACAACCACCATAGATCGCAGCAAGTATTCTGGACTAATGAGTCAACATTTTCTTCCAATAATTTTTATTCAAGAATAACAAGTGAACATAGCATCAAAATACAATAATGAAATGTTGAGAAAGTAACATCTTGGAGAAATAGCAATAATAATAGAACAAGGCAATCAAAAGAATGAAGGTTTTCAGTCCATACGGCAACATTCCCAAGAGCTAAGCAGTACAGAAAACACTAGAAATGTAATGGCCAATGAGAAAACAGGAAAAGTACATTTAAAAGTAACAGTACGGCCTCAAGAATAGCATACCGGTCTGCCAGCTCTCTTCCCAACAGGGGGGCTAATTTGAACACGGTAAAAAGAAAAAAATAGCACAGGCAAAAGCAGAATACACCTTGTACAGTTCGACAGCTAACTAGAGTGCTATCTCCCCCAACAAACTTAACGTAATAATAAGTAGTTACCTCCCAATAACATGGAAGAGGGGCCACTGGCCCAGAGAAGTACTAGGTAGGAGAGGATCAGGGGTAGAGAAGGAAGGGAAAGAGAAAAGAGAAGAGAATAGGACAGAAAGAAGAGGGTACAGCCAATCCCCAGGAGAAGACAATTAGGTAATCTAATTCAAGGTCACTCCAGGTACCAGTGAGATACCTACATATTTGGCCCAGGACTCCCAGATTAATTCAAATCTGGGTACCGTATTGGTCAGGACACTGACCATCCTTTCTTGGGTCATTATCCAGGTGATTTTATTTCGTATCTTCCTGATGGAGACCCTGGATAATTTCCAGGACCCCGCAATGGAGAGTTTTGCACCCAGTAGAATATAGCGAACTAATGTTTGGGTGTATTTCGGAATGCCAGGGAGCCTCGAATGCAGAAGTGCAACAGGGGCAGTGGTGGGAAGCCTGTGACCGGTAACTTTGTATATCATGTGAAAAATTCTGTTCCACGTGCCTCTTAGTCTAGGACACTCCCACCAAACATGTAGCATAGTACCAGGCATCTGACATCCCCTGAAGCATAAAGGTGAGGAAGAGGGATACATCTTGTGAAGTTTAACTGGTACAAGATACCATCGGGTCATTACTTTTAATCCCGCTTCCATTAAAGGAACACTTCCGATCCCCTGAAAGGAGCGAAAGCCAGCTCTACTCCATTCCTCCATGTCCCAGGTGAATGCCAGATCCCTTTCCCAAGCCTGCATATATGGAAGCTTCTCTTGATCGGATATCAGTGACTGATAGATTATTGAGATGCCCCCTCTCTGCTCTGCAGAGTTACAGCACCATACCTCATAGCTTGTGAAGGAGAAGGGGGGTGTCTCATCTTTCGAAATGTTTGCAAGAAAGTGAGAGATTTGCAGAAATCTATACTTTTCCGATAGTGGCATTTTGAGCTTGTCAGAGCAATATTTAAGTGTGAAGGGGCCCTTGGGAGTGAAAAAGTGTCCTATACGATAAATTCCCTTATCCAGCCACCATTGAAAGGCCTTGATGTCCATACCGGGTTGGAAGGCCGGGTTATGGAATAAGTGTGAAAGTGGTCTCATACGGGAAGTAAGAGAGGAGGACTGCCGTAGCCTATCCCACAAAGCGAAGGAAGAGGACAATACTGGGGACAGTATGGGAGGTCTGAGTCTGGGCGGACTCCAGAGAAGGAAATCCAGAGTGTATGAGGGGACTGCCTGCCTCTCGATTTGTATCCAGTCTGGTTTTTCAAATCTAGAGTAAACCACAGAGAGCTGAGCTAGTCGTGCTGCACGATAGTAGAGCCACAGGTTGGGGACTCCCAACCCCCCCCTTCGTCTATGAGTGTATAAAACCTTGCGGGAGAGTCTATGACCCATGCCCCCCCAAATAAAATCGATTACCGCATTTTGAAACTTGCGCAATGGTTCCCTGAGGAGGTGAATTGGGAGAGCCCTAAATAGGTATAGTAGTCTAGGAAGCAGGTTCATCTTAATGGCATTGATTCTGCCTAGCCATGATAAGCGATAGAGAGACCAACTCTGTAGTTCTCCACGTAGGGATTGGTAGACAGCTGGGTAATTTGCTTTGTGTAGATCCTCGAACTTGGCTGTAAGATTAACCCCTAGATATCTGATATGGGAATTATTCCAGAGGAACTCGAAGGAGGATTGTAGGCGTTGGGCCTCCTCCCTTTTAACTGAAATATTCAGGATGGATGATTTCGTTAAGTTAACCCGAAGGCCTGAAACTTTCGCAAAGTCCTCCAGTGTTTTGCAGATATTAGGAAGGGAAACGGAAGGTGAAGTGACGAATAGAAGCAGGTCGTCTGCAAATAACGCACATTTATGTTCTTGGTTGCCACATGTGACCCCCTTGATGTCTGGATTGGATCTGAGTGCAAGGGCGAGAGTCTCAATCGCGATCGCGAAAATAAGAGGAGAAAGGGGACACCCCTGTCTCGTCCCCTTAGAGATTGGGAACGAGTCAGAGTAATAGCCCTGATATCTAATCCTTGCTTCGGGGGAGGAATAAAGAGCCCTAATTATGCCCATGAAGCTTGTGCCAAATCCCCATCTTTCCAGAATTGTGAATAGATATGGCCATTCGACAGTGTCAAATGCCTTTTGAAGATCTATAGAAAGAAGTAATCCTTCCTGCGGATCCCCCCCAGCCCATCCCGACTGTAGTATAGAGATGATGTCGATCGCCCGCCTTACTTGGTCAGGGCCCTGTCTACCCGGGATAAAGCCTACCTGATCCTTATGAACGTACAGATTAATAAAGGACGCTAACCTATTCGCCAGTAGTTTGGTAAGTATCTTTAAATCATTATTTATAAGCGAGATGGGCCTATAGTTGCTAACTTCTCCTGGGTCCTTATCCGGCTTAGGTATTACTGAGATGAAAGCCTGATTGTTTTGCTTGTCGACCGGACTACCTTCTTTAAGGTTGTTAAAGTACCTAGTTAAGTAGGGGGAGAGCAACTCAGAGAATGTCTTGTAGTAAATGTTAGGGAAACCATCTGGTCCCGGTGCAGAACCCAATTTAAGGTCTTTAATCACTCCTCTAATCTCCGCTTCAGAGAAGTGTGCTTCCATGACCTCCTTATGTTGTTTAGATATACTAGGGATAGGCAAGTTGTCTAGAAAGGAATGTAACGCTTGTGACTTGTCGGAGCGGGCATCGCTATAAAGGTTTTGAAAGTAGGTTGCAAATTCCTGCAATATGCGTATTGGGTTCTGGGTTTTACCTCCCCCCCCGATGGACATTTTGGGCATTGCGTGGAGTCTCATCCTGGGTCTAAGTTTCAGGGCAAGTAGTGTCCCTATTTTATCCCTCTGATGGTAGAATTTAGCTCCCTGCCATCTAATGTGCTTCTCAGCCGAGCTGGTCAGAGCCATATTGAGGTCAGCCCTGGTTGCGTCGAGAGCCCTCAGAGACGCCCTGGAAGGTTTACGTTTGTGTTCGGCACTTAAAGCCGCAAAGTCCTTTTCCAGGCTCAATAGGTGAGCCTTCCGTTCCCTTTTGATATTGGACGAAATCTGTATCAGTTTCCCCCTAATGGTCGATTTATGAGCTGCCCAGAGGGTTTCAGGAGAGATCCCATCTAGGTCGTTCAAAGAAAAATATTCCGAAATTGCGCGTTCAACTTCCGTCACTCGACATGGGTCGCTAAGAATGGACTCATTAAGTCTCCAGTGAAATGGGCCCTTAGGGGCGCAGGATCCAGCAATCTTAATTATCACCATCGAGTGGTCCGACCAGACCACATCTTTGATAGATGCCATAACCAGTGAGGGGATCAAGGCCTGAGAGACCAGAACATGGTCTATGCGAGCAAAGGTCTGGTGTGGATGAGAGAAGTGTGTGTAATCTTTCGAGGTTGGGTGTAATTCCCTCCAGCTGTCCACCAATCCCATTTGATTGATCAATTTGGCAATCTGTGAACTACGTTTGGGTGGTTTGACCGTTTGAGAACCCGGTGGTTTGGATTTGTCCAAGCCATAATCAAAAGCCGTGTTGGAGTCCCCCCCTAAAATTACGTGGCCCTCTAGTTGTGGCATAATCCGGCTAAACATATTCTGGAAGAAGTGTGTCTGATTCTGATTAGGCGCGTAGTAGGAGACAAAAGTATACAATAGTCCCTCTATGGTCCCTTTAACAAGAATGAATCGCCCCCCGGGGTCCCGTAGTTCATAGTGGGGGGTGAAATTACAAGATTTAGCAAAAAGGATAGCTACTCCCCGCGTTTTGTCCTCTGCATTAGCTAAAAAAAAATTGGGGTACTTAGCGTGTATAAACGAGGGACAGTAAGATCGGGGAAAGTGAGTTTCCTGGATCATTAAGACCTCTATCCCCCTGCGGTGAAAGTCCTGAAATGCCTTCCTTCGCTTCATGGGAGAGTTGAGACCTTGGGTATTGTGGGAAGCTATTTTGAGGTATGGGGCCCTGGTTTTAGAAAGAGACATGAGGCAGGCAGTGTTGGTGCATCTGAAGAATCTTTTCACTCACCCCGTTCCAAGACAATATATCTGGAGTGCAGAGTCGATATTGCATGAGGATCCATTGTAGAGCTGAAGTGGTATGTGATATCCTCCCGGAGACCAGCTGTGAGAAAAGAAGAGAGGCAGTAAGAAAGAGGAACTGGGGAAAATAGGAAAGAGGAGAGAAAGGGAGAGAGAGTGGACCTGCGTCCAAAAAGGACATCCAATGCCGGGTTGAGGTCCACACCAACCCGACAAGGTTAAGTACGGGGTTCCAGCCTCCCGGAAAGGGGGGCTGGAGAGAGTCACGCGAGAAAACCGAAATCCTCTCCCATGACTGGTGGAGGCGTCATCCGACCACTCCGGCAGGGCTCCCGCCCCATAGAAAAAAATGCTGTAGAGATAAAACAAACAAATGTGGTAAAGCATGCAAAAATAATTGACTGCAATAAACGCACGACCCTCAGGGGCTCCGCTACCCCCCATCTACTCAGCCGGAAGGGTCCCCAAGAGTGGCGTCAGAGTCCACTGCTGAGTACATAAATTGGTAGTAGGCTCATGTACCGGCTGCGAATTCCCTCGATCAGGGCCCCCCCCCGCAGAGGGGGGACCCGCGCAAGGGGCTGAAACAAAAACAGCAGACATCCAAAAAAAAAAAAAAAAAAAAGTACTTGCAGACAAAAGCCAAAAAGTAAACGGAACGTCTGAAGGCCAGTCCAACAGGGTCTAGTCTGAAGAGAAAAAGGAAAATCCATGAAATTCCATAGACATCAATCTCGAACCAGGAGGATGGAGACAGACACATGAGGAGGAACTCCACTGAGAAGGAACTCTTGCTAGAAGCTTCCGCGGCGACGATCAGGGAGGTTTACCATCTTTAGAGCGCTTAAATTTGGATCCATTCCAAAGGGGAGCAATGGGGCTTGATGGGTTAGGGCGTTTTGACGGGCCTGATCCGGAGGAGGATGCCGGGTGATCCGGGGGCTGTGGCAGTAGTTGCAGATGCTGAAGTAGCCTTTCTCCCTCCGTGAAGCTGGAAAAAGTATAGGTCTTATTCCTGTAAGTGAATTTGAGGGCGAAGGGGAAAGCCCACCAATATTTAAGCTCCTTCTGTGACAGAATGGAAAGAAGTGGCTTCAATGTTCTCCGCCGTTGTATTGTAGAGGGGGCTAGATCAGTGAAAACCTGGACTGCGTGGCCCTGACAAGTAAGATTTGGAACCTTCCTGGCTCTGCTGACAATTTCTTCCTTTATCATATAGAAGTGGGGTTTGACCACTATGTCCCTCGGATTACCGTCCCGCCTTGGGGGACCCAGTGCTCTGTGCGCTCTGTCAAGTTCAAGTTTGTGTGCTGGTATATCAGGGATAAGATCCTTAATGAGCCCCCGCACAGCGGTCTGGACATCCGCAATCGATTCCGGCAGACCCCTCAGTCTAAAATTGTACCTGCGAGACCTGTTTTCAAGGTCTTCCACCTTAAGGAGGGCCGAGTCCAGCTGATCCTGAAGTGATTGTATAAGGCTAGTGTGCTGGTTAGTTTTTGTCACTGTCCTGTCAATTTTATTCTCCATGGCTTCCATCCTGTCCCCCAGGTTTTGAAAATCCACTTTTAAGTTTGAGGTAATTTTGTCAGCAATTTGTGACATACCCCTCTCCATCATGATGGACATTTTGAGGAGAAGATCCTCATAATCTGAGTGGGAGAGCCCTCCGGATCCCTCTGTGGCAGGGGGTCTGATGGTGGTTATTGGTGTATAGCAGGCAGGGGAGAAATCCCCCAGCACCCTGCTCAGGAGGGACTCAGTGGAGGCTGGAGAGGGAGTCAGAAGCAGGGGGTTACTCACAGGTCCCTGAGGATTAGTTAGGCAGTGTCCCCTAGTCTGAGTGTCCGAGTGTGGCTGAGCGGAGTCCCCCTCCTCCATCTCCTCACGCTGCAGGGACGGGTCCGCCATATTGGAATGCTCGGCCGCCGGAAAGCCTGAGGTAAAGATCTCCGTTAGGCTTCTTCTGACCCGATCGGCTCGCATGGATCGTTGCCCGTGGGTCCGGTGGAGGTGCGGACCCCGATTTGGGTCTGCTAGTGTGCCGCTTCACCGCGCTGGGCGAGAGACAGTGCCGGGATGGCGCGGAGCTCCGGTCCTAAGCGGCCATCTTGGGAGCTACCGCGCATGCGCCTATGAGTCAACATTTTAAATATTTAGCTGTATCAAAAGGTAGTTTCTTCACTGAAGGCCTGGAGGGTGGCACAAGGATGAGTGTCTGCAGGCACCAGTGAAATATGGTGGAGGTTACTTTCAGGTTTGCGCTACATTTTTGCACATACATTTGACAATTTGATCAGATTAATGGCCTTCCCAATGCTGTAAGTGCAGCAGAAACGTATTTATCATACATATACTTTAATACCATTAGGGAGGCATCAAATCTGTCCCAAATTAATTATGCAGAAGGACAATGACCCCAAACTTTCAGCCAAAGCCATAAATACAAATCTTCAAAAAAAAAAAAAAAATAGTCAGTCCGGGAATCAGTGGTATAGTCTCCATAGAGCTCCAATTTCACCATTATTGTGTCTGTCTGGGATTACAAAGAGAGATAGAAGCAATTTTCTGTCCCACTTCTGCAACACAGTGCTATATACTCTATGTGATACTACATACTCTAATGATACTACATACAGTTTATACAGTGCTGCCAGTGGGCTTATCTGTTAGTCAAGGACATAGTTCAGTTCGGCCAGTGTTCTATTTATGCACTTTGTAGGTTTTTAATGAATAAATACAGACCAGAGCAAATTGTGGCCCCAGAGCTTTATCCAGTCTTTTAGCTGTTTCTATCTGGTCCTTGATGCCTCCATTGTCAGCATGCTTCTCACTGAGGAAGCTTAAAGGCACACTGAAAAATGTCTCTGTCTGGTTCTGGTGGGAGAGCATTGTTTTTATTTTTCAGAATTGTCGCACTTTTTTGTTTATAGCGCAAATAATTAAATTTGTAGATATGATTAAATTCCACCAAAAGAAAGCTCGGTTTGTAGGAAAAACAGGACATCAATTTTATTTGGGTACAGTGTCGCATGACTGCGCAATTGTCAGTTGAAGTAACGTAATGCCAAATCACAAAAAATGGCCTGGTCATTAAGGGGGAAAATCTTCCAGTCCAGAAGTGGTAAAAAAAAAAATACAAGGGTTAAATACATTTCCAAAAGAAACCTCTGTCTGTTTTAAAAAAGTATATAAAATAATTTGGGCACAGTGTTACATGACCAAATAATTGTCAGTCAAACTATCACATGACTGATAACTGTTAAATTGCCTGGTAATGAAGGGGGTGAAACATGCTGGTACTAGGATGGTTAATATATTCTTTCTCCACACAGGTGTCCAAGGACAGATATCTACATATATACAGGTGCAAGCTGCACAGGAAAAATATCAAAAACCGGAGTGTATGGAGGGGTGGGAGCTGCCATGTCTGTCCTGTTTATTGTTATTATTGCTGTATCGATTTACCTGGTCAGGGAAAAAAAGAAGACTAATAGGTGAGTACTGTGCAAAAAGCTGTGAACTGATATTTTTATGGCAATAGTGATCAATTTACTTGATATAGAATCTTTTAGAGCAGCTCAGGCCATTACCAAAGGGCTTGCTTACATTCAGTGTGTATGAAATGTTACAGTGAACTGTTAGATACTGCATACATACTACAGGAGATGGACAGAGACTACATACATGCTACAGGAGATGGTCAGAGACTGCATGCAAGCAACAGGAGATGGTCAGAGACTGCATGCAAGCAACAGGAGATGGTCAGAGACTGCAGACATGCTACAGGAGATTACCAGAGACTTCAGACATGCTACAGGAGATAGCCAGAGACTTCAGACATGCTACAGGAGATAGCCAGAGACTTCAGACATGCTACAGGATATGGTCAGAGTCCACAGACATGCTACAGGAGATGGTCAGAGACTGTAGACATGCTACAGGAGATGACCAGAGACTTCAGACATGCCACAGGAGATGGTCAGAGACCGCAGATATGCTACAGGAGATGGTCAGAGACAGCAGATGTGCTACAGGAGATGATCAGAGACTGGAGATATGCTATAGGAGATAGCCAGAGACTTCAGAACTTCGAACAGGAGATAGCCAGAGACTTCAGACATGCTACAGGGAGATGACCAGAGACTTCAGACATGTTACAGGAAATGGTCACAGACCACAGACATGCTACAGGAGATGGTCAGAGACTGCTGATGTGCTACAGGAGATGATCAGAGACTGCAGATATGCTACGGGAGATAGCCAGAGACTTCAGAACTTCGAACAGGAGATAGCCAGAGACTTCAGACATGTTACAGGAAATGGTCAGAGACCACAAACATGCTACAGGAGATGGTATGAGACTGCAGATGTGCTACAGGAGATGGTCAGAGACTGCAGATATGCTACAGGAGATAGCCAGAGACTTCAGACATGCTACAGGAGATAGCCAGAGACTGCAGGTATGCTACAGGAGATGGTCAGAGACTGCAGATATGCTACAGGAAATAGCCAGAGACTTCAGACATGCTACAGGAGATAGCCAGAGACTGCAGATATGCTACAGGAGATAGCCAGAGACTGCAGACATGCTACAGGAGATAGCCAGAGACTGCAGATATGCTACAGGAGATAGCCAGAGACTTCAGACATGCTACAGGAGATAGCCAGAGACTGCAGATATGCTACAGGAGATAGCCAGAGACTTCAGACATGCTACAGGAGATAGCCAGAGACTGCAGATATGCTACAGGAGATAGCCAGAGACTGCAGACATGCTACAGGAGATAGCCAGAGACTGCAGATATGCTACAGGAGATAGCCAGAGACTTCAGACATGCTACAGGAAATGGTCAGAGACCACAGACATGCTACAGAAGATGGTCAGAGCCTGCAGATATGCTACAGGAGGGGGTCAGAGACTGCAGATATGCTACAGGAGATGGTCAGAGATTGCAGATATGCTACAGGAGATAGCCAGAGACTTCAGACATGCTACAGGAAATGGTCAGAGACCACAGACATGCTACAGGAAATGGTCAGAGACTGCAGATATGCTACAGGAGGCAGATATGCTACAAGAGACTACATGCTGCATATTACAAAAGAATGCTAAAATGCCATTACAGTCACTTTTCTTAGTCAATGCCCCCATATTAGTGCTCTGTAGAGCTCCCTTAAAGTTTTCTGGCAACACAGTTGGTTTTATTCTCAGTAAGAATCATTAAAAAAACGAGAGAACATTTCAGAAAAGGGAGAAGAGTGAGGACAACACATAAAATAGCAAGGGGCCATGATTTATTTTTGTCAGTCAGGTTGCCATGGCTCCCAGGTGTGTCTGCTGAGAGGGGAGTCTCCCCACTGGCTCTGTGAGAGGCTTCTTATAGAGCAGTGGAGGAAACCCAATCAGAGACACATTCAGGCCTGTATCTATCCCAGAAGGCAGATTCTACTGCAGAGGATTCTAGGAGTGGGTATAAGTTTGGGGGGAAGTGCGTGGCACGGTGTCTTTGGCGGGAGCAGATTCCCAGGAGGAAGAGAACGGCTGTCTCGCCTCCTGTCAGAGGAAGCGGCTGTCCCTGGGTGCTGGTGAGGAATCCAGAGAGTGCTGAGCTGAAGGGGATCCGGTGTGCCGAGAACCAGTGGAGGAAGAGAGGGGTCCAGTCCAAGGAAAGCCTACACAGGTCGTAAGTACTAAGGATTGCCCCTGGGGATCTGCCTAGTGTCAGTGGGGACCACTCCGGGGAAGGTTCTAGGATCCAAGTGTCAGCTAGCTGTAAAAGGGGGTACCTAGTCAGAGGAACCCTGAAGTAATAGAGGGGGTACCTAGGTTGAGAACCCTGAAGTGTAAAGATGGTGCCTGCAGTTTGGGCCCTGAAGTGTTAGTGCACAGTGTGAAGTGTGCCAGTTAAGAGTTGCAGCAGTACATGAACTTACAAGGAGCTACCTCAGCCAGTGCAGTGCTGGAGGGAGCCATTCAGTGACTTTCAGCCAAGTGGTGTTACAAGTCAAGTATTTCTATAGTCCTGGATCTTCTGGACTAAAGTTGAGGTTCCAGCACAGTTTTCAGTGTTACACAGTGTTAAAGCATCAGTAAGCGTTGGCTAGCGTCGGCTGGCGTCAAGACAGCGCTAACCGGCATTTTTGCTAAGAAGAGTCCCAAAGTTGTACCTAGTTGAGCCAAAGGAGTATCCCACTCATTTCCTTCTCCCATCCCCTAAAAACAATAAAAACACAAACCAAAGATGCCGGAATTATCATTGACTCAGTTCCCACACCTGGGGCTGGAGCACACATGAGCTGGAGAGGTAACCGGTAACAATGGCAGACCCACATCAGGCTCAATGCCTAGAAAAACCAGCTACAAAGGGTACTTTTTTTAATTAAGCACAGCTGTGGGGCCACATTAGTAGATCTTTAAGTTGACTGTACACACTTTGAAATTTGCAGGCTCAATGAGAGAACTCTGCTAAAAAGCATGGATGGAGGAAACCCCACTGCCGGATATTGTATTCTGACAGTCGGTACTCACAGCCGTCAGAATACCCAAACAGTGGCTGCATCTGACTGGATTCAGCCACTGTTTGGCTGCCAATTTTCTACACAGATCTTTTGATTTTAATATGGAAGGGTGTTGGGGCAGGAGGGTACCGACAAGGCCATGGCTCAGATTTCAGAGATTCATCCAGAATTGGCAGAAATTCAGTCCACATATGACTAGCTTAACTTTGGTCTTAGGTTTGGATTTAATGTGTGCAGAGCCGTGCAACAGATTATGGCTATTTATAAAAAACATATAAAGAATTGTAGGTGATAGGTATACATTTTGTTGTTTTATAATCGGTGTGTTTGCATCATATGTTTCAGCGATGACATCTTCAGAGATAACAGTGAAGATTTGTGGAGTCATGATACTGATGATCAGTGGAGTCCTCAAAATGGGATATCCAATCTTAACCTATATATAGAGTCAGATGGGAATGGTAAGCATTGCATTATGTTCTGAATCATTTTATGTTTCATCTCAAAGCTTAATTAACCTTAAAAATAGGAGCATCAGCTGCATAGCTACTGCTTCTGTGTCGACCTGTAGGAGGGACAGAGTAGAAGCTCCCTTCTGTCTGTATCACCCTGCAGGAGGAGAACAGACTTATAGCTCCTTTATGTCTGTATCACCCTGCAGGAGGAGAATAGACTCATAGCTCCTTTCTGTCTGTATCACCCTGCAGGAGGAGAACATAATCATAGCTCCCTTCTGTCTGTATCACCCTGCAGGAGGAGGACAGACTCATAGCCCCCTTCTGTCTGTATCACCCTGCAGAAGGAGGACAGATTCATAGCTCCCTTCTGTCTGTATCACCCTGCAGGAGGAGGACAGACTCATAGCTCTCTTCTATCTGTATCGCCCTGCAGGAGGAGAATAGACTCATAGCCCCCTTCTGTCTGTATCACCCTGCAGGAGGAAGAAAAACTCATAGCCCCCTTCTGTCTGTATTACCCTGCAAGAGGAGGGAATATTCATAGCTCCCTTCTGTCTGTATCACCCTGCAGGAGGAGCACAGACTCATAGCTCCCTTCTGTCTGTATCACCCTGCAGGAGGAGCACAGACCCATAGCTCCCTTCTGTCTGTATCACCCTGCAGGAGGAGAACAGACTCATAGCTCCCTTCTGTCTGTATCACCCTGCAGAAGGAGAACAGACTCATAGCTCCTGCTGTCTGTATCACCCTGCAGGAGGAGGACAGACTCATAGCTTCTTCTGTCTGTATCACCCTGCAGGAGGAGGACAGACTCATAGCTTCCATTTGTCTGTATCACCCTGCAGGGCGAGAACAGACTCATAGCCCCTTCTGTCTGTATTACCCTGCAGGAGGAGGACAGACTCATAGCCCCCTTCTGTCTGTATCACCCTGCAGGAGGAGGAGAGACTAATAGCTCCCTTCTGTCTGTATCACCCTGCAGGAGGAAGAAAAACTCATAGCCCCCTTCTGTCTGTATTACCCTGCAAGAGGAGGGAATATTCATAGCTCCCTTCTGTCTGTATCACCATGCAGGAGGAGCACAGACTCATAGCCCCCTTCTGTCTGTATCACCATGCAGGAGGAGCACAGACTCATAGCCCCCTTCTGTCTGTATCACCCTGCAGGAGGAGGACAGACCCATACCCCCCTTCTGTCTGTATCACCCTGCAGGAGGAGAACAGACTCATAGCTCCCTTCTGTCTGTATCACCTTGCAGGAGGAGGACAGACTCATAGCTCCCTTCTGTCTGTATCACCCTGCAGGAGGAGGACAGACTCATAGCTTCCATTTGTCTGTATCACCCTGCAGGGGGAGAACAGACTCATAGCCCCTTCTGTCTGTATCACCCTGCAGGAGGAGGACAGACTCATATTTCAGTGCACCAACACTGGTGCACTACATGTAAAAGCATGTACAGGTACATGTGGATATACTGGCTCCTGACAGATAGCACCTCACTTCCTATGGCATCGTAGTGGTGTCACCAGCAAAGCACCTTATGTGTTTTGCCCAGTGTATCCAGTCTCATCCATATAATCTGGATTTGACAGTGGAGAAGGATCACAGAAGGGGACCCCACCAGGAGGGAAAGGAAGGGGAGAGTGGCAGAAGTAATGACCGAGCTCTTAAAAGAGAATTTACCTATTATAACCTATAGCTCAATCAAAGGAGGTGAAAGTATGGTGTTTAAGATGGTTGCACAAGTGGTGATTTTTCATACAAGTGGAGTGACAAATTATATGCATTTAAGAAGAGTGGGGATTGCAACACATATAATACTCAAGAGGCCATGTTATATTTCATATAATATTTATTTTAAATGTTTTATTTTTTTTTTAATCAAGCCACGTTTATGATAAACATAACATTAATGGCTGTGCATAATAGGTGGCACTGCACTTTTCTAAAAAACATGTTTCTTCTTATTCACTATTTCACTGTATACCACTTTTTGTTAAGAAAAATATGGCTAAAGCTTTTGTTCTGGGACACAGGAAAGAACTTACTTGTGCTCTCCTGTGACCCAGATTCAGCTGACAGCGACTCAGAGCCCACTGTTGGCTGACGTCACATAGTTGGTCCAGGCTGTGGAAGCAGCCTGACATAATAATAACATTGGGAGCTACCCAGATGCCTGACCAGCAGTTTTCTCAGCCTCTTAGTGTGCTGGTGAGAGGCTGAGTCAGCTGCTTCCACCCTGTTCCCAGCCCGGCGCTCCAGTGAGCATTGGAGGGGCAGAGCAAAGAGTCGGTGATTGACAGTCACTGCTCTCTGATCAGTGAGTATGTGTGTTTGTTTTTTTTTTTTTTTAGATTTTTACCATGCCCTCACTTCTCCTTTAAAACCATTTTAACAATCTTCCACCATTCCCTTCTTGTCTCCAGATGGTTCTTCTACAAGCAGCCAGTCTAGTAAGGAGAAGTTCCGACCCAAACTAGAAGCAGTGAACACAACAATTGAGGTATAGACTGATTCTTCACTTCCTCTCTTACCCTCTCTGACTATCTTTAATATTCATCCACCTTACCAACTGCTCAGGGTCCGCCACCCATCTCTGCCAATCACTCTACTGACCTCTGATTGCCCGCTGAATAAAATGTAAAATACTAACAAGATACAAAGCCATTAACAACTCTGCCCCAAGCTACATCACCAATCTTGTCTCAAAATATTACTCAGGTGGTCCTTTCCACTCCTCCCAAGACCTCCTGCTCTCTAACTCCCTTGTCTACTTTTCCCATGTTTGCCTCCAGGACTTCTCTAGAGCATCTCCCATCTTTGGGAACTCTTTACCCCAATCTGTCCAGCTATCTTCTACTCTGTTCATCTTTAGGCAATCCCTGAAAACTCATCTCTTTAGGGAAGCTTATCCTGCCTCCACTAAACAACTGTGCTTTTATCCTCTTCATCAGCTCATCCCTCACATTTATTACCTTTTATAGCACTTGCCCCACCTTATTGGATTGTATGCTTTCATGAGTAGGGCCCATCTAACTTTCTTCTATTGAATTGTATTGAAACTGTACTGCCTTTTATATTGTAAAGCACTGCACAATCTGTTGGCGCTATAAAAATCCTTTATAATAATAATAATATTATTCTGTATTGGTTTCATTTCAAGATCCCATTTTAACTTGCTGCTTGTATATATTTTATTTTGCCTAAGTGTAGTTGAATACACCACAAAACTCCCAAGTTCAAGGATGCAAATTAAAAAAAAAATCTCAACACAATATATCACAAAATGTTTATGTATTGTTTTCCCCCACATGTGCCGCTGGTGATGATGAGTTCTGCCATAGTATGCTACAAATCTATGACAGTAGACAGAAAATAGGCCATAAGAAATTTGTAGTAGATTAAATGGATGTATTAGGGTAGGGAAATGCAGATAACTGTGCATAAAACAATCACAGACAAATTAAAAGATTTAAAATGCTGTACTAGGTAAAGTGAGCATCAAACCATAAGATGGCGATCAGATAAACTATAGCAACATTCAACCAAGTTATAACCGGTGAAAAATAAAAGTGTCCTCATGTGCACTCTATGCCTACAGCCCTAATAGTGATTGTTCATATACTGTGTGTTCCTGATGAAGGGGTACCACTGGAGGTGATTGCAAATGCTGACACCTAAATGTCAGTGTTGACTGGCTTTCATTGGGGCTCTTCTGTAAGGTGGTGTACATGTAGCTGCCCTTTTAGAGTGTGTAGTGGATGGCTGGTGGGCTGCTGAACAAGGAGCAGTCTCTATTGCATCAGTTGTGTCAGTGTAGAGATAGGCAGTGGCAGTTGGTACTCCATGGGCCGCGGGGGGCGGCAGATGGCGACGTACCCCACCATACCCCCCCCCCCTGGACCACACCAGCTTGCACCGCCCCCCCATCACCGGCTCACTCACCTGGACTGACGTGGAGGGCAGGCAGCGGCGGCGGTGGCTTCCCCTGCGTCTCCTCCCTCCTCCTCCTCCTTGGCCATTAGCATGCTCTCTCCTTTCGGCCAATTGGAAAACAGGTCTCAAGACCCACTTCCTGATTGGCTGGGAGGAGAATCAGTGTGATAATAGCGAATATTCATTCACTATTATCATACAACTGGGTGGGCTCAGGGCGCAGTGCTCTGCGCCCCAAGTCCACTCTTTTTTGAAGCCTATTAGAGCCTCTGGCTCTAATCACATGCTTCAAAAAAAAACAAAAAACATTGGAATCCATGCAACCAGCGCCCTGAATGTAGATTAGGGGGCCGGATGCATGGTTTGGGGGGGCGGCGCCCCTGCACCCCCAATGCACCAGCTGCCACTGGAGATAGGCACAGTTGATTTAACTCACCACTCAGCCGAAGACCTTTCTGTGGATTGGCCCCCAACCTCTCTCTCAATCAGCAGGTCTGCACTCCCTTCTTTCTCATTTGGCACAGCCTAGATCCAGGGTGAGCAGGGAACCCAGTTGGCATCCAGATACAATTGTGAAAATAATTATACAAAATTGGTGGAAATATTAAGGGTGGTACTCTTAATTTCCCTTTTCTATTTTTTCCTCGCAGGTGAGGATACAGAGGCCACAGATTTCCATTGCATAACCAAACTGACTTTTTGCAAAAAGAAGACAGAAGATCCACAGAGGACATATAGGAGGATTGCATTCATTAGCAAAATAACTCATCTTAAACATCTCATTTAAACTAAATTGTTCAGGTTACAGAAATTGTTTATAATACAAGACACTGAAAGCTGATGTATTACAGACTGGTGGAAGAGAACAGAGACTTTATTCCATAGTGTACTTACATAAAAACATGTGTTGAATAAAAAGCAATTTACAGGTTAATAGCATTACTTTTTTACAAACTAGGTGCTGAAACACAAATCTGCAAGTTAAATTAAGTTAAAATGTTCACTAATAAATGGAAAATGAATGAGCTTATTAACATTCACAAGACTACAAAAAGGCTCAATTCAGAAAGCTTGCGCAGGATAAGGATCCTTTTTTTAAAAAAAAAAAGTGACAGCTGACTTTAGCTGAGTTCAATAGGATATGAAACCTACAATAACATGGCTGAAAATAAAGATCCCTATTCTTGCGCTAAGAAGAACAATAAAAAGTTCCAGTACCTCTAAACTATTTATATTGTTTTAAAGGAACTTTTGAAAAAAAAAAATCCAATTTATATTCACAAGTATTTTTTGTTTCAGAGAACTATGAGACAGTAATGTGCTAAAGTACAAGGAAGTTGTTGTAGGGCTTGGACATATTCACATTTCTTCTGTTAACATGTCTTCTTTTTGCATTACCTTTTTTAAAGCTTTTTAAATATTTGTACATTTATTTTTTTAAATTTATGCTGAAGTGTTCATAACTTAAGAAAATATAAAAGATTAAATTATTATTTGTACAAAAATATGAAGATGACTAATTTTCTGAATTACAAACAAAGTTTGCATTTTTTGTTTCTTCCATTATTTTGGAGTGGATGCCAGTGAATTATTTGGCATAAAATCTACTGCAGAAAGAAAACAATCAATCTTTTGGCAATAAGGAGTAATGTGAAATTATATAATTATCCACAAAAAAAGAAATGGTAAATTAGAATTGATTGCCAGATCTGATAGCATTTAATTTGTAAAACTAAGGAATCAAAGAGAATAAAGAACTTCAAGCACTGATTTTTTTTAGGTATCCATTTGGCATGGTTGGGTTTGAACTAATAAAGTGTTTTAGTAAATTATATAAATCAGAGAACATTTTATAAATCAATGCTTATACAATGTCCATATATGAAACTGTGAAAAGAATATTAATTAATTGAAGGATAAAAAAATAACTTAAAAATATAGTTTCAAATTGCAAATTTCAAATAAAGCTATGTGGTGGCTTAAGTCATACACCAATGTACGTCAATATATTCTGCTGGTTTTAATATGCATATACACACACTCACATACATAAATCATATATGTGTGGAATGTTTAAGTAATTGCAATTTACATTATTCTTCAAAGCTATTCGTATAGGCAATTGATGTATTATTAATAGAATAGCGTATAGATTTTTATTGAGGTCATTGTACCATACACATTCTGTATGTCACAGATCAGGATATAGAGGATACAAGGATGTGGGAGTCCGGACAATGTACAAAGCCTCACTGTCCATCATGCGTTCTCATAAATTAACCAGCACCAGTCAATTATCACAGGAATTTAACGTTTTCAGACCACACTGCTGCCTGCTCTCATGGGAACCCATGGGAATCCATCACTACATTTGTCCATAACAGTAAACTCCTTGGATGAATTCTGAGCATCAGCCTATTTTTTTTTTTTGTGCCTAATATTACAGCATATAACTCCATTTATTGAGCTTTATTCCTTTCTCTAAACATTTTATTTAGAGTTTTTATTTAATTTAATTTAATTTTATTATATTTATTGTTATATTAAATATTTATGGAAAGCTTTTACTTTATTCAATACTATTTTACAATATGGAATTGCGCCTAAACAGATCTGCTTATAATTTCTGTTTGTGTATTGAAGCGTGTAATCAAAAGCCATAACATTTTTTGTACAGAGAGGTGAGGGGTTATAACCTCTGTCAAGCTATAACTCTTGTCTGTGTCTCTGCTTGGAAGTTCGACCCCCATTATTTGTCCAGTATAGAAGGGAGAGACTAGGCAGGTGTTATAATAAAATAAATAATAGCGTGTATTATTTTAAAGACGATAGCCACAAATAATGTTCAGAGGTTGGAAAATATAAAACAGCTTGGTTTGCTACAATATAAGAGGGAAAGATGAGGCAAGTTTTATTATGAAATAAACATAGTGTATAATTTTAGAGACAGTAGACACATATTATTAAGTGACTGGACAGCATGTAAGTAGCCTAATTAGGCCACAATATAAAAAAGGGAGAGGAGACAGACTTTATCTTGAAAAAAAACACAGATTGTGAAATTTCAGAGACAATAGCCATGCATATTGTCCAGTCAATGAACAGTATGTAAGCAATTTAATTATGTTGCAGTATAAGAGGGAGAGATGCGGCAGGTTTATTTTGAAAAAAAAAAAAAAAGAAAAACCTTACAGTGTATAATTTCAGAGACAATAGCCACGAATATTGTACAGTGGCCAGACAGTATGTACAGTGGGGATCGAAAGTTTGGGCACCCCAGGTAAAAATTTGTATTAATGTGCATAAAGAAGTCAAGGAAAGATGGAAAAATCTCCAAAAGGCATCAAATTACAGATTAGACATTATTATGTCAACAAAAGTTCGATTTTATTTCCATCATTGACACTTTCAAAATTACAGAAAACAAAAAAATGGCGTCTGCAAAAGTTTGGGCACCCTGCAGAATTTATAGCATGCACTGCCCCCTTTGCAAGGCTGAGACCTGCCAGTGTCATGGATTGTTCTCAATCATTGTCTGGAAAGACCAGGTCATGTCAATGTCAAAGGTTTTTAAATGTCCAGACTCATCTGACCTTGCCCCAACAATCAGCACCATGGGATCTTCTAAGCAGTTGTCTAGAAAACTCAAACTGAAAATAGTTGACGCTCACAAAGCTGGAGAAGGCTATAAGAAGATAGCAAATCGTTTTCAGATGTCAATATCCTCTGTTCGGAATGTAATTAAGAAATGGCAGTCATCAGGAACAGTGGAAGTTAAAGCAAGATCTGGATGACCAAGAAAAATATCAGACAGAACAGCTTGCAGGATTGTGAGAAAAACAATTCAAAACCCACGTTTGACTGCACAATCCCTCCAGAAATATCTGGCAGACACTGGAGTTGTGGTACGCTATTACACTATAAAGAGATACTTGTACAAATATGGTCTTCATGGAAGAGCCATCAGAAGAAAACCCCTCCTACATCCTCACCACAAAGATCAGCCTGTGAACTTTGCAAATGAACATATAGACAAGCCTGATGCATTTTGGAAACAAGTTCTGTGGACCGATGAGGTTAAAATTGAATTTTTTGGCCGGAATGAGCAAAGGTACGTTTGGAGAAGAAGGGGCACAGAATTTAATGAAAATAACCTCTGTCCAACTGTTAAGCATGGGGGTGGATAAATCATGCTTTGGGGTTGTATTGCAGCCAGTGGCACAGGGAACATCTCACGAGTAGAAGGAAAAATAGATTCAATAAAATTTCAGCAAATTTTGGATGGTAACGTGATGCCATCTGTGCAAAAGCTGAAGTTAAAGAGAGGATGGCTTCTACAAATGGATAATGATCCTAAACACACCTTGAAATCCACGGGTGATTACATCAAGAGGCGTAAACTGAAGGTTTTGCCATGGCCTTCACAATCTCCTGACCTCAACATAATTGAAAATCTATGGATAGAACTTAAAAGAGCAGTGCGTGACAGACAGCCCCGAAATCTCAAAGAACTGGAAGACTTTTGTAAGGAAGAATGGGCAAAGATAACTCAAACAAGAATTGAAAGACTCTTGGCTGGCTACAAAAAGCATTTACAAGCTGTGATACTTGCCAAAGGGGCAGTACAAGATATTAACTCTGCAGGGTGCCCAAACTTTTGCAGACGCCATTTTTTTGTTTTCTGTTATTTTGAAAGTGTAAATGATGGAAATAAAATCTAACTTTTGTTGACATATTATAAGAATGTCTAATCTGTAATTTGATGCCTTTTGGAGATTTTTCCATCTTTCCTTGCCTTCTTTATGCACATTAATACAAATTTCTACCTAGGGTGCCCAAACTTTTGATCCCACTGTAAGCATTTTGATTAGGCTATTGTAAGTTCTCAAGACCAAGCTGTCACACACCAGGCCTGAGGCCAAGGTACTGAGAGGGCTCCCCTTGCAGCTAAGTGCAGTACACCCCTGAAGGGGGTACAGGAGGTGTAGCGCCCAAAGAAACACAGGTTGCCAACAGGGTACTGAAGAGCTGGGCTGGTGATCACCTGGTGAATGCCGGAGATGGCAGGATACACAGCAAAACAGATGTCTCTTGGGGAACTCCAGATATACTTGGCAAACAGTGCACACAGGGAACAAGAGTAGAAGTCAGGCTGTCGGTCAAACACATATGACCAGTAAGGAGGCAAGGGCAGGTAGCAGAAACAGGAACTTGGCCGAGAACACAACAGGAAGGCAGGCAGGTAGTAATAGCAGAGTCCATAATGTAAGTCATACGCAGGTGATCAAACAGGAGCAAGGTTAGTAGAGCAAGCCAATGGGTCAACACCAGGAAAAGAGATAAGACAGGTCTGGAATAGGGATGATCGAACTTTTGAAAAGTTCGGTTCGACCAGAACACCCGAATTTCCCGAAAGTTCGGTTCGGATTCCAGAACCCCATTGAAATCAATGGGACCCGAACTTCTGGAATAAAAAAAAAACATTTTGAAGCCCTAAAACCTAATAAATGCCCCTAAAAAGTTGCTAGGGTTCTGGGTCATGCCCCAGGGACTATGAATCAGGCAAAAAGAGTTCTTAAAAATTGTCGTTTTTGATAGAGAGCCAATTATTGAAAAAATTATTGAAAAAAATGAGATTTCTTTGGATTTAGTGTCTGGGGGTCTAAAAAGTGTACCTGTGAAGTTTCAGCTCTGTAGCACATCCAGAACCAGAAAAAAAATGATAATTTTCCTTAGAATTTTAGTAGCGCAGGGATGGTGTTACCCTCCTTTCACACCTGGGCGTTTTTGTTTCAGGTGTTTTTCAGGTGTTTTTTTTTACTTCTGTATAGGGGTATATATATATATATATGTGTGTGTGTGTGTGTATATATATATATATATATATATATATATATATAAATATATGTGTATATATATATATATATATATATATATATATATATATATATATATATATATATATGTATATTATACATATATACATATATACATATATATATATATACAGTATATATATATATATATATATATATATATATATATATATGTATATATTGATATAGATATATATATATATATATATATATACCCCTAACCCAAAATCTGCATAGTGGGGTCACCCTGACATGGCAGAGTTTGGTCACCCTGACATGGCAGAGTCAGATCACATTAAACTACACTACGGTCACCCTGACATGGCAGAGTCAGGTCACCCTAAACTACACTACGGTCACCCTGACACTTAAAGCTATAACTACAAAAACTAGATTTTTGAATCTAACTATAGTGGTATATAGTACCCTAACTACACTAATAATTTCAAAATGACACTGGAGCTTTACAAGCAGCAGGAGTAACAGAAATGCTTCCACTCTATTCCACAGCCTCTGTATTACAGTGCTAGAGGTTTGGAGGGGCTATGTTATATACTGGGGGGGCGTATTCACTCCTGATTGGCCTCTGGACCCCCTAGTCACTCCAATCACATTCCTAGCAGACTCCTGCCTCCTCAATTGGCTTTTACTGATGCTTCTGGGCCAATCACGGGCTTTTAAAGCCAAGTTCCTGTCCCATTGCAGTTTGGGCGGTTCTGGTGGCCGAATTCCGAACTTGTACCGCAAAAAGTTCGGAATTCGGGCCAAATTTCCAAAACACAATATTCGGGTCGAACCGCTGGTTGACCCAAACTGTTCGATTATCCCTAGTCTGGAGCAGGCGGGGTCACAACAGGAAATCCAAGGAATACACACAGAGGCTCAGGAACACAGGAAGGCTGATGACAATCCAGCAATTTGGTGGAATCAGTAGCAGTCCTATATAGGCCAGCAAGTGGTCACATCTGTCACGTTATGCGTGCGCCATTGTGCACACGCATTCACTGATTCTCCCCGTCGCACATCCACACAGGAGTGCACAGGATGTGCCCAGAGTTATTTATAATAGTCCTTAGTGTTTAGAACCACTATTCATCCCCCCTTGTCCGTCCGGGCAGATTACTACGTCTTTTTTCTTTTCTAATTCTTTATTCCTGTCCAAATGTCTCTTTTTACTCTTTTATGTTTTCTTTTCATTCCTTTTAAATCCTGCTCTACCAAAGATTTAAAGGTGTCCACAAAATGGTTGGATGCCCCCTTTGGATTAAATGTAGATTCATTCCTTAAACCACTATGTGTGTATATAGTTGTTTTAATGTCAACATTTATTGGGCTTTTTTTCCGTGTTTTTTAATGTTTAACATGCAAATTTTTTAATATCTATATATGAATTAAACTCTTCAAAAGCTCTGTCAGGTGCAAACTTTAAACCTAAATCTAATACTTTTAATTCTTTCTCTGTGAATACTGCCTTACCTAAATTAAAAATTCCCTGTCCTAATATTATCGCTTTCTTTTGGTGCCCACTTCCTCTGTATCATTTACCCCCCTCCTCCTCTTCCGTGTGGAGGTGGGAGTGGGTAGTGGGGATAGTGTGGGGGTGGGGATAAGGATATTGCCAAGGTCCACCTGACCTCCCCTCCCCCTTCCCTGAAAGGGTCTGTTCCAACCCCTTTGGTCCCTGAAGAAATGTGGGTTCCCCGGGGTTCTCCATATCCTCTCCTTGGAAAATCCCTTGTATTTTGTTGTGTGTCCTTATGATAATTCCCTTCCTGTGTATCTACAAGGAGTTGAAAGGAGTTTTAAGTAGGTACATTGTATTGATTTTGATAATTAGATTTTGTTTTATTACCAGAGAGATCACGGGCTCAAATATGGACCCGGTGAGGCCATTGTCCTTAACTACGGTATGTGTCAGCTGTTTCCACCAGAATCCCTCTCAATAGAGAGGATGCTCTTGAATTAGTGGCATTCTCTTCTTTCTGTTCCTGACACTTATAAACTGTATTCCTTTTGTAGTCCCCTATAACCCTTTGGTATTTTTTTATTTTCTTTTGTTGGGTGTCACTATCAAGTTTATCCAAAAATTATTTTAATACTTTTATCTATCTTTGTATTCTCCTGTTTCAATGAATGGATGGAGTTGCTCCTTAACCTCCCTGGCGGTCTGATTATGTCAGGATTTCTGTGCTAAAAGCCATACATTGTTTTGCATGGAAATCTGTTGTTTTACATTTTAAAACTCACCTCCCCCTGCGATCCCCCGCCATCCTCCCGCTGTCCTCCCACTGTGTGCTCGGCCAATGCCGACACCTGTCTTCAGGTTCCCTTCCCTGCGAGCGCTGCGATGCAGGGGGGGGTGGAACCGGCGGCAATTTAAAAAATGTAAATACACTAAATGAGATGATACAAAGCTGTGATCCTAACGGATTACACTGTACCATGCTATTTCACCACAGGATTTCACCTGGTGACTTTTCCAGTGCCCTGCCTGTGATTTTCCAGTGCTTTTTGCCTGGAAAATTGAGAATGACCATGGCGTCCAAAAATCTTTCTTTTTGCGCAAAAAGGGCTTTTAGATGAACTGGAAAACAGCGACAGTGAAACTGAGTTACATGAAGAACTGAGCAATAGCGATTCGTGGGAAAATTTGTCATCCGGTACGGAAAGTGACGACAGCGACGATTCTGATGTCTCTTTCTGGCACATTGCTCCATTGGAAATTCTGAAGAATCATTTGATATACTTCCCAAATTCCACAAGCCATGTGCCAGAAAGAGACATCAGAATCGTTGCTGTCGTCACTTTCCGTACCTGATGACGAATTTTCCCACAAATTGCTATCGCTCAGTTTTTCAAGTAACTCAGTTTTGCTGTCCCTTTTTATCTAGTTTGTCTCTTTTGCGCAAAAAAAAACACTACAGGTGCAATCCTGTGGTGAAATGGCATGATATAGTGTAATCCATTGTATCATGTCATTTGTGTATTTAAACTTTTGAATTTGCCACCGGTTCCTCCCCCCTGCGTCGCTACGCTCGCAGGGAAGATAACCGGAAGGCAAGTGCCGGCAATCAGCTGTGCAAAGAGCAGGGAGAGAGTGTGAGGATGCCGAGGAGGACGGCGGGGGATCGCAGGGAAGGTAAGTAACATTCTGGGGTAATACCGAGTGTGGCTCGGGGGTTACGGCTTTTGGTACTGAAAGTTAACCCCGAGCCACACTCGAGAATACCGCCAGGGGGGTAATATTGTGAATAATGCCATTCATCTTATCCAGTTTTTTTTTTCTGAAGACAATCATTTCCAATAAATGTTTTTCACTGTTTTTAAAAAAATTGTACCAGGCCTCTTCTAATTCCCAATCTTCCATCCCATTATTGGGTACTAAATCCCACCTGAGTCTTCTGGGTGTAATATTGTCTTTAATATATTTTTCTAAAGTCAAAATATCCCACTAAGTCAAAGTATCTGTTTGTCCATAACGTTCTTTAAGGATTTAAATAGGTGTTCCATGTCCTTATTGGGTATATTAGCCCCTCCTGAAAAAATATAATCTATATCTACTTTTGTGTTCTCTACATAGACAAAAATATCATAGACATCCAGGGCTGCTTGACTGTCAGTATAGTGGAATAAACACATTGATTAGGTGAACTACGACAAGTGCATAGTTGAAAAATTTAAATATAGCTAATTTATTAGTAATATATTAGATATTAGTTGTTTAAAGGCAGCTGCTGTGGCCCGACCTGCTATAGCCAAATGATGAACAGAATATATTGGAAAGATGTATCAAACGAAACTCTCCCGCAACACAGCGCTTGCTAAATATGTAAGTGCTCTAAATTATTCAAGTGTAAGGCTGCATTCACATGTCAGCGTTTGGAAGTACAAGAGCTTCTTTGGAGCGTATTGCGTCCCGCGATTTTGTTTGCGCGATGTTGCCGCGATTCGGCAGGCGGAAATCGCGGCAACATCGCTCGGCGTTTGGGGGGCTATTGCAAATCAACGGGCAACGCTAGGCGTCCTGCGATTTGCAATAAATCTCCGGATCATGGGCAGAACCGCGGCAGTTCTGCCTGCGATCCATACGCTCACATGTGAACGGAGCCTAAATAATTCCCTCCACATAGGGACTTAAATATAAATAACAAACAAATAGATGTTAAAGTGCAGTGCTGTAAACATTTTATATTGCTGCTTATATCTCTCACAGAGCTCTGAAGATAGAAGCCAATAGCCATTTGTGCAGCTGTATCAGGTGCCAAACTAGGAGTAAATGTTTTATTGTTGTTGTTGTTTTATTATACAGTAGAATCATTAATCACAGAGTCTATTAACCACTTTACCACCGGAGGATTTTGCTGTCTTACGTCCAGGCCACTTTTTGCGATTCGGCGCTGTGCTACTTTAACTGACAATTGCGCGGTCGTGCGATGCCGTACCCAAACAAAATTTACGTCCTTTTTTTACCACAAATATAGCTTTCTTTTGGTGGTATTTGATCACCTGTGCGATTTTTACTTTTTGCGCTATAAACAAAAAAAGAGCGACAATTTTGAAAAAATAACAATATTTTTCACATTTTTTTATATGAAATTCCTCCCAAAAAATATGTAAAAATCAAATTATTTTTAAATTTTTGGCCAATTTGTTTTCTGCTACCTATGTTTGGTAAAAAAAATCACAATAAGCGTATTTTGATTGGTTTGCGCAAAAGTTATTGCGTTTACTAACTAAGGGAAAGATTTTTGTCATTTTTGGTGTTTTTTTTTTTTAACGCGTAATGGCGGCGATCTGCAATTTTTTTTGCGGGACTGCGAAATTGTGGCGGACAGATCGGACCCTTGACTGACATTTTTGACACTTTTGGGGGTACCAGTGACATTACTGCAGTAATCAGTGCTATATATATGCACTGTTACTGTAAAAATTACACTGGCAGGGAAGGGGTTAATTTTATTGGAGAGGGAGGGGTTAATGTATGCCTGGTGCTTACTAACGTGTGGGGGGGGAGGTGACTGAGTGAGCCAGGGACAGATCGGATTTTCAGCTATGCTGAACACTCCGATCTGTCACTCCCTGTCACTTAGGAGATCCTCCCGCTCTGTTTACACAGGCGGGCGGATCTCCAAACTCGATTCCCCAACGATCAGGAAAGAGCGGCGGCGATCCCCTGGCCCGACTCCCGCTGTGAATGAAAACATACAGGGGGAGGAGTCCAGCGACGTAGGTCTACATCGCTGGACGATAACGAGCCACTGTGCCGCAGTAGCAGCACAGTGGCTAGAGGTCAAGTGGTTAAGATATTGAAATTATGCAACTATGAATAGTTCACAGGCTATATACTGTAACTTGAGTCAGACATCTGGAAGTTCTCTTTTAACGGTGGTAGTAATATCATCACTAAGTGAATGACTTCTGGCTGCAAGAAAACTGGCCAAACCTGGCCATTCAGTTTGCCCCTCAACAAACTGTAAACAGCTACGTTTTGGGTCAAACTCCTGGTCAACCTGAACCAGAAGCTCATTGGGAGCCCGATGGAACATGGCTCATTTTTGGTGGGGGGTGGATGTAGCATCCTCCTAGATAGGTGCTAGGTAGGGAGTGTAATTTGCTCTGCCTGCTTATTAGGAGAGTGGCAGGTAAAACCTAGTTGCTCTGTCTGCTTATCAGGGGAGCAAGATTTCTAGTCAGGCCTGTTGCATGTGTCCATATGTGATTTATCTGGTCTGAGGGAGTGTCCCCACTGTGACCAATGGGAGAGCCAGCTGGACAGTGGAGGAAACCAAGCCAGTGACACACAGGCTTTTGTGGCTGTCCCAGTGGGTTGGCACAAGCAGTGGTGCATCCTGGGATATGTTATAGAAGCCAGGGGAACATGTGGCAGGGTGTCTTTGGGCAGGAAGCCAAGTCCCAGAAGGAGAGTATGGCGGTTTCTCCTTCTGCAGCTGGGAAAGGTGGTCACAGGGAGTCGGCCTGGTGAACCTGGAGGTGTTGCTCAACGCAGAGGTCCAGTGGATGCTAACAAATGGAGTTTGGAGGCAACGATGACTCTGGAAAAACAGTGTCCATGAGTACAGAGGAACTTGCCCAGGGGTCTGCCAGAAAGGGGACCATTCCAGAAGCTAGGGTCAGTGATCAGGTGTCAGCACACTGGTATTGAGAGTAAAGAGAGTGCCAGTTTCAGAACCCTGAAGAGAGCAACTAAAGCAGGAACCTTTCAAACTATCTTCACTTCAGTGGCAAGGTGAAGCAGCGGCCTTGCCACACACTACAGCTAGTTGTACCAAAGATTGTGCATAGTTCATAGTTGAAGTATCCCAGTCATCCCTTCTCCTATCCCAGTTCTCAATAAAAACACAAAAAAACAACATCCCCTGGATTGATTATTGACTGAGCCAAGAACTTTCAATGCCGTTTGTCTGCTATCAGTTGCTAAGGGTAATCCAGGGGAATCCAGAAAGTGTAAATCTCAGAAGCTCTCTAGGGAGCAGTGCTACATTTGGGGGCTTGTCTGGGATATTGCTCTGGGTTACGGGAATGGTTGCTAATGGCAACGGCTGAAGAAAAATTCTGAAAATTTAATTTTTCTCTTAAGAACCGTGTTCCAATGCTCAAGAGAAGAGTGAGGCTTGCTCTACAGGAGATAGAAAGAGTGGGATGAAGAAGCAAATGCACAGTGATGGTTGGTGACGGAAGAACCTTTGTCAGAACTGTGAATTGTCTACTCAAGTGATGTGCTGGAGAGCGGGAGATTTGCATCTTGCTGTAAAAATGGACTGTGCCTGCTTAACAGTATATGGCCCAAGGTAGTTCTAAGTGAACTACCTTGGGCCAATGGGCCAGTGACAGAACTTTGTGAGTGGCTGCCCCGAAGAAGTGGGCAGCGACCTGAGAGTCTTTTGGTGGAGGGCGCCCTGGTGCCAGGGGCCCCAAAATAAACTACTAACCCCTAGAGGACTGATAGGGTGCTCGGCTCTGGCAACGAAGTTCCTGTTGGAGGGGAAAACTGGGTGCTGAGTGTGCCAGGAAGAGGACACTGCATAGTAGGTAGTCAGTGGCAGGGTTCAGGGTCACCTTGGAGGAGCGACGCTGAGCGCCGGGTCAAGACTAACGAATGTAGTACCTACTGAATCACCTAGTTAGGGATGCTGGGTGAGAAGGCCGCCCCCGTGGGGAGGGTCTTCTCACCGCAATAAGTTAGACCTGTGGTTATTCAAATATTTATTTGCAGAAGTGTCTAACCCTTTTCATTTCCAGGTTGCTTAGGACTGTAGTGTTAGTCAGTCAGGATGATGTGTCCGCCCACTGGTACAGAGTTTTGCTTGGTGGGGGCTTTAAATGCACCCAATATGTATTATATTTGTACAGCAGAGATACTTATATTTTTTTCATGTAATTTATTTCATGTACATTTGTTCTTTCCCTTTTCCCCCATTCCAAGTTAGTGGGATACTCCGTGGATTTTTTCCAGTAGGAAATTTTTGTAGGGGGCGGCTGCCCCAGAGTCAATGGGGCATGGCTCATTTTTGGTGGGGGGTGGATGTAACACCCTTCTAGATATGTGCTAGGTAGGGAGTGTAATTTGCTCTGCCTGCTTATCAGGAGAGTGGCAGGTAAAACCAAGTTGCTCTGTCTGCTTATCAGGGGAGCAGGATTTCTAGTCAGGCCTGTTGCATGTGTCCATGTGTGATTCATCTGGTCTGAGGGAGTGTCCCCACTGTGACCAATAGGGGGGGCTGTTGGACAGTGGAGGAAACCCGGTCAGTGACACACAGGCTTTTGTGGCTGTCCCGGTGGCTTGGCACAAGCCGTGGTGGATCCTGGGATATGTTATAAAAGCCAGGGGCACATGTGGCAGGGTGTCTTTGGGCGGGAAGCCAAGTCCCAGAAGGAGAGTATGGCTGTTTCTCCTTCTGCAGCTGGGAAAGGTGGTCACAGGGAGTCGGCCTGGTGAACCTGGAGGTGTTGCTGAACGCAGAGGTCCAGTGGATGCTGACAAGTTTGGAGGCAATGATGACTCTGGAAAAACAGTGTCTGTGAGTACAGAGGAACTTGCCCAGGGGTCTCTGTCAGGAAGGGGAGCACTCCGAAAGCTAGGGTCAGCGGACAGTTTCAGAACTCTGAAGAGAGTAACTAAAGCAGGAACCTTTCAAACTATCTTACTTCAGTGGCAAGGTGAAGCAGCGGCTTTGCCGCACACTACAGCTAGTAGTTCCAAAGATTGTGCATAGTTCAAATAGTTGGAGTATCCCACTCATCCCTTCTCCTATCCCAGTTCTCAATAAAAACACAAAAACCAACATTCCCTGGATTAATTATTCAATGCCGTTTGTCTATCAGTTGCTAAGGGTAACCCAGGGGAATCCAGAAAGTGAAAATCTCAGCAGCTCTCTAGGGGGCAGTGCTACAATTAATTCACATAAATCATAATTATCATGGCACTGTATTTTGTTTTTATTTTTAATTCCCTTATTTCTGCAGCACTGTTATGTGGTCACATGATCTTTACCTGTCCTTTGTCATCTGCAGGGAAAGGTTCTTGGGAGGGGCTTCTATCACTCTGCTAATGTATGCTCTCTACAGTATGAGTCTGTGTCTAGCCAGCCCTGATTGGTGTTGTGCTAGTCACATGACTTAAAAGAAACTGTTTCAGAAAGGCAATTCAAATTAGATTATAAAAATCAAATAACTGTTTTATGGCTCCCAATAAATCTTTATTTAACATCAAATCATTTTTTTTTTTTGTGCATTAATATGCTGCAGAAGGAGTCAAAGACGATTGACACTTGGTTTCATTCTATTTTGACAGCATCTACATCCAAGGTCTTTTTTTTTAGATTGCAAATATTAGCAACTACATTTGACATATTTATTCAATTATTTTATTGAAAGAAGTGCATTTCAAACCAATATCATCAAAAGATAGGTACAGGCTGTAAACAGTTTACAAAGATATCAGTAAATAAGCCTTATAGTAACCATAATATAATCTTCTAACAATCTTAGGCAAGAGGATTTTCATGCCAGAGGTAAATAACAAGGTGAGAAGGTTGATAACCAAAACATTTGACATATTTAGTACCAATTTATATTAAAACTAAGCTTTTTTGCTATAGGAGGACATGGAGGAGGAGAGAAGGAGGGAAGTGTCATTTACCACTGTGTATACACCCACATGTGTGACTCTATTGTCATGTGGACTGCACAGATACCAAAAGGAGGAAATTAACCACTTTACCACCGGAGGATTTTCCTGCTTTACGTCCAGGTCACTTTTTGCAACTTGGCACTGTGCGACTTTAACTAACAATTAACTGTCATGCAACGCCGTACCCCATCTAAATTTACGTCCTTATTTTCCCACAAACAGAGCTTTCTTTTGGTGGTATTTTATCACCTCTGCGCTTTTCATTTTTTGTGATATTAATAAAAAAAGAGCAAACATTTTGCGGAAAAATTGACATTTTATACTTTGACAGTTAAAAAATATTCAATATATTCAATTTTTGTCATATATTTAGGCCAAATGTATTTAGCTACATGTCTTTGACAAAAAAATTCTCAATGAGCGTATTTTTAACCGCTCCAGGTCGCCTTGTCAGGTGACCAGGTCGCCTGACAAGTCGCCCCAGTGTGAACGGGGTCTTAGCTAAAGATAAAAATTTAAACTAGAATTGTATCAAGTGCTAGAAAAACAATACATAAACGCAAGGCTTTTTTTCTCAGAAAATAGGTGCAGGAACTCAACCACAACCCCCCAAAACCCGCCTCCCCCTCGTCACACCCTCCAAACCGCATTGAATAGTGGGTGTGGTCAAATTTCACAAACAGTGGGAGGGTCTTAAAGGCGTATTAAATACCAGGAGTGCATTACATACAGAGTGCTGAGTTTGCGGGTGTGCCACACAGAGTGCAGAGTTTGTCGGTGTGCTACACACAGAGTGCAGAGTTCAGCCTTCTTCCACAGCTGCTTTCCTCTGCATACCCCATAAACATCTCACTTTTAACCCTCTTTCGCTCTGGCCCCTGCATTCAAACCACCCTCCACTGTCCCCCCCCCCCCCTAAAAGCTCCACCATCTTCCACATGTCTTACTTGGGTTGCTGTATTAAGCTTAAGCATCCAGGCTGTTCTATTACCTGCCCACACACTGTAGGTGGCTCTGCCTTTATCACTTGCAGGGAGATCATCCAGTGGGGGTGTCAGCATCTGCACTGCACCCAAGGCACCTGCATCTCTCTTGTCACAATCCTGCACTCATTGGGAGCCACTGGGAGACAAGCAATCACTTGTAAACACAGAGGCCAGGTTTCTGTGTTTACAAGTGACAGTGGTGAGCAGGGAACAGTGGGCCTGAGCCAGTGGTGGTGGAACTGAGTTCCGCCAAGTTCCAGCTGAAAAAAGCCCTGCATAAATGTGTTATTTAGATATAATTTCAGGGGGCAGAGCCGGCAGACAGAGCGGATGGAGGTGTAAGAGAGGAGCTCTGACACATCGGGTGCTCTCAAGCCTTCCACAGTGACCTGACATAGCCTGATTGCAGCCAAACAGAAAAGGGAGAGCGAGGAGAGCCAGTCCATCATCATGGGCAAGCGAAAGGAGAGAGAGGGACCACGAAAACTGACAGCATTCTTCACTGCAGTGCTGAGCAGACCAATCCAAGATGGCGTCAGGAGAAACACAGCAGACAGATCACTCAGTTCTCCCTGCACTGGAACTGATGAGCCACCTGATATAGGCAATCCACATCCATCCTCAGCCTCCAGCAGCCCTATTAAACAAAAAAGGAGACTTAACTCTCCAGGTGACAACTCTGATGATACTGCCTTAGAGGGGAATGAAATGAAGGGGACCCCTGCATACAGCCAGAAACTAGATGCCTTCCCCACCTCAGGGCAACCTATGACAAACATCACCATGAAGGACATGCTACTCACACTCTGAGGAGCTATAAAGCAGGATATAGCTAGCTTTATGGGTTCCACAAAAAAGGAAATAGCAGACCATTAGCGCATAATGAGCTTGTGGATGCCCACTTTGATGTGAAAGATGAGCTTAAATCACTAAGGCTTAAAGTGGCAGACCTGGAGGATAGGTCACGCAGAAACAACTTTAGTTTTAGGGGGATCCCTAAAACCGTAAAACCAGCTGATCTGCGCCCCTTTGTCCGACAGGTCATGCTTAAAGCTCTCTCTTCCCTCACTCCTGCAGATTTCATCATTGATAGAGCTCACAGATTTCCCAAATTGTCCCATTTGCCTGAAAGGATCCACAGGGATGTTATAGCACAAATCCACTCCTACCACATAAAGGATCAATTAATGCAATTCTCCAGACAAAATCATACACTCCCTGATCCCTTTGCAGGCATCACTTTATATGCTGATCTTTCACAAGCCACAATTGCTGCCAGGAGCAACCTAATGCCTATAACGAAAATGCTGCGCAATCACAAAATCCTCTTTAAGTGGGATTTCCTGCCAAACTAATAGTGGGCATAAATAATGAGTCCCACTCCATGTCTTCCCTAGCAAGGGGCATGGAGCTTCTACCCGCTTACAACAGCCCTGACGTCCCAGGATCATCATCATCTAGAGGTCAATCTAGAAACCACCACAACAAAATTGCCTAATATTCTTGATAATCACCTCCACTTACTACAATATAGACTCACCACTATGTGCCTTCACAAGTTTCATCACCTCTCGGTGCCTCAATGTGCAACAGATTACCCTGTGCTAATAGCAGTTGCACCTGATGTTCGGCTGATTTGAGAAAACTTTCCTCCATTCTTGTTTGTGGCACTTTACCATATCCATCCAGTTTGTGACAGTTACAAGTAACTACTTGCAAGTTTCTTCAAAGTTTTTTCTTCTCTTCTTTTGGACTTATATGTCAGTTTTTACAAATTGCTATCTAGATCATACAAACGTAATGAAACCAAAATCCTTTTTAGTGTACCTACTTGATACTACTACTAGATGGAGCCAAAGCAATACCTTTCAAAAGGAATGTATATTAATCACTTGCGCCCCGCTCACCGTACATTTATCCCTGGTGATGCTCTGCCAGGCCTCTACTGCAACTGTCTTCAGTTCCTGCTTGTTCTTGGGGCATTTTCCCTACAGTTTTGTCTTCAGCAAGTGAAATGCATGCTCAATCAGATTCAGGTCAGGTGATTGACTTGGCCATTGCATAACATTCCACTTCTTTCCCCTAAAAAGCTCTTTGGTTGCTTTCACAGTATGCTTCTGGTCATTGTCCATCTGCACTGTGAAGCGCCGTCCAATGAGTTCGGAAGCATTTGGCTGAATATGAGCAGATAATATTTCCAAAAACACTTCAGAATTCCTCCTGCTGCTTTTGTCAGCAGTCACATCATCAATAAATACAAGAGAACCAGTTCCATTGGCAGCCATACATGCCCACGCCATGACACTACCACCACCATGCTTCACCGATGAGGTGGTATGCTTTGGATCATGAGCAGTTCCTTTCCTTCTCCATACTTTTCTCTTCCCATCACTCTGGTACAAGTTGATCTTGGTCTCATCTGTCCATAGGATGTTGTTCCAGAACTGTGAAGGCTTTTTTAGATGTTATTTGGCAAATTCTAATCTGGTCTTCCTGTTTTTGAGACTCACCAATGGTTTACATCTTGTGGTGAACCCTCTGTATTCACTCTGGTGAAGTCTTCTCTTGATTGTTGACTTTGACAAACATACACCTACCTCCTGGAGAGTGTTCTTGATCTGGCCAACTGTTGTGAAGGGTGTTTTCTTCACCAGGGAAAGAATTCTTCGGTCATCCACCACAGTTGTTTTCCGTGGTCTTCCAGGTCTTTTGGTGTTGCTGAGCTCACCGGTGCATTCTTTCTTTTTAAGGATGTTCCAAACAGTTGATTTGGCCACACCACACATGTTTTTACTATCTCTCTAATGGGTTTGTTTGTTTTTCCAGCCTAATGATGGCTTGCTTCACTGATGGTGACAGCTCTTTGGATCTCATATTGAGAGTTGACAGCAACAGATCCCAAATGCAAATAGCACACTTGAAATGAACTCTGGACCTTTTATCTGCTCCTTGTAAATGGGATAATGAGGGAATAACACACACCTGACCATGGAACAGCTGAGCAGCCAATTGTCCCTTTACTTTTGGTCCCTTAAAAAGTGGGAGACACATATACAAACTGTTGTAATTCCTACACCGATCACCTGATTTGAATGTAAATACCCTCAAATTAAAGCTGGAAGTCTGCAGTTAAAGCACATCTTGTTTTTTTCATTTCAAATCCTTTGTGGAGGTGTATAGAGCCAAAAATATTAGAATTGTGTCAATGTCCTAATATTTATGGACCTGACTATATTCACCTTTTTAGTGCTAGAAGCTTATGAATACATATCGCTTGCTCCCCATTAATCTATTTGATTCTATACAAACATCGACATCTGGGAGGAAGTGGACTCACAAATGCCCAAGCTTATTACCAAGCATCACTGCTAGAACAACTGTGTTATTGGTTCTCACGCCAAGAGGACAACCTCTGGGTGAATATTGAACAAGAAGTAATACCAGGACATAACATTACTGCCCTACTAATAGCTTTTGGTATAAATCACAACCCCTGCCCTATCATACAAGCCACGGTTACTGCGTGGTCCTCATTAGTCAGACAAAAATTTTCAGATGTACAAATGTTTTGCTTAAATAAACCATTAGCAACCTATGACTATTTAATTTTGGGCTTCTCATCCCACAAATGCAAACAGAAAGACATTCACTTCTCTTTGTAGCACTGCACCCTAGGGAGCTGCTGAGATTGGATTCTCCTGAGTTACCCATAGCAACAGTCTGTAGAAACGTATCACTTTAACGCTTGGCTCAAACATTGAACAGTCCAGGGGATTTGTTTTTTTTTGTGTTTTATTTTGAACTGGGATGGGAGAAGGGAGGAGTGGGATACTCCAACTATTAACTATGCACAATGTTGAGGACAACTAGCTGTAGTGTATGCGGCAATATAACAATTTATTTTTATTCATTTTAGTAACAATTTGATATCAGCTATTTTACAGTATCATTACTTTGTGAGATATTAAGCTACTCACCCCTTAGGACCCTCGGAGGGGTCAATACCGGGTTTCCCAATAATACTTTTTATAAGCCTGCTCATAGTATGGCCTGCTCATAGTATGTTTCCAACAGGGGTGACTTTACATCACAGAGAGGTCATCTCAAAATACTAGGATTCCCGACGGTGAACAGCAATAGTGTTGTCTATGTTGTTTATCCTGTTCTTCAAATATACAATGTATGCATATGACATATCTACCTGTCTATTGTATTTGTGCATCTTGAACCTTAATAAAAAAAAAAAAAATACGGTTAGAAAAAAAAAATTGATATCATTTCAGATTCATTAGGGAATTAAAATCATACAACTTTGAATATTTCCCAGGCTGAGTCCCTTTTCAGCAGTATTTCAAAGATTTGTGACAAAACTACATAATTTTCAGCTTCAAAATCCTTTTTCTTATCATACAGACAATTATACTTCAGTTGTCACTTTCGTGGACAGTTTCATGTACCCTTACAATTCTTTTTTTTATTTTTTTAACAATGTTTATTGGGTTTTTAAGATTCATTTTACAGCAAAGTCAAACAAAATACACATATATGTGCAGGCGCAGCCGCCAGATTGTGTTGTTTAAAACAATACATAACAAATCTTCGAAGGTAACAAATCCCTTAGGCCCCGTTCACATAGGGGCGATCCGACTTCGGGAGGCGACCTCCAAGGTTGCGGTGCGAGCAGCGTGCCGCGACCTCGGAGCGGCCGCCACGGACTTCATAACATTGAAGTCTATGGCGGTCGCCTCTGGGTCGCCCCAAAGAAGCTCCGGACCCTTTTTCTAAGTCGGAGCGACTTGTGTCGCTCCTATTAGAACGGGTCCGCAGCTTCCCTATGGGAGGCGACCTACGGTGACCTGTGTGAACCGGGACTTACAATTCTTTATTTATGTAATACATCTACGGTGTACTTTGATACTTTTATTACTTGTAGATTTGTCATAAAGTCATTGACTTAGTAGCATCATTTCCACAGAAACACCATTGTAATTGGGCGTATACGTCAATGAACCTGTAATTGCTTTGGAGCTTTTCCACATTCCTTTTTTTGTGTTATCAAGCAACCAAAACCATCGATTGACTAGCTGCCTGGTATAATCAGTAATACATTTAAGGAAAAAAAAAAATAATAATATATCTGCGCTTCGAAAAAGAACACCAAAACAATGGCAGTCATCACAGCAGGTGAGATTACCCACCATGGATTACATTTGCAAGAGAGGGCAGTGCCAATGTAAATTAAGTGTGACACAATGATAGTCCATATAAATATGAAGGGTGAACAAGGAGATCTCTCCACATACCAGTGAGTAAAAAGTAGATTGAATCGTGTCGCCAAGCACCACGTGAATATGAGGGTAAACTGCTTACCAGATAGTGTTGACCCTCATATTATAGTAGAGGTCAACACCAGCATATAACATATGGGTATACGTTGTTCCAGTAGTGACCTAAAGATGTCCGTCTCAATCAATGGGAATACAATGATGATATCACTAAACCGTCACACATCGGAAACAGGATTACCTCAGGATAGCAAACAGACTACAATGGTGCAGTATGTCCAAACAAGCCAATCATTTATTTAATAAAGCAAATCTCCTGCGCTCAAGTAGAATATGATGGAGGGAAGAGAGATAAACTTCAGACTCAGGTGGAAAAAAAGCCAATGGTCTTGCTGCCCCCTCAGGATCAAGGGTATCCAGAACCAACTGAGAGAAAAGACAAAAGAAAAGGGTCGCACCAACCTAGTGCATCACCACTAAAACCATTTATTAAAATATTAAAAAGTATACAATATACTCACAAGGCAGGTGTGATAATACACACATCAACATTGCATATAAAACATCTCCAAGGTAGCCAAGGTCCCACACGTAGCCGAATGGCACGCAGAGTGCCGCATGGGGCTGCTGTGGCTGGGCTGACGCGTTTCAGGGGCGAACCCCCTTCCTCAGAGCCAGAAAAGTTGCTGCTGGCCAGCTACCTTGGGAATGTTTTATATGCAATGTTGATGTGTGTATTATCACACCTGCCTTGTGAGTATATTGTATACTTTTTAATATTTAAATAAATGGTTTTAGTGGTGATGCACTAGGTCGGTGCGCCCCTTTTTCTTTTGTCTTTTCAATCATTTATTTAAAACAGGGGTGTGCAACCTTTTGACCTTCCTGGGCCACATTATATGAAGAGGACCTGTCTTGGGCCGCACATAAAATACACTAACAATGACAGCTGATGACCAGAAAAAGTCAGGCAGATCACAAGTGAATGATCACTGATATAGATAATGTATCTTTCTGAGGAATAAAACATAATTTTTTTAAAATATTTTTTTATTATAAAAGTAAAAGAGGATCATATAAAACTAGTGTGATATTTGACACTGTTTTTGATAAACCAACGCATCAATATCTGGATGGATGAATAGATACAGTAGCAATTCTCAATGAATTCTCAAGGTGCTCATCAGATATTTTGGTTCTAATTTTGCCCTTCCTGTGTTTCATCCTTGAAAATAGTTGCTCACAAATATTGGTGCTGATTTTTCATTTGGCAGGTAAAACCTTATAAAAGTCTAGTAAAGAGACATTGTATATTGCTTCTTCACCCACATGTGTTCGTTAAGTGTAAATGCATTATTTTTTGCAAAAAAAAAAACGAATTTTAAAGGGAGTTTATGATTTTGTATTGGGCCGCATTCATAGCCGTCTGGGGCCGCATGCGGCCCTTGGGCCACAGGTTGGACACCCCTGATTTAAAACATTATGCACTTACATAAAAGAAGCGTGTGTACACCAGGAAGATAGGCCGCAGCTGGTAGTGTGCTTACGTTCAATATTCCGTCCCTCCTACATTTAAGATGCCTTTTTTTTTAACCACTTCTGGACTGATCTCATTTCTGACACGTTGTTTACAAGTTAAAATCTGTATTTTTAGCTAGAAAATTACTTAGAACCCCCAAACATTATATATATATATATATATATATATATTTTTTTTTAGCAAAGACTGTGGAGAATAAAATGGTGGTTGTTGTAATATTTTTTTGTCACGTGGTATTTGCGCAGCGGTCTTTCAAACGCCATTTTTTTGGGGGAAAAAATACATTTCACTGCATTTAAAAAAAAAAAAAAACTAAACAGTATAGTTAGCCCATTATTTTTATATATTGTGAAAGATGGTGTCACGCTGAGTAAATAGATACTGAACATGTTACGGTTTAAAATTGCGCACACCTGCGGAATGGCGACAAACTACGGTACATAAAAATCTCCATAGGCGACGATTACAATTTTTTTAACGGTTACCAGTTTAGAATTACAGAGTAGCTCTTTTCTTAGAATGATTGCTCTCGCTCTGGCGATTGCGGCGATACCTCACATGTGTGGTTTGAACAGCGCTTTCATTTTCAGGCGTGACTTTTGTTTGCATTTTCTTTCGTGCACGAGCTTGCAGCAACGGGGGCGCTTTAAAAAAAAAAAAAAATCCTATTTATTTTATTACATTTTTTAATTTTGGCACAGTTTAAAAAAAAATGATCATGTTTATTGCTGTCACAAGCAATGTAAACATCCCTTGTGACAGTAATAGGCCGTGAAAGGTACTCTTTATGAAGGGATCGGGGGTCTAAAAGACCCCAGACCAAGGGGCGCATGCACGGCAGCTCCCTGTATGGCCGCTTGATCAGGGAGCTCCGTCCCGCTGTGAGCTGACTGACAGCCCCGCAGCGCTCACCAGCACGTACCTGCCTCCTCCGGGCACCGATCGGCTCCGGAACACCCACGGCACCTCCAGGGACCCCCGATGTCCGGTTCCCAGGTCCGTAGGGACCTCTCTCGACAATTCTTTTCGGAGGCCTCCCGCCCGGCCAGCCCCAAGATGGCGGCCGCTTCTCCTCATAGCGCGGGACCGGAGGATCAGGAGGACATTTCGGATGATCCGACACCCACCACGCCACACAGGTCAGTGGATGACTGCCGGACCACCCCCCTGGACTTGCCCCAGATCCTGTCCCCTGCCTCCACAGTCTCACTCCTGGAGAGGACCCTTGGGGAACTAACTCAGTCCCCGGCTGCGGCCTACCCTGCTGTTCAGCCCCTGTCACAGAGCCCCCTGCCTCTCCCTCATCCTCACCAGCAGGATTTTTCCTATCTTATGGCTACCTTTTCCCAGATGCTCACACAGGGCCTGGCGCAGACTGCTTCCCAAATAACTTCTGCCATTCACAATGATCTCCAGAACCTGGGATCCAGATTGGAGGCTATTGAACTGAAATCGGACCAGACTGTCCTTAAAGTCAACCAAAACTCAGCCAGGATGCAGGATTTACATGATCAACTGGACACTGCTTTATCAAAAATTGATGAGCTTGAGAATCGCTCCAGGAGATATAATTTTAGGAATAGGGGATTACCTGAAAGTGTTAAAGATATTGACGATGCCGTTACCGCCTTCATCCGAGACTTGATTCCTGACATACCGCCTCACCGACTGGAACTGGATAGAGCTCATAGAGCCCTGAGAGCCCCTCTCCCTGACGGTTCCCCAAGGGACATTATCGTTAAGCCGCACTTTTTTAGAGTAAAAGAGGCGGTCATGAGGATTGCACGCCGCTCCGACCATCTGTCTATCCAAGGCCACACTATCCAAATATTCGCGGATTTGTCGCCTACTACTATTCAGAAAAGGCGATCCCTCAAACCACTCCTTCAAGTTTTGCAACAGAAGGCAATCAAATATTGGTGGTCCTTTCCCTTCCGTCTTACTTTTCTTCACCAACAACGTACCTACAGCTTCTCGGCTCTTCCGGATGGCGAACAGCTCCTCCTAAAGCTCGGCCTCATCACTCAAGACCCCCAACTCCTCCGCTCCTAACAGAAGCTCCGGCTCCTCCAAACGCCCTTCTCCTCAGAGCCCCCTGGTTCCAGCTTGGCAGAAGCAGCAGTTCAAGAGGGCCAAGGATGCTAAACCTCCCTAGATATTCTCCACATCCGGGTTGCCTCTCCACTTTTTCCTTGCAGGACTCGCTCCTGTTTTCTTACCTGTGAGGGGCTAGGCCCCACGGTTACTTTCCTACATTAACTCTCCTTACATATGACCCCCCCCCCTTTTTTTTTTTTTTTTTTTTGGGTCAGTATTGTTTTTGTTTTGATGCTCAAGGGTGTTGGACATCTTCTAATACTGTTTTTTTTTATATGAAATTGTATTGCTATGCTTACACAGTGGGGGGTTACGCCCCCATTGTCAGTAATTGCTATTGGACCTTTCAGGTGGTAACCTTTGGCTGTTTAAACTTTCCTGAAATGTGTACTTTTATCTTTTGTCTTTTTCCTCTTCCTTGGGGTGTCTGGCCACAGCGGGATTCCTGCTGCGCCTCGCTCCGTCTCTTCCTGGGACTTTTTTCCCCACGTAGAGTGGAGCTGATGCCTTCGCCCCTCTAAGACATCTACGGGTTTCAGGGGTTGGTGGGATCTGGTCTACCTATCCTGAATTGGGTGGGGATTTTTTCTTTCAATGAATGTTGGCTAATGTTACAGTATGTGTGCTTGTTTTCTCTTTTCATTTTGTTTCTTCTTCTCTCTCCCCTTTCCTTCCCTTCTCCCCCCCCCCCTCAGGTCACCAGGGGTCTCTCTAATTTTTCCCTACAGGGTTTACGTCTTCCAGGACTGTCGCCATGTTTGAACTTCGCTGCCTGCCATGAACGGCTCTGGACTCGTTGCTTTGCTCCACCCTCAGCTCCTCTTGTTCTGCTGAATCGATGACGACACCGAATACCGCCTCCCGTCCTTGGAAGATTGCTTCTCACAATGTCCAAGGGATTAATTCCCCGTCGAAGAGACGTAAGCTTTTCAATCTGTACCACTCTCACCACATTGACATTGCATTCACTCAGGAGACTCACTTCCCGGCATCTTACAGACCTTTGTTTGTTCACCCTAAATACCCTCAATTTTATTTGGCCAACGCTACAGATAAAACCAGAGGAGTTGCGATATTTTTTGGGCGCCATGTTCACTTTGAACTTACCCGGAAAGTAGAGGATCAGGAGGGGAGATATTTATTGCTCATAGGTTTGCTGGGGGGATTAAAATACTCTCTCCTATCTTATTACGCCCTGAATAAACGTCAAGATCTGTTTTTTCGCCACATATCCACCCACGTCATTCCCCAGGCAGAATGCACATTAATCATGGGGGGGGACTCTAATGTAGCCTTGGATTAAAGTCTGGACAAATCCCGCCCGGGTAACCCCTCTCTGTGCCGTCCTCCCAGGCTGAGTACCAGGATAGCTAGGCTGCTCTTCTCGGATGGGTTGGTGGACATTTGGAGGGAACATAATCCCCACGCCAGAGACTACACTAATTTCTCGGTCCCACACAACCTCCTATCAAGGATAGATCATATTTTTATTTTTTTTTCCCGTACACGCTTACTTCCTTCATTAAGGACTCACCTATCTCTGACCATGCCATGGTTGTCTTATTGCTGAACCGCTCTCCCGCATTCAACGGTACGTTTCGATGGCGTCTTAATGAGGCGCTTTTAAGCAATCCGACTCACTGCACAATTATATCTAAAGCACTTGAGGAGTACTTCTCATCCAATGTCACCCCGGAAGTCTCCCCCGAGACTATCTGAGCTGCTCACAAGGCGGTTATCCGGGGGAAGCTGATTCAACTTTCCACCAACCTTAAGCGTGAGAGGGGAGCGGATCTATTTAAACTGGAATCTGACTTTCTCGCGCTTAGTAAGGACCACAAACGGAACCCTACCGACTTCAAAAGCTCGCCTGGAGGATTCCAGACTTCAATTGAATCTTGCATTATCGACTGAGGCAGAGAAACAACTCCGTTGGTCGGGAGCAAAATTTTATGCTTCCACCGACAAAATTGGCCCCAGACAGCGCTCGCACACAATTCCCAAAATTAGAACGTCTCAGGGCACACTCTCCCAAAATCCCCAGCAGGCTTTGCAATCCTTTCATTCCTTTTATTCAAAACTATACGATTTTCAATCCCGATCCCCCTCCCGGGAAACGCAGTCCTTCCTAGATGGGCTTTCACTCCCTTGTCTCAGTTGAGAGCATAGGGATATTTTGGAGGACCCTATTTCTTGTCCGTAATTAAGCACTTGAAGACGGGATGGATTCTCCTCGCTCTATTATAAAACTTTCGGGCTTACTTTAGCGCCTCACCTCTGTAGATTCTACAACGAGCTGCAAAAGGGGGAGCCTATTGAGAGGTTTTTAAATTCAGCGTACATTTCGGTCATCCCCAAACCGGGCAAGGACCACAGTGATGTTAGCAACTACAGACCTATCTCTCTCATTAACGTGGACCTTAAAATATTGACGAAGGTCCTCGCTAACAGGCTATCCAGCTTCATCAGTACATATGTCCACAAAGACCAATCGGGTTTTATCCCTGGGAGACAGGGATCCGACCAAATTAGAAGAGCTGTAGACCTTATCTCTTTGACCAACTCCAGATGGGATGGTGGCCCTCACCAAGATACTTTACTCCTTTCTCTCGACTTACATAAGGCGTTTGACTCCCTCTCTTGGCCTTATCTTTTTGAGACCCTCCAGAGGTGGGGTTTAGGCACCAAATTCCTCAATATCTTGCGAGCCCTCTATTCGCTACCCTCTGCCCAGGTCCGGTTGCTGGGACACTACTCTGCTTCTATCCCCATTAGGAGGGGCACGCGACAGGGATGCCCCCTATCACCCCTTATATTTGCGATTGCCATAGAATCCCTGGCGATTGCGATCCGCCACCACCCATACATTCATGGTGTTTGCTGTGGTCCGACAGAGCACAAATGCGCTCTTTTTGCAGATGATGTCCTACTCTTCCTGACATCCCCTGTTGTTTCGCTCCCCTCCGTTATGCGCTTGCTCCAAACGTTCTCTCTTGCCTCTGGCCTCACCGTGAATTTCTCCAAATCCATGGCTCTCAACATCACGGTTTCCATACCTACTCTCGAGGCTCTAAAACCTTCCTTTCCATTTCTCTGGTGTCATGCCTCGCTCCCCTACTTGGGAGTGCACCTTACCCAGTCCATCACCACTTTGTACCAGACTAATTACCCCCCCTTGTTCAGAAAGTTGAAGGCTGACATGTCATGCTGGGATTTTCACAACCTCTCCTGGCTGGGCAGGATAAACTCGGTCAAAATGACCCTGCTACCGAGGCTGCTGTATTTCTTTCGTTCCCTGCCCATCCCCCTTCGTAAAAGCCATCTGAACGCCTTACAATCCAGTGTAGTGAAATTCATTTGGGGCAAGAAGGGTTACCAATGCTCACGCTCTGTACTGTTCCGACAAAGGAAACAAGGCGAATTGGCCTTGCCCAATCTGTGGAAATATTATCAGGCAGCTCAGCTTGCCCAGTTTTCTGTGATCTATACCCGCGGTCCGAAACCCGACTGGGTTCACATTGAGAGGCAGGCTATCCCTACTTACACACTGGACTATGTTGCTTGGTGCCCACCTAGGCTCCAACCTGTGATCTTGGCACCCACCCTATCGCACTCTATCAGCCTATGTAGACAGCTCTATCGACTCCCTAGTCTGGTCTCACCCATGAGGCCGTTAATTCATTTATTCCATCATCCCCAATTCTTGCCCGGGCATGACGTCAAAGCATTTCACTGGTGGACAAACAAAGGTCTGTACCGCATAGGACATTTCCTATCGCCCTCTGGCCCACTCTCCCTCTCCCTCTCCCATTGCATTAACAAACTTGAGATGCCGGCGTCCGAAAGATTCCGTTTTTTTCAAATTTCCCATTTTCTGCATGCAATGTGGTCAGACAAACAGGTACCTCCAAGATTGACATCCTATGAGCGGTGGTGTTCTGAATCATCGGAGCTGAGGGGGGGCATATCAACCATATACGCAGCCCTGATGGATCCCTTAGATAAGCCAGCTTATGCCCTCAAATGGGAAAGTGATTTACAGACAGCTTACTCGCTAGACGAATGGCACCGTATGTTTCATAGATTCTTCAAAGGCGTCATTAACACGACTCTCATTGAGGCAAACGTTAAAATTCGGTGGTATTTGGTACCGACCCGTCTGGCACTTATGTTCCCTGGCACATCACCCTTGTGTTTCAGGGGTTGTGAACTCCAGGGGTCCTTCATTCACATTTGGTGGACATGCCCTAGAATCCGTTCCTTTTGGAATAAATTTTCCACCTGCTTTGACAAGTCACAAACCTACAGGTCCCCCAAACACCTCATGTCACCTTCCTCCATGACTTCCCACGTACGTATCCTAGGAGCTTGTCCACCCTATTGTTTTTTATGCTCCTGGGCGCGAAGCTCACGTTGGCTAAGTCCTGGAAACAACCTTCGGTCTCCCTTACAGCTGCTAAACGGAAGATCTCTTGGATCATGGCCCAGGAAAAAATGGTGGCAATCTTCCAGGACCGATTAGCTAAGTTTGAAGCTGTTTGGGACCCATGGGCTCAATACCTGCATATAACCTTGTAGACTTCCCTGACTTCCCTACCACACCTACTGTACCCCCCTCCCTTCCTTCATCCTCGTCCTGCTTACTTGTCCCTTCTTCCTTCCTTCTGTCTCTCTTACCCCGATCTTTCTACTCATTTCGTCTGATTTTTGTATTTTATCTTCCTTTTTTATTTATTGCTTTTAGGATTGGGGCTTCCCCCACTCCTCCTTGTGGAGCCTTTTCCCATTGCACCTGCCTCCGTACCTGCTAAGGGTTTCTTCTGCTGAGAGCCCTGTTATGTCTTGGTGAGAGGCCTGGTCCCCAAATGTGTCGCAACCCTCCTGGGTACTTGGGGCCGGGGTTTCCCTCACCGATTTGCTGTATGTTCACCCCTCCTCCCCACAAGATTCCGCTTGGCTCCCGGGGGGATCTGGGGAAGTCTCTCCATCACTGGTTCCGGTTTATTAGCACACGTAATGGGCCTTTTCTTTGGTCGTTGTTCTTAGTTGGCCAGTAAATGCTCTTCTGTGTACTTCATTGTTATTATGCATTGTTCAGACCGATCTCTTGTTTCATTGCTGATTGCTAGTGGCTGCATTTGACAGTTTGTATTGCTTTTGTTGTATTCAAAATAAAATATTTGAAAGTAAAAAAAAAAATACCCCAGACCCCTCTACTGCACTTCAATGTATTCAAAATGCCGAAATCTGAATTTTTGAATATTGACAGTTTTTTAAATTTGGTGCCTTTAGCCTCCGAGTAACCCGGACGTGACGTCATCACGCCTCTTCCGGGTTACTACATCGGAGAACCGAACAAAGCCGAAATCTGCATTTTTGAATACTGACAGTTTTTGAAATTCGGCACCTTTAGCCTCCGAGTAACCCGAACGTGACGTCATCGTGCCGCTTCCGGGTTACTACTGTACATCGGAGACCTGATGAAAGCTAAATTCAACATTGATCGTCGGTACTCCAGTTGGTGGATGTTCCGGCTCGTTGCTCGGGTCTCCCGGTGAGACGGGAGACCTGGGCAGAGCCGCAGAAGGTGGTGGGAGGGGGGGCGCCCCCTCCTGCTCGCTGGGGTAATGGCCGAGCGGCTCCTGAGCCGCATCGGCTGTTATCACCTGAAAGCCGACTGCCAGCTCTAAAGAACTGTACAGGGATAATGCCTCTAACTGCAGACATCACCCTGGTACAACCACTTCTCCGAGCTAATGTTGAGCTACGTCGATTCGTGGGAAGTGGTTAACCACTTCTGGACCGGAAGATTTTCCCCCTTAATGACCAGGCCATATTTTGCAATTCAGAACTGCGTTAATTTAACAGACAATTGCGCGGTCGTGTGACACTGTACCCAAATAAAATTGAGGTCCTTTTTTCCCCACAAATAGAGCTTTCTTTTGGTGGTATTTGATCACCTCTGCCATTTTTATTTTTTCCGCTATAAACAAAAAAAGAGCAACAATTCTGAAAACAAAAACAATATTTTTTCACATTCTGCTATATAATATTCCCCCATAAAAAAATGAAAAAATCAAAATTTTTTAAGATTTTAGGCCAATTTGTTTTCTGCTACATATTTTTGGTAAAAAAAAAAATTGCAATAAGTGTAATTTGATTGGTTTGCACAAAAGTTGTCGTGTCTACTAACTACGGGAAAGATTTATGTCATTTTTATTGTTTTTTTTTTTTCCACTAGTAATGGCGGCGATCTGCGATTTTTTGCGGGACTGCGATATTGCGGCGGACAGATCGGACCCCTAACTGACATTTTTGACACTTTGAGGGTACCAGTGACATTACTAGAGTAATCAGTGTTAAAAATATGCACTGTTACTGTAATAATGACATTGGCAGGGAAGGGGTTAACACTGTGGGTGATCAAGGGGTTAAATGTGTACCTAGGGGCGTGTTTATAACTATATGCGGGTTGGGCGTGTGAAATGATCATATAGACATGTGTTCCTATATAGAAGTATCACAGGCGCTCTGTGATCATTCCAGAGAGAAGAACGGTCAGCTGTGTTTATAACAGCCGACCATCCTTCTCTCTCAGTGGGGAGCGATCACGGGCCTGCCCTGTGCATTGGAGTCCCCGCTGCTAAGTGGCGGCGGAAGCGCGTCGGCGGCGGCACGCACTCGCCCCCTAGCTGCATGTGCGTGACCGACTACGTCGTTTCACGCAGGAGTGCCACCCTGCCGCAGTAAAATCGGCGGTGGGCGGTCCGGCACCAGTTAAACATGCAGTGGCAACAGCAGCACATTACAGACAACACAGTAAAAAAAAAAAAAAAAAAGGGAAATCAGACTGTCAGAAGTTTTATGAAGAATTAGTATATTTTATCATTTTAATTTTATATGAGACAGATTACAAAATAAGAAGAGATCAATATATCCATATACATTTCTCACCCTAAAGTGGGGTACACACAACTTTCAGCAGCCGATGCCGACATTTTCAACGAAAAAAAACGGAGGGACAAACGCCAAAATTTTTATCGTCCGTCCTCAGATGACCAATTATCATTTAATGTGTATGCAGTACGCAATCTTTCATCGGATATGAAAGATTGCGCATGATCTGAAGTTGCTGAAGACCCGGAAGTCTAGGAACAAATGTCCCCAAAAAAAAATTCAAAAAATTGGACGAGAAATTTTGTGAACATTTATGCACTGTCAACTAAAAACGGTTATGAATGCTGAGCAAGAGAGAGAAAAATCGAAGGATATTTCATCCGATTTCCATCAAGTGTGTACGGGCCTTAAGACATTCTGTTTTTCTCAACTGTAACTGCTGGGGGTTTGCAGAGGAAGTGTATACAGGACCCATGATAAGAACAATGACTTTGTACTTTCCCCACCGGAAGCCTAGAAGAGACTTTTATTTTTTTCTCCAAATAGGATTTGTTTGATGATCCTTGAACCAATAAATTCAAGCCAACCTCCAAAAGGCAAGATAAGCAGAGTGATGAAACAGAAAGTAAATAAAACACCTGGTCTGTTTATGAGACTTAAGAACTCACACACATGCCTATTTGCCCAGGTAAATATTCTTGGCCTGAAAAAAATAATGTGAAGGGTGCGCTGATATATTTTAAAGCTGCAACCAAAAATCCTAGTTACCTAGTGTGGAATATAAATACGAATAAAAAGTCTGGTGCGCTATAAAAATAAATAAAATCTCTTGTGTAAACACAAACAAAATTGTGTGTGTGTATAAATAGTGTGATGATGAATAAAAGATTCAAAAATATGTTCAGTAATACATATAAAATGTGACTAATGTCCATAAATCCATATTATCCAAAGTGCATATTGCAAAATTAATGATGGATTCAAGATGGGAACCAAGTGATGCTTAACCTCCCTGCTATGATTCTTCCCGATTTTAGGTGCTGAAAGCCGTACCATTATTTTGCATGTAATTCTTAATAACGAGCAGCCCAACCAACTATTAACATATAATTTTTTTTTTACTGTGCATTCTTCTTTATAACATCTCGGGTATGATAAAGTTTGAAACACAAAATCAAAAATTATAAAATAATAACTAACTATAAATAAGTTAAAGTATGTATGTATATATATATATATATATATATATATATATATATATATATATATATATATATATATATATATATATATTTATATATATGTATATATATATGTATATATATATATATATATATATATATATATATTCCACCAATGTTCAAAAAAACACTGCAAGCTCTTGTGCTCTACATGTATTTCTGAGTTTGAAAAGAGAGATTTTATTTATTTTTATAGCGCACCAGACTTTTTATTTGTATTAATATTCTTGGACTGTCCAGACAATGGCAGTATCTATTATTTCACCAAATGAAGGACAGCAGGAAAAAAATGTTAAGCATAAAAAATAAGTCAAGACATCAAAGGAATTAATACAACTGATAACTTTAAAAATATGTGGACACTTTACAATGTGTATTAACCACTTGCTGCCCGCCTGCCGCAGTTTTACTGCGGCAGGCTGGCTCGGCTGCGAAAAACAATCGCAGAAGTGGCTTTTGGAGGTTGGCTTTAATTTATTGGTTCAAGGATCTTTACATATGAATCGCCACTATTTCCTATTTTGGGGAATCCAAAATTTATGATGGGCCTAGAGGCGCCGCCTTTTAGACTCCTTAGAGAAACAGGACATTTCCAAGCCTCGCATTTCTTAAGAGAGGATAAATGGCCTTCATTAGAATTACTAATTAATGAGGTGGAGGTTTATAGACTTCCATCATTTTTTATGCGCAATTCCTAACCCTCAAAAGTATAATCGCCAACTGACAACCTTTGAAAGATACTGTACAGAATCAGGGAATTTCAGGCACGCAATATCTAAAATAAATAGTTTGATAAACAATCCTGAAGCACAATATCAGCTTCCTTATATAGATAGATGGGAGAGGGAATTGATGAAGGTCTTCTCCCCCAGAGCAGAAACAGCAAATGATCAATTTGGTTTTTAAATCCTCGATATGTACTAAATATCAAGAGACAAACTTTAAGATTCTTACAGGATGGTATTATACTCCATATAAGTTACATAAAATCTCGACTAACAATTCTGATTGATGCTGGCGCTGCCTTGAGGGAGAGGGCACGTTATTACATATTTTTTGGTCAGGCCCCAAACTAACAGATTACTGGACAAAAGTCAGAGAGATTATGCAAAGGTTTACAGAAACAGAGATACCGGAAGATCCGTTTTTTTTTTTTTTTTTTCTTACAAGTAATTAATACCCCAGTGAAAAAATATAGAAAATCGGTTATATCCCATCTGGCAAGCGCGGCTAGAGCATGTATACCCTTTAGTTGGAAAAAACAAACACCACCAACGATAACTGGATGGATTCATAGAATAGAGGAAATAAACAACATGGAGGATCTGGTTATGACGGCACAACATAAGAGGGCAGAATATACTGCTATGTGGGACGTTTGGAATCTGTTTATCCTCTCGGAAGAGGGCAAAGCCCTACTTAAGAGGGGACATCCAGAATAGAATAAAGACGTAAATAAAAGGGATAATGTGGTGGACATTGTGAGGACTATACAGGAGAGTCGGGAGATAAGGCTTTTTTCTTTTGTCTTTTTTTTTTTTTGGGGGGGGGGGTTTATTTTCTTTTGTTGGGATATAAAGATGAAATAGTTAGGGAAGGTAAAAGTTGTTGGGTGGAGATACGGCCTAAACTGATTTGAGGGAAAATGAAGAGGAGATCATTAAGGGTGGTAAGAAGATGGTAATAATGAAATAAGGTTCTTCCTCTTTCTGTTATCCTGTTTTATTAGATCTTGTTGAAGTATAAGTATCTATGATATGCTCCACCCGCTTTGGGAACGTTCTGTAAATGTACAACTTTTTTACTAAACCTTAATAAAAATTCATAATTGAAAAAAAAAAAAAAAGTGGGGTGCTGGGGGGGCGAGCGCGTGTTGCCGGCGGCACGCTCCTGCCCACCCTAGGCAGCGGGGATGTTGATCCATGGGACTGGTGGACGTGATTGCCGCCGGGTACCCGCGATCACTCCCCACTGAGAGAGAAGGACGGTCAGCTATTGTAAACACAGCTGACCATTCTTCTCTCAGAAATGATCACAGAGCGCCTGTGATCCTTCTATTTAGGATCACAGGTCTCTATGTTAATTTCACAAGTCCCTCCCCCCACAGATAAAAAACAAAAACACTCCCCTAGACTCACAATTAACCCTTTGATCACCCCTAGGTTTACCCCTTCCCTGCCAGTGTCATAATTACAGTAACAGTGCATATTTTTTTAGCACTGATTACTATAGTAATGTCACTGGTACCCCCAAAAGTGTCAAAAATGTCAAATAGAGGTCTGATCTGTCCGCTGCAATGTCGCAGCGCCGCTAAAAAATTTGCCATTAAATTAAATAATTAATTAAATAAATTAAATAAAAACAACATACATTTTCCTCTAGTTTGTAGACTTTTGATTTTTTTTTTTGGTAATGTTATATAGCAGAATGTGAAAAAGATGGTTTTTTTTTAGAATTGTCGCTCTTTTTTTGTTTATAGAGCAAAAAAATAAAAATCACAGAGGTGATCAAATACCACCAAAAAAAAGCTCTATTTGTGGGAAAAAAAGGACATCAATTTTATTTGGGTACATTGTCGCATGACCGTGCAATTTTCCGTTAAAGTAACGCAGTGCCAAATCGCAAAAAAATGGCCTGGTCATTAAGGGGGCAAATCCTTCCAGTCCAGAACTGGTTAATACACACACAATTCAGATAGGAATACTAGCATGTTTTTATATGTGTGCAACCTCTACAGTTCATCATATGCTAAATCGGAACTATTGACAACATTGCGGTTTAAGTGTTGATGGAAATGTATCAAAAGGAACCTCACTGTTTCCATACACCTCATATTATTTGAAAATACATGAATATGATCTAAAATATTTTATATATTATTTTCATATTATCTAAAATGGGTTCAGTCACTATATTATTGTATGCTTGTTTATTGGTAATCTCATTATATACTTAGCCTGTTGATTTTATCATTATCAAAAGAAATAGTGTACATGTATCATTTTAGGTACGCACGTTATTATGTTTATCTACAGTATATATCTATAGTAATTTAATTTCTTCTATGTGTGTAACTAGTACTGAAAACTATATAGGAAACTAGATACAATAGGAGGGGCAAAGTGGGACTTTAAAGGTGCAAATGATGGAGAAAAATCTGGATTCTCATAAAAATCACATTTTATTGTACACAAAGGACTAAACAGACAATACTTTAAAATGATAAAAGCACAAGAAAGCACTTGATTATGTCAACTCTACATGTTTCGTCATCTTCATAATAGCTTCTTCAGGAGTTTGATAGACATTTCTCGAGAGTGAACATTCTAAATTTACAAAAGAGAAAAATGAGAATAACAAAAACAAAAAAACACAAAAAAAGCAAAAAGAGGGCATATATCAATAGTCCTGTATTGAATGCCCAAGAAACCTCTAATTTCAATAAACATGACATTGAAGCATGAATGAAATGTACCTTGAGAAAACCTGGACCCTTGATTGCCGGGGATAGCAATGACATGGATACAAGGGCAGGGGTGGGTGGAAGGGAGGAAGGCAGAGAGACCTGACCCCTAACGTTGACCCATAGAGGAGATGCGAGCCAAGCCAAAAGTGACAAAAAGGAAGACTGCGGCTGAAAGATGGAAAAGCAATTTGCATAAATTTCACAACCACATCAGCAATGAAAGAGATATATTCAAATTCTAGATTGGCAATAAATTTACCCTTTACTTCCAGAATTTTGAAAAGAAGGTACACTTGAAGAGGCCTATTTGAGGTCATATAGGAAACAAAGCCAAAATCCCTACCAGATCAAGGGAAGATGAGCCCCATTAAAAGAAGGGAAACTAATCTTTTAAGTATATAATCCATGGGAAAAATACCTATGGTAACACATGATAATAAAATGTGTATATATGTATATAAGATATTTACCCTGGTGGTCCAGTGTTGCAAAAAGCATGGGCATAGATATAGCATAAGGAAATCCTATATAGGTTGCCTAATTCAAGGAGGCCCCCTCCGACATTCACTCCAACACGGAGCTACAAGAGGAGAAAAAGGCAAAAATTATCCTTGGAAGGTGGTGGAAAGCAATCAAAGTGAGAGCTGGAGGAGGAAAGAAATCGCCATTACCGCATGTATGTCCGCGAGACCGTCTTGTTCCCCGGTGGTCCAGTGGCGTACTGACCATTCGCGCCATCATTTAAGCATCCCCTCCACTCGCTCGGCGTCTGACGTCACCGAGCGAGTGAGAGCGAGGTGCTCCACGCCGCCCAAACAGAACCCTGTATTGATGCGCGTCATCAGGACGCGACCACGTCACATGATCGGACCGGAAACTGGAAGCGGGAAGAAGAAACATCCGGTTCGGTCCCCATGTTACTGTCAAGAAGTGTCTTCAATCTAGGGAAGGCAGACATAATGCAGAGAAATGCTGTTTAGAAGGAAAATGGCCTACTAAACAGTAGAAAAAGGTTCCAGAATGTGGATTTAATCCTAGGAGAAAAAATGCAATTGGGACATGTACCATTAAGAGCTGTGGTCCTTCATAGATGAACAGATCAATATTATAATGGATCTATTGGGGGCTAACCCACATACATAAATCCATACATGAACATAAATTATTTGAATAGAAAAATATGTTATGTCAAAGTACACATTTCAATGCCACATATCTATCAAGAAAAGGAAATGAGAAAATTTATTTTGGGATGATTAAGGGTTCAAGTTCAAAGGGCGGCCATGGAAGAAGGGGGCGGTGTCTCTACTATTCAGGTCGGAACCTGGGCCTGAAAGAAAACGTAGGGCACCGCGGGTGCCCATATGGGGCAACAAATTGGGGCAGGAAAAATTATACTCGACCCCCCATCCCCCCCAGAATGGGGGTGTCCCCACCCAATCCAAGCATCCCAGATCATGTCCATTTCCCGGCCGAGGTCAGGTATTATAATTCAGAACTAATATTAGCCCCGGTTCACATTTGTGCGAGTGCCGGGTTCGCATGTAATATCGGAGCGCACTGCTCCGACATTACATGCGATCAGCTGTGCGGTGCGAGTTTAGCCATACAGTTTGTATGGCTAAATTCGCATCGCACCCGGAGCAAACACGCACAGGAGGCATTTTTGCAGCCGCATCAGGATCGGATCGCACAGCGGTTCACACTTGTGCGATCCGCTCCTGTGCGAACTGCACGATCGCACTGCGATATGCGATCAAACTGGGGGTGTCGTTAAGATTACATTGACACCCCCAGCGTATCGCATATGGCAGTGTGAACTGCCGGGGGTGCGTGTGCGATGCGGGAACAGGCTGCGAATTCGCAGCCTTCCCGCATCGCATAAATGTGAACCGAGCCTTAGAGAGGATCTTCTGTTCGGTTTTAACAGATGATGAACATCTGTGAGATATAATTGACAATGAAAAGCAATACAAAATAAACACATGCATGTATACATAATACATTGAACAGAGCTGAATATATGACAACTATCATATATCCAATTATTCAACCTTCAACCTAGTTAAATAAGGAGAAGCTGAAAGAATTCAGTTAGACATTTTCCTAGCCAAGGAAGGGTTTGAAACTTATGGACTCGTTTATACCAGGATACTGAGTGGCTGATAAATTGAATATCCATTTGGTTTCACGTTGCAATACATTTTTATCTACACTTCCTCCTCGTTCATTGAGTGGGATGTGTTCTAAAGCAAAAAAGTCATCATTTTATCATTGAAGCCATGGTAAAGACCCATATGGCGATTGATGGGACTTTCAAATTTTTTGTTTTTAACAAGTTTGACATGATCTCTAATACGATTAAAGAAAGGCCTTTTGGTTTTTCCAATATATTGGTTACTGACCTTGTTACTGACCTGTTGCCAAATAACCTAATTAGTTGCAAAATGTTTTTCCAGCTCTTACCATTTACTTTGCCAGCTTTTTGTTGGCCTTTCTCAACGTTTTTGAGTTTTGAGTGTTGTTGCCATTAATGTAAAAAATACATTATTTTTTATCTTAAAATGGTACATTTTCTCATTTTAAAGTGGAGTTCCACCCTATAAATGAAGTTTGTACCACCGCTAGATTAAAAACACCTGAAAAAGAATTTGATAATTCATTTTTTTGTTTTGTTTCACTTACCTTGTTTTTAATGAAAATATACTTACCTTCCTTCCTCTTCCTCCTTCTGTGGACACGGCCCATGACGTCACTTCCTCCTTGCATTGACTCCTGGGAGATGAGCGTCATCAATCCCAGGAGTCAATGCACCGCCGTCACTCGTCACTTCTGGGGCAGGCATGTCATTCCCTGCTGAACAGCTTCTGGGCATGCACAGAAGCCTTTCAGGGATGACGCGCCTGCCCCAGAAGTGACAAGCAGGGCATTCTGGGACTCGACATCACCAAAGAGGACACGAAGAGGGACGCTCCGGCTTCAGCTGCCCACACCTGAGATGGCAGTGCTGGACAAGACATTTTCAAGGTAAGTATTTCTTCTTACAGGTAAGTGAAACATGGGACAGTTCAGAGGCTATCGTTGCTTAAATGAACTAGCCCTGACTGTCCCATGGGTATTTTTAGCTTAATTTTTTTTTTGTTTGCCCGGAACACCACTTTAAACATTTGATATGGTTTCTATTTTCTATTGTGAATAACATTGGAGTTTATGAGATTTACAAATAATTGCATTCTGTTTTTATATAGGTTTTACACAGCATCCCAACTGTTTTGGAATTGCAGAGATATTTTAGGAATAGGACACATAACAAACATATAGTGATGTTTTCTCATATTTGCCTGCAGGAGTCCGGCCTGGGGGAGGAGCGGCTCTGATTGCGCCTCCCCCTCCCTGACCGTTGGGGAAACGGTGGGAAGAACCGCCTGCTTATACAAAGCAGGCGGATCTTCTAGGTGACAGGCAGGAAGAGATCAGCAGATTTTGCATAGCTGAAACTGCGATCTCAGTGTCATTTTTACAGTAACAGTGCATATTTATAGCACTGATTACTGTAGTAATGTCACTCGTACCCCCAAAAATGTTAGTCAGGGGTCCGATCTGTCCGCGGCAATGTTGCAGTCCCGCAAAAAAATTTGCAGATCGCCGCCACTCCTAGTTAAAAAAAAAACAATAAAAATGACATAAATCTTTCCCTTAGTTAGTAAACGCGATAACTTTTGCGCAAACCAATCAAAATATGCTTATTGTGATTTTTTTTTACCAAAAATATGTAGCAGAAAACAAATTGGCCTAAAACGTTAAAAAATTTTGATTTTTACATTTTTTTTTGGGGGGGGGGGGGAAATGTCATATAGCAGAATGTGAAAAATATTGTTTTTTTTTTTCAAAATTGTCGCTCTTTTTTTGTTTATAGCGCAAAAATTAAAAATCGCACAGGCAATCAAATACCACCAAAAGAAAGCTCTATTTGTGGGAATAAAAGGACGTACATTTAGTTTGGGTACAGCGTCGCACGACCGCGCAATTGTCCGTTAAAGTGATGCAGTGCTCAATCGCAAAATAGGGCCTGGTCGGAAAGGGGGCAAATCCTTCCGGGGCTAAAGGGGTTAAGTACTGTGGAGGTAGGGTGATGAGTAATGTTTGGATCAGGTATGTCAATCAATGGAGATTGGTCATTTTAAGTATATTAGTCTGGTCAAACCAAGTAAATATACCTTGGTGTCATTTATTGAGGTTGATTTTAATGTATAAAATAATAGGTTTAAAGTTGATGTTAAAAAGTTTGAGGAGGCTTGTTGAAATGTTTGCACCAAGGTACCTTTTTTATCAATGCTAGCATTTAATAGAGATGTTATCCCTTTGTCTTTGCATACTGTAGTTTCAATTGAGAGAGGAACTTCAGACTTCATACTTGTGTATCAACAATAATCCATATTTCAGTGTGGATAGCAAAATCTTCACACCCAAAAGTGCACATCAAACTCTCAAGAAACTTACCAGCTATCCTGATCCCAAGATAGGGGTCTGACTGCACTTTATTCCAGTATCCCCATGGGATGGATGGATATCAGGAGCCAAGATTCCAGGATGGGTTACCAGCTGACGGCATTACACACTACGTCACTTCCAGATATCGGGTGGAACGCAAATAGGGAAGTGCGCACCTAGAGCATTCCCACTCGATCTGGATGCCTCCACGCCACAGCAGTTTGTACCCTACATTACTAGCGATTTTTATCTGCAACTCTGTAAGTGTTACTCTATATTCATATTAAAATCTATAAACAATATTACACTATGGAGATTTCTTTCTTTTATTTGCCTTGATTGAATGTCTACTAATATATCGGGGAAACCCATTTTTATCTCAACGGAGCGATCCTAATTTGGATGAATTATTGGAGCACGGATGTCATAGTCCCATTATACCCAAACACGCTGAGCCATCTATAGTGTGGTGAGTAGGGGACCTGGAGGGTCACTCGTGTGAGCACTCAATACACTTGGATGGATATGCACTTGAGCACCTTTATCCACTTGCACTGAAGAAATCAAGAGGAGAGGATTGATACATCCATTTAGAAAAAAGGTGCATTATCTGAAATTTTGAGGTGAGCGGCTAGCACACCCATAGGAGAAGAGCCCTAAGAAGCACCCCATATATTTACACGGGGAAAAGGTGGAGGTATAAGATTGAGACACCTGAAAAAGGAAGAACACCACCTGTGGATTTTTTTATTTGTGTGGGACACTTAAACCACTTTATAGACATTGGAGGCACTTTATTTGTAAACTGTGCAGCACACCAGATTATTCATCCGTGAATGTTTGAGCACTGAACACTTTACTGTCAACTTTTATGAGTATACCTTTTAATCACTTGATAATAATATGGATACCATTTAAGCACTTTTTTATCATCAACGTGATATACATTGTTGCACTTTATATTCATAGATCTATTGTGGTATACCAATGATTTAAAGATATACTGTTTTATTGGAGATTCATATTGATATATTTTTTTAGAAGACATCACAAAGTATTGAGCACTATCACAGTTATGTATTTATTTATTTTCGATTTCACATATAGTAGACTACCATTCACTTATTTATTTAATATTATTTCCCTGAAGCGCAGTACTCCCCCCCTCCCCCCCCCCTGTTGATTTTAACTGTATGGTTTACAGTATTGGTACACACAGCATTAAGGGTATCCTCACCCACAACCCTCAAGACAGCGCGAGGCTCACACCCACATATATATTTCAGCACATGGACATGCCCCCTACCCTATAAATAGACCTGAGCTGTCGGCCATTTCACATTCCGCTTTTTGCCTGTGTAGGGAGAGGTTGCCTGTGCTCATGAGGGAGAGATTGCCAGACACAAATAGCTCAGTGAAAATCCACAAAAGTCCTTTTCAGGGCTGGTATTTCGGTATATAGCTACTAGTATCTTTTCAGGTTAGGGATAGGTATCCCTCCACCAGTAAGATTGGCCTCTCACCTTGATACCAGACCCAAACGGGCCAGCATGAGCATATCAGGGGATAAACAGACTATCATAGGTAACCTCTCCAGCCTTCACCTCCGGGGGTCGCCAGGACATAAAATAAAGATAAAGCAAAGATCTAGTGCTCTCTGAATGTAAATAATGAGCTTTTATTGAGCATAAAGGGGTAACTCACATTTGTTGGGCACTCAGCCGTGCCTGCTATTATGGCATTCAGTGTTGGAGAGTAACACCCGAGCGATCGGCGTCAGGCACGCAGGCTCCGCCTCCCTATACGCGTTACGCCTGGAGCGTGGGCTCCGTTTGGCTTCTTCGGTAGGAGCCCACGCTCCAGGCGTAACGCGTATAGGGAGGCGGAGCCTGCGTGCCTGACGCCGATCGCTCGGGTGTTACTCTCCAACACTGAATGCCATAATAGCAGGCACGGCTGAGTGCCCAACAAATGTGAGTTACCCCTTTATGCTCAATAAAAGCTCATTATTTACATTCAGAGAGCACTAGATCTTTGCTTTATCTTTATTTTATGTCCTGGCGACCCCCGGAGGTGAAGGCTGGAGAGGTTACCTATGATAGTCTGTTTATCCCCTGATATGCTCATGCTGGCCCGTTTGGGTCTGGTATCAAGGTGAGAGGCCAATCTTACTGGTGGAGGGAGTTCACACACTGGTGGTTCCTGCTTGATTCACAAGGGATTGAGGCTGTCCTGTCATCACCTGGATATACTAATCATTACTTTGGAACACTTTATATGAACATTTATGTTTCATCAGAGCACATATGATGGACACCATATTTTGTTGATAACACTTGTTGATTCATGTAATCACTAATTATTTTTGTGCACTTCTGGCGCAGCACGTTTTCTGATTTTTATGTTTTTGTTGTGAGGTGTGGACACAATTTGTGTATGCAGCCGGATTTATATATTGATTTATTCTAGCACATTTTATACACATTTGAATTTCACTTAGTCTTGCGCTGATAGTTTTTTCACTATGGGTATCCAGTCTGTGCTTTAGGGGCAGTTAGAGATCGAAAGCAGTCACACAAATCACTTTGTTAATGTCCACAAAAGTCATTTAACCACTTAAGCCTCTGAAGATTTTACCCCCTTCCTGATCAGGCCCTATTTTGTGATTCGGCACTGCGTGACTTTAACAGAAAATTGCGCGGTCGTGCGATGCTGTACCTCAACAAATTTAATGTCATTTTTTCCCCACAAACAGAGCTTTCTTCTAGTGGTATTTGATCACCTGTGCGATTTTTTGATCATGTGCTATAAACAAAAAAAGAGCGACAATATTGCAAAAATAACAATATTTTTCACATTTTTTTATGTGAAATTCCCCCAAAAATGTAAAAATCAAAATTTTTTAACATTTTTGGCCAATTTGTTTTCTGCTACATATATTTTGTTAAAAACAAATCACAATAAGCGTATTTTGATTGGTTGGCACAAAAGTTATTGCGTTTACTAACTAAGGGAAAGATTTTTGTCATTTTTGTTGTTTTTTTAACGAGTAATGGCGACGGTCTATGATTTTTTTTGCGGGACTGCGACATTGCGGCAGACAGATTGGACCCTTGACTGACATTTTTTACACTTTTGGGGATACCAGTGACATTACAACAGTAATCAGTGCTATACATATGCACTGTTACTGTAAAAATGACACTGGCAGGGTAGGGGTTAACTTTATTAGTGATGCAGTGGCTAAGTGTGTCCATAGGGGCTTGCTTCTTACTGTGCAGGGATGTGGCTTTTCATGTAACAGCAGAGATCTACAATCCTACATAGCAGGACCGTATGATCTCTGCTGTTACACAAGGGAGAATGATAGCCGCCTGCCTTTCTACCTCTGTAAAAGATGATCGTGAGTGACCGGCGGACATCGGGTTCACTGGTCACTTGCGCGGAGGTGTCTGTGAACAAACGGGGGGGGGGTGCCTCTGGCGGCGCGCGCTCTCCCCCTATTGGCTCACAGGCGGGTGACGTACCCATATGTCACTTTGCCTACTTTGCCTACTTGCGGCGGTCGGCAAGCGGTTAATGGGCTGCAAATTTTTTGGTATTGCTGTGCAGTGCACTAAAAAGGGGATGGGGGGGTGGGAATGGGGGCAAGGGGGTAATCCACAGTATAATATACTTTGTAGAAAGTATATTATAGTGGATTAGTAGTGTTATTGTGCACTGTGCAGCATTGTGACAGGTGTGGTGACTGAGCGTTGCTGCAGCAATACTACACACAGTGACAAAAGCACTTATAATGTATTATAACTGGTGTGATAGTCCAATGGTCCCCCCAATACCACATATTGAAGTGGGGTGTTATCTGAGTAAACTTTTACAAGTGCATTTGTGTCCTGCAACAATATTGCCTGTTTTGCTGTGTTAAGTCTGGTACACACAGTGCTAAACTCACTGGCCAATTTTTTGAACTGGTGTGATACACCAATGGTCCCCCAATACCACATATTGAAGTGGGGTGTTATCTAAGTAAACTTTTACAAGTGTATTTGTCTCCTGCAACAATATTGCCTCTTTTGCTGTGTTAAGTCTGGTACACAGTGCCAAACTCACTGGCCAATTTTTTGAAGTGGTGTAATACACCAATGGCCCCCCAATACCACATATTGAAGTGGGGTGTTTTTCTAAGAGTGTATTTTAGTTCTGCAAAAATTTGGCATCTTGTTGTGTAAACTGTTCTACACACAGTGACAACAGTTACTGGCCAATTATTTGTAGAACTGTTGTAATAAACCTGTGGCCTTTTGTGTCCTGCAACAATATTGCCTCTTTTGCTGAGTTAAGTCTGGTACACACAGTGCCAAACTCACTGGCCAATTTTTTGAACTGGTGTGATAAACCAGGGCTCAAAATTTAAAGTCCTGAGCTACTAGCCAGGTCTTAAGGGTTACTCGCCACCAGTTGCCCCACCCAACTCCTACCCTACCTAATTCCGCCCCTAAACACGCCCTCATAAATTATCTCATAAAATTATACTGTTAAATGTTTTTGCATTAACGCAGAAGTTACAAAAATAAATATTAATAACAACGCCCATCAGTGCAGCCTAATCAGTGCCCATCAAGGGTCTGGAACCCCCAAATCACCCTCCTAGTACCCCCCCCCCCCCAAATTTCACCTCTTAGAACAAATCCTCCCCCCATCAAAATTTTCCCCCTAGCACAAAAAACCCCATTATTCCTACTGGCACAACCCCCCCCCCCCAAATACCCCTTTTTGACAGCCCAAAGACTTCCTGTTCTGGCACAAATCCATCCCCCCACCCCATTCCAATAATCTCTACAAGGATGATCCCCAAATCCCCACTCCTGGCACAAATCCTCACCCCTGCCCCCCCCCCCAGCACGAATCACTCCTCCTAGCACCCTCCCCCCAATTCCCCTGCTAGAAGAAATCTTATATTTTCACCTCTCAAATTCCCCATCCCAGCACAACCCCCCCCCCATATCGATCCCACCTAGAAGTAATCATCTTCTCCCCACCCCTCCTAGTACAAATACTTTTTGGGGGATTTTCCTTGGGGGGGATAAGAGGGGTGGGGAGAAGGTGATTACTTCTAGGTGGGATCAATATGGGAGGGGGGACTGTGCTGAGATGGGGGGGTTGTGCTAGGAGGGGGGGGGTTGTGCTGAGATGGGGGGGGGATTTTGCTGAGATGGGAATTTGGGAGGTGACAGGATAAGATTTGTACCCCAGTGTAGTTCTCCCTTTCCTCCAGCATGTCACAGACCTCAGATACAGCGCAGCACATCACTCTGTGATCCTCCTCTTCATATGTCAGAGTGGAGGAGGAGCGGAAGAGAAGCCGATTCCTATAGCTTTGCACGGACAGCTGGCAGGAGAGATGCGGCTGCAGAAGGGAAAGAAGATTGTGGCTCAGGAATGACACTGGATGTCAGATCGGGACTATAAAGAGTTTGTTACCCCCCCCTTTCCACATTGTTTGCTTTGACTCGGAGGACAGGGGATAACAAACTCTTTATAGTCCCGATCTGACATCCAGTGTCATTCCTGAGCCGCAATCTTCTTCCCCTTCTGCATCCGCATCTCTCCCGTCAGCTGTCCGTGCAAAGCTATAGGAATTAATTGTCTTCTCCTCCGCTCCACCTCCACTCTGACTCTTTAAGAGGAGAAGAAGTCCCGATCTGATGTCTGCTATACTGACAGGAGTGTGAAGCCCGGCGAGAAGAGAGAGAGAGCACATCCCGCTCTCTCCTGTCACTAGTCACAGAAAAACTCCTGGCAGCGCCCCCTCCACCTCCCATGACACAGACGCCCAGGACAGCCATCCATCCATCCATCCATCCCACCCTCCCTTGTACCGGCTCGCCTTAACATGAGATGATCAGCTTGACCCCCTCCATCAGTACTGCTGGCCGGATAATGTCGGAGCGGCGGATCATCCCGCCTCCTAGCCCGGCTTCTTTGATAGACGTCACACGTCCCGGTTGGCCAGGTGTTCTGTCTATCATAGAAGCCGGGCTAGGAGGCGGGACTGTGTATGTCGGCGAGCGCCCGCCAATTACAATTAAAGCTGTTACAGCGGGTTGATCCGCCGCTGACATTATCCAATCCTTCGGCCGGCTTTCCTCTCCTCTCTTCCCCTGACCGGAGCTCGCCCTACATAATTTTCCACTCGCAAAATGCGAGTAGGCGAGTGGAAAATTTGAGGGCTGTGATAGACTTATGGCCCCCAATACCACATATTGAAGTGGGGTGTTATCTGAGTAAACTTTTACAAGTGCATTTGTGTCCTGCAACAATATTGCCTGTTTTGCTGTGTTAAGTCTGGTACGCACAGTGCTAAACTCACTGGCCAATTTTTTGAACTGGTGTGATACACCAATGGTCCCCCAATACCACATATTGAAGTGGGGTGTTATCTAAGTAAACTTTTACAAGTGTATTTGTCTCCTGCAACAATATTGCCTCTTTTGCTGTGTTAAGTCTGGTACACACAGTGCCAAACTCACTGGCCAATTTTTTGAAGTGGTGTGATACACCAATGCCCCCCCAATACCACATATTGAAATGTGGTGTTATCTGAGTAAACTTTTACAAGTGTATTTGTGTCCTGCAACAATATTGCCTCTTTTGCTGTGTTAAGTCTGGTACACACAGTGCCAAACTCACTGGCCAATTTTTTGAACTGGTGTAATAGACCAGTGGCCCCCCAATACCACATATGGAAGTGGGGTGTTATTTAACAGTATAATTTTCAAAGATTGTATGTTAGTCCTGCAAAAATGTGGCCTCTTTTGCTGTGTTAACTATTCTACACACAGTGACAACAGTTACTGCCCAATTATTTGTAGAACTGGTGTGATAAACCTGTTGCCCCCCCAATACCACAGATTGAAGTGGGGTGTTATTTAACAGTATAATTTTCTAAGATTGTATTTTAGTCCTGCAAAAATGTGGCCTCTTTTGCTGTGTTAACTGTGCTACACACAGTGACAACAGTTACTGGCCAATTATTTGTAGAACCGGCAGACTGACGGCCCGGCATATAGGAAGGAGAGGCAGGCAGAACTTGCATTGTACAAGAGGTACAAAGCAGACTGCAAATGTATCAGGAGCGAGCCATCAACCATGTACAGTCACATCTGGCGCTCCCAGGACACGGTCGCATGGCTCGTCGGTGTGGGCTTTTTTTAATGTGTCCGTTGCTGACAACAGTGTTGCCATTTGCAGCCTTTGCAGTCAACGCATAAGTCGCAGTAAGCCCAACACTCACCTAGGGACCACCGCCTTAAGAAGGCACCTGAAATCCCATCACCAAGCCAGGTGGGAGCAACCCCATCAGAACCCACAAAGCCACACTCCAGGCTCTCACCGTCCAGCCTCTTCTCCTTCTCGTTCTCCTGTCTCCTCACAGTTGTCTTCCACTCCACCTTCCATGATGTCGTTGTCACGTTGTTCTGGAAAAAGGCAGGCTTCTGTGGCTCAAATGTTGGAGCGTAAAAAAAGGTGTCCGACAGGTGTCCGACTGCATCGGGTTAACGGCCAATGTGGACGCTCTGAGGAGTGATGAACCCCTGGACTACTGGGTGGGCAAGCTTGACCTCTGGTCAGAGCTTGCACAATTTGCAATGGAACTGTTGGCTTGCCCCCTGTCCAGTGTCCTGTCCGAAAGGACGTTCAGCGCAGCAGGGGGGATTGTGACCGATAAGCACACTCGCCTAGCTCATGACAGTGTAGACTACCTCACATTTATAAAAATGAATGAGGCATGGATCTCTGAGGAATTCAACACATGTGACCAGTAGACCATGTTTCATTGAAATTGCTCATCACATGCCACAAATATCTGCCAGACCACCATCCACCCACACTAATTCCTGGTCCTTGTCTTCGCTAAATACAGCGGCATAAAAGGCATTTCATGTCCATTGAATGGCTAATTTTTGGGGCCTATACAGGCGGACACTAACTTCTGTATACTGTGAATGCCTAAAGTACCTCCAGCCATCAAATACACTACGTTCTTTGCTGTCAGTTAAACCCATGTGAGCTAATTTTTGGAGCCTATACAGGCCGACACTTACTTCTGTATACTGTGAATGCCTAATGTACCTCTAGCCATCAAATACATTACGTTCTTTGCTGTCAGTTAAACCCATGTGGGCTAATTTTTGGGGCCTATACAGGCCGACATTTACTTTTGTATCCTGTGTGAATGCCTAATGTACCTCTAGCCATCAAATACACTATGTTCTTTGCTGTCAGTTAAACCCATGTGGGCTAATTTTTGGGGCCTATACTGGCTGACACTTCTGTATCCTGTGAATGCCTAATGTACCTTAAGCCACAGAATACTACGTTCTTTGCTGTCAGTTAAACCCATGTGAGCTAATTTTTGGAGCCTATACAGGCTGACACTTACTTCTGTATACTGTGAATGCCTAATGTACCTCTAGCTATCAAATACACTACATCTTTGCTGTCAGTTAAACCCATGTGAGCTAATTTTTGGAGCATTTACTGGCCGGCACTTCTGTATACTGTGTGAAAGCCTAATGTACCTCTAGCCATCAAATAGTATGTTCTTTGCTGTCAGTTAAACCCATGTGAGCTAATTGTTGGGGCCTATACAGGCCGACACTTACTTCTGTATCCTGTGTGAATGCCTAATGTACCTCTAGCCATCAAATACTACGTTCTTTGCTGTCAGTTAAACCCATGTGAGCAAATTTTTGCAGCCTATTCAGGCCGACACTTACTTCTGTATACCGTGTGAATGCCTAATGTACCTCTAGCCATCAAATACACTACATTCTTAGCTGTCAGTTAAACCCATGCGGGCTAATTTTTGGGGCCTATACTGGCCGACACTTACTTCTGTATCCTGTGAATGCCTAATGTACCTTTAGCCACAGAATACTACATTCTTAGCTGTCAGGTAAACCCATGTGGGCTAATTTTTGGGGCCTTTTATGGCCAACGCTTACTTCTGTATCCTGTGAATGCCTAATGTACCTTCAGCCACAGAATACAACGTTCTTAGCTGTCAGGTAAACCCATGTGGGCTAATTTTTGGGGCCAATACTGGTGGACACTTAGTTCTGTATCCTGTGAATGCTTAATGTACCTTCAGCCACAGAATGCTACATTCTTAGCTGTCAGGTAAATGCATGTGGGCAAATTTTTGGGGCCTGAAATGGCCGACACTTCTTTATCCTGTGAATGCCTAATTTTTCAGACTGGAATTGAAAATCAATGGGTCTGCAAAAGGTTCTGCCAAATTGGGGAATGGATGCGGACCCATTTTACAGATGTGTGAATGGAGCCTATATGTATTAGACATGTATTTACCGGCTGCTGTCAGTTCTAGAAAAAGAAAAAATGTATGGGATGACAGACCGTAGTCGGACACTCCCACCCAGAGACCAACTAAGGGCACTAGAGACTAGATGAGATAAAAAAAGTTATATTTTATTGGGCACGTATGCCTGAATAAATTTGAAAAAGACTCAGGGTGACATGGAAGACACTGAATGATAACACATTTAAAATATACATAAAATAACACAGAGCACATGTGCTAAAAGGACTCAAGCAGATGACCTCCACCCATTGATCGCCGTCATGTAAGAACAAGGGTGGCTCAGTAGGCTAGAAATAGCCTGACATGTGAGCACAGCCAGTTGTCTAATGACTCAATGTGTGGACGGTGCAGACTCACATGACCAAACAGGTACCAACACTTGTGGTGGGTTGGTTGCCGTATTTAGTGATGTGGGAGGACCTCACAATGATGTGCACTGAGCTCAATACCCCCAGGAAATAAAGCAATTGAATGTAAGTCCAAACAACCTGTGAATAGCAAAAAATGAATGACTCCAATATTTTTATAAAGTAGTGATCAGGTCCAAGGTGATATAAGCCTGTAGTGGATAAAGGAGAGTCAAGGTATTGACTGAAAGGTGGTCCGTGATGTAGGGACCCCTCCTGTCAGTTGCGGGTCATAATAGGAGGACACAGTTCACAAGTCGGATTTCCAAATAGGATAAATAAGATGACAGTATATAGGGGATAAGGCCGTTGAGTGTACGGTAAGCCGAGCTTCAATTGTAAAAGTGAAGATTCCCATACAGTGGTTTACCTGTAGCGATTCGCCGGTGATACAGGCGGAGTCGGAGAAAGGACCCGGGGTTGAAGCTACAGTGGTCCCAAGCTTGGTCCGTTGCCTGTATAGTGTGGATCGTCCGGTCCGGAGCCCCGCTGGTGCGGCGTTCAAACCCTGCGTTGAGCTACACCGGCGTTGGAGGATGGACTTCCAGGTCAAAGGTGACCGGCCCGCTTCACATCCGGTAAGCCGATCTGCCGGGTGCAAGCAGGGGAACAGCCGCTAAGCAGTCAAATTGGAGAGTCACGGACACTCGGGCATGGAAGAGCACAATGTGCAGTGTGCTAAACGCCAAACGCTGACGCGTTTCACCGACAGGCACGTCCGTTTCCTCAGAGCTGGCGTGGATCTAGATGGCGCCATATTATATAGCCCCGATAATTGGTAGCAATCAATTAATTGAATACTGATGTGTACATTGACTCATTCTGGGGAGTAACAATTGCGTTTTTTCTCCATTAGATGTCACTGTACCAACATATCAAATGGGTATATTTACACACATGGGGTCATCAGATCCACCGGCGTTGTAGCTACCACAAAGCATAGCATTAAGTATTCAGTATAGCTGTCTACAGAGGTTGACAACCAATGTCCTCTTACCACTGTAAGCACAATCCCTATGCTAAGGTGTAACCACATTGATTAATACTAACAAAAGTGGATTAAAAACGCTGCATTTTTGACCAAAAAGTAATATATATTACATAAAAAGAAAAGGTATACATCTGTACATTGCTGTCCACATAAGGACTGAGTACTGTCAGATTTTAAACTAGCGACAGTTAGTTCCCCCTAAGGTAAGGGAAACACAGGTGTCAAGGTAGAAATAAAAGCCAGGTCCCTGATTGTTGGGGACGGTGTATAGCCATCCCCTTAGACAAAAACATCTGAAATTTCAGATTTCCCCCCAATAGGCTTGTTCTAGGTTTAAGTGCCACTTTCTTACGTGCCCTCCTAATGGTTTTGTGTGTATACCCCCTCTCTCTGAAACGTTTGTGAAGTTGTTTGGCCTCTTTCTGGTAGTCTGCCGGGTCCGAGCAGTTTCTTTTCAGCCGAAGAAACTGCCCTACAGGTATGCTCTCAATGAGGGGTCTGGGGTGATGGCTATCTGCTGCCAACAGTGTGTTGGCAGCCGTATCTTTACGATAGGTTGTGGTTTTTAACTTTCCATCCTCAATTGAGATCAACAGATCCAAAAATGGTAAGTGGTTTGGGGTCACAGTGTATGAGAGTTTGATATTCCGATCATTTCCATTTAGTTCGTAAATTAATTGATCCAGTTCAGAGGAGGTACCACCCCAGAGTATGTGGTATTTAATTGTCCAACGGTCACTTTCTTGACTCGTTCTCAGGTCTTTGAGCCATGCTCATTCAGGGGTTTAGTTGATTGACTCCCTATTATGGGACATTGAAGAGGCCAACGGTGGAACACAAACACTTGCTTTTTTTGTGCTGTCAGTTCTAGCTGCTTTATGAAAAAAATGATATATTTTTTGCTGTACAAAAAAAAAAAAAAATAGGCAACTTTTTCAATTGCAATACTTCTGTTATGACATTGTCCATGTGATGGGACCATTTGTTGCTGCAAATATGACCTAAAGGTTTTTAAATTTGCCTCCCATTAAAGTCAATGGGGCCCGCCGCAAACTTGGGGTTCGCGGACTTTTGAGAAAATTTGCGGCTGATGTTCAGAAACCGCCCCGGCCGATGTTCGTCCATCTCTACCCATCAACACTGACTGTGTTGATGGAAGAATTGAGTGATTTTCGTTGTTGCAGGACAGAAAATCACAACATCTATGGCTGGCTTAAAGCTGTAGTATCACGATTTTTAACACTTTTAACTACAGGTAAGCCTATAATAAGGCTTACCTGTAGGTACAATTAATATCTCCTAAACCGGCACGGTTTAGGAGATATTTTCAGTGCATGCAGCCGCTCACGCGTGGGGGGCTATCTTGTCCTCACTCGGCTTCCTGCCTAGCCATCGGCCACATTAGATCAGTTCTGAGCTTACCGAAGGCTCCAATAAACTCCTGCTGTCTATAATGTGATCTTGATATAACTGTTATCTTTTTTTTTTAATTAGAATTTTTTTTTTACCAATAATTTTTTATTGATTTTTACATCAATTTTATAAACAACAAGATAAAATTTTATTATTTTACAAAAATCATCTTCAGAACCACTGTTATTTGAAAGCCGGCTATCTGACTGAAAAAACAGATTGGCGCGGTTTCAAAAGTTGCCCGAATTTGAAGCTGTGCCGTACAGAGCAACTTCGTCATGGCTTGCAAACAGCTTCTTTAACAGAAGTCAATGCAAGTTGCTCTGAAGTCGCCCCCAAGTACTTTAGTGTAGGAACCTATTTGTAAGTCAGAGCAACTTGAGTCGCTCTGATTAGAATGGTTCCATCGCACGTAATAGGGCGCAATTTGTCAGGGGACTATGTTGCCGAACAGGTCGCCCCCGTGTGAACCGAGCCTTACAGTTAGGAATTCAGCACGTTTATTTAACCAAGGTTTGTGCTCAAGAAGATTGTCAGAAAGTTATTGTGTACAATTTATAGAGACTTGGAAACATTTTCACTTTTGTTAATTATTGTTTTATGATATCAACTAAACCATTCTTAATTGGTTTGATATGATATTACAAAGAATCATTGCAATCTTTCTCAAGATCATATCAGGTCATATAATGCTTTTTTTTTTTACTCCCTATTTTTATTGATAAGGGTATTGAGTACTTGTCAGCTTTTAGCTCCAGCTTTCAAATTACAACATGAAGGACACCATAGTAGCAGTACTGCTCGGCTTGGCTCTTGCAAATACAGGTGAGAGAACTTTTCAATCAGTCAGTAAATAATAATTTTTATATCATAATGGTTATAGATGTAAATGCCACAATATGTATACAGTATAGGCATAGAGTATGGCAGGTGAAGACTGACTTGTACAGTAATTATTATGTGGTAGAGCTAGTTATTCAGAACAAAAACTAAGAAATAATCCAAATCATCTCAATTTACATAATTTTGGTGGAGAAGATTTGTTTTTTTAGTTCGGTGGTTTTCAACAATAATGCATTGCAGGCATTGACAGCCAATTTTCTCTAACACTTTTGATGGCCAAGTCTAACATTGATATTTCAGTTATGGGTTGGGTGGTGGTGGGCTAAATTACTTGCTGGCTTCTTACATCTGTTGATGAACCCATTTTTGGGAGTAGTGTTTTACAGTAGAATAAGTAAGGTCATATAGAAGGTATTATTATTATTATTATATAGTATTTATATAGCGCCGACAGTTTACGCAGCGCTTTACAACTTGAGGGTAGACAGTACAAATACAATACACTTTAATACAGTAGGAATCAGAGGACCCTGCTCGTTAGAGCTTACAATCTAAGATTCATCATTTATTTATTCTACACTAGCAAATATGTGCCCGTGCATGAACGTGGTAATTGTGGGGATGAAATAGGTGGGAATGGGTGAAATGTATTGAACGTTGGAGAATGGGACATGGAGATGCAGGATAAAAGTGTCAAAGGTGGAGGAGACTCGGTAGATATATGGGAGATGACAGGAAATGCCACACTAGCGGCACATAAAAGAGGTTGTGTAATCGTATGGCAAGTTTAATATTGCCAAAACAGTCATTATAAAATCACTCTACCACACGGATTCAATTCTAAACCTCTGGATATAGTATAATAAATAATAGCACACACACAAATAAAATGTAACATTTTTCTAACTCTAGTTACAGATGATGAGTTAGACTGCATGCACACTAGTGTTTTTTTAAGCTCCTAGAAGCTGGTATTAGCATTTTTTTCTGCTCCTAGAAGCTAAATAGTGTTATCCGATGTGTCCATGCACACTACTTTAGGCTATTAGCATTTTTTGAGCTTCAGAGTCTAGGAGCGGAAACAAAACTTTTTTTAGTAGAATCTCTTGGGGCGTTTTCCAGCGTAAAAAAAGCTGAATGCTCTTAACTGCTTATAAATGCTACTAACTAGTTCTAAATGCTACTAAAATGTTACCAACAGCTTTTTTAAGTTTTTTTTTTTAAATTAATGTACTGCAAAAATGCTAATAAAATGCTAATGCTCCTACAAGCTTCTAAAAGCTACTAAAATGCTACTAGAAGCTGACACAAAAATGCTATTATCAGCATTTTCCATCCAGCTTTTTTTTTTTCTAGCTTTTTATGGCCTTATGAAAAACGCTAGTGTGCATGGAGCCTTAAAGAAATCGCAACCTCACCAGTTTAGTCCTCTGCAGGGTTATATGGCCTACAACCATTTTGTAATATACTGAGTCCACTGAGTTTAATTGTGCAATGATGAGAGCCACCAGCATTTTGGATGAAAGGGGTATTTATGTGTGTTCAGAGATGCTGCCATCCTTCAATTTCAAACATATCAAAAATTTCACATAGGACTTCTGAAAACAGCACCTTAGAACATACAGTATACATACAGTATTAACAAAACAAGCCACATTTACAGAAATACAGGCATCACATACCACACCAAATCCAATTAAGTTCAGCTCATCAATTAAGGGTGTAATTACCTGATTTTATGCTGCTGCAATTCAGTAACACTTACAGGTCTTTTTTCTGCTTAATTTTTTAATTTGTTTTTATTATTTAATTTTATTATTTTTTTATTGTTATGTTTATTATTTATTTAGATTTTTTATTATATTTTACACCTTACCTTAATTTCTTTTATCATTTTTGTTGTTATCACGGGCAATTTAAATATCCCCTATGATAGCAATAAGTAGTAAAAGGTACTCTTTTTTCAAAAAATTGAGGTCCATTAGACTCTAGCTCTCCTCTGCTCTGCTCTTAAAGCAACTGACCACACCAAGATTGGTGTGATAAGATGCTTTCCCAATTTCCCAATGGTGCTGTTTATATCAGGCAAAACCGAAGTCAGCATAGGCCATAGAGATGATTGGAGCCATTCTGGTCTCCAATCAGCTCTATGGTCAGCTGACTGAATCACCGGCTGCAGTCTCGGGTTACTCAGTGGGATAGGAGAGCCCAAGAAAACCGTGGAAGGCGGCAGGAGGGGCCCACCCACTTATAATTATGGGCATACATGCAATGTTCTTTTTTTTTTCCGTTCAGCCCATGGGCTGAATTACATAGTTACATAGTAGGTGAGGTTGAATAAAGACAATAGTCCATCCAGTTCAACCTGTGTAGGTGTGTGCGGCTGTAATCATCTCACATAGCCCTTAATGTCCTGATCCTTGAGATGTAAGTCTAAGAGTCATTTGAAAGCCACCATACTACCCGCAGAAACCACCTCTTGTGGTAGACAATTCCACAATCTTGTAGCCCTAACAGTAAAGAACCCTCCTCGTTGCCTGAGGTTAAAACGCTTCTCCTCTAATCGCATTGTATGTCCTCGAGTCCTCATGCAATCCCTTCGAATGTACAGCTTTTTTTCTAAGCTGAGATCCCCATTAAAATATTTATAAATTGCTATCATGTCCCCCCTCAGACTTCTCTTCTCCAGGGAGAATAAATCGAGCGATTGCAGCCGCTCTTCATAGTTAAGGTCCTCCAACCCCCTAATCAGTTTAATTGCCCTTCTCTGGACTCTCCAGCTCCAACACATCCCTTCTGAGGACTGGCGACCAGAACTGGACAGAATATTCCAGATGCGGTCGGACCAGAGTTTTATAAAGTGGAAGGATTATAGTCTTATCTCTGGAATACATCCCTTTCTTTATGCATGCTAATAATCTGATAGGAGCCCAGCAGTTGCCATTATTCTGACCTGGTGGGTCACCAAAGCTCTACTGGTCTCTTTGCAGTAAGGTAGTTGAGACCCACCTTATCTGGTGAGTTTACATCATACCCTTAATATCTGCATGATTGGATATCCTGTCCCATTGGAGGATCCAGCACCAAGCACCAGCACTTTTTCCCCTTTTTTGGCACTTTTTTTGGAATATTCACCACTGAGTCACCTATGAACTATTTTGAATATCACTCAGCACTTTATTATCACAGTGAATTGTTGGACTTGATTTTGGCACAATAATTATTTAATTATATTATTCTTTATAATATCTATGTTTTAGGGGCACAGCCCATTTTAAAGTTTTAGAGATTTTTAGATACCACTATATTGCATACCCACTCCTTTATCTCCCTGCACACACCAGCAAGCGCTATATTTTCTCATCTAGTTTGGGATTTCCTACATGCTAATAATCTGCTGGCTTTGGCAGCTGCCGCTTGACATTGCATGCTGTTGCCTAATCTATCATCAACCAAGACTCCCAGATCCTTCTCCATTTTTGATTCCCCCAAGAATTCCCCTCCTAACGTGTATTGTGCTTTTATGTTTTTAGTCCCCAAGTGCAAAACCTTACACTTCTCCACGTTAAACCTCATTTGCCATGTCGTTGCCCACTCCGTTGTTTTGTCCAGGTCATTCTGTAGGATATCTGCTTCATGCTGTGCAGTTATTGCCCTGGCCAATTTTGTGTCATCTGCAAAAACTGATAACGAACTACTGATCCCGTCCTCAATGCTGTTTATAAATAAATTGAACAAGTTTGGTCCCAGGACTGACCCCTGGGGCACCCCGCTTACTACCTCAGACCAGTTTGAGTATGCTGTCAATACCTGCAGACCTTATTTTATAAATTAAGCGCTTGTGGGGAACTGTATCAAACGCCTTAGCGAAATCCAAGTACACCACATCCACTGGTCTCCCCCTATCCAGCTCATAGCTCACTTCCTCGTAGAATGCTAAGAGATTGGTTTGACAAGAACGCTCTTTTGTAAACCAGAAGTTTACATACTATAGATGTCATACTGACAGGCCTCTAATTTCCCGGGATATGCCTCTGGCCCTTTTTGAATATCGGAATCACGTTAGCCTTCCTCCAATCCCCTGGTACATCTCCTGTCCTAATACTGTCAGCAAAGATCAGGAACAGTGGTCTAGATATAACCTTACTGAGTTCCTTGAGTACTCTCGGATGTACGCCATCCGGGCCTGGTGATTTGTTTGTGTTAAGTTTATCCAGCCTTTCCCTGATTTCACCCTCTGTTAGCCATAGTAGCAAGTCCTGTGTATTACTACTAACCATACAGTCATGGTCAGTGTACCCCTCCTTTTCCTGTGTAAAAACTGACGAGAAAAAAGCATTTAGCACGGTTGCTTTTTCATTGTCCTCTGTACCCATCCTCCCATCATCGTTAAGAATGAAAAAAAAAAAGCATAGCAGATTCCTCCATCTGTATTAATCAATGTGGATGAAGAAATCTCTGCCAAGAAAAGTGTTAAAAAATATATGGTGAAGCATAGGCGAGATCCGTCCTCTGTGTCCACCCCATCTCCTATGCTTCATCATATATGCTCTTTTTTTAACTGTGGTAGTGAAATCACCTCCTACAGCGCTGCAATCATTGATTACGTATATGATGCGAGCAAATGCTGTTGCTGTCAGAATAAACAAATCAGTAATGCAGCTGATGGGCATACCTGCAAAGCAAACAATGGTTAACAAAAAAACAAAGTAACAATAAAACATTACAGTATAACAGTATATTATAAAGTACAGCAAAAGTATAAAGAGTAGAAAAGTAGAGTAAGAACATAAAATTAACTCAATAACGGCAACTATTTTTGGCTTTTTTATTTTTTTTATTTTTTTGTGTAACTTTTATTTACACTTTTTGTGTAACTGAAAAAAAAAACAGTTTCAGGCTAATGTGATAGCCAAAATCTTTCGAGACCCTGTTTGAAAAAGTGTGCCCTAGACTGTGCCATGCTATACCCTATACTAATACTCTGCTAGTGTGTGGTAGTGACGGAAAACAGACCCCGATGCAGAGACGAGGTTGGCCAGAATAGGAGGGACAAAAACAGCGGGTGTCACGCCTATATCCGCATTTTCTACAGACACAACATCTTCTTTGGGGTGCTCTTTGGGTAGGAGTACCAGGGAGGTCATCTGGAAAATGCCTCTCATGCAGCCAGCTCACTGCATTTGGATTGTGAATTCGGGCCACAGCAACACAGCACCTTCTGGATACAGAAGGGCTGTGATAATCTCTTCCTGGAATTTTAGGAAGGATCCACTTCTTCCTGATGCTCTGTATAGCACATAAGCATTCAGTAGAGCCAATTGGAAAACAGAACAGTCTATAGACTTTTTCTGTACCAGCGTCTGGCCTTATGGGCAATTATGTATGGCACCATCATCTGGTAGTTGAAATCCACCCCTCCCATGTTAAGGTTGTATTCCTGGACACAGAGGGGCTTCTCAACAGCACCAGTCACCATTGCAATTTGGACTGACGTATCTGTGTGAATGGAGGACAGAACGAAAACATTCTGTGGTTCCCTCCACTTCATTGCAAGCAATTTATTACACTTCAAGCAGGCTCTCTCCCCCCGTCTATGTCAGGAATCTACAAGCGATTAGGTCGCACGGTGCCACATTTGCCAATTCCAAAATCAAAAAGGTAACTAAAAAGTGGCACGCTTGTGTAATAATTGCCCACATATAAATGGTACCCCTTTCCAAATAAGGGTGACACCAAGTCCCAAACAATCTTGCCACTGCTCCCCATGTAGTCTGGGCAGTTGGAGGGCTTCACATTGCTATCTTTTCCCTCGTAAATCCAGAAACTACATGTATAGCCTGTTGCCCTATCACAGAGCTTATACATCTTGACCCCATATCTGGCATGCTTGCTGGGGAGAAACAGTTTGAAAGTAAGGCGGCCAGAAAATTTAATCAGGGACTCATCAACACAGACAGCTACTGACAAGGCTGCAAACTTCTGGTTGAAGTGAATTATGATGGACCGAAAATTGTGGAGCCAGTCATATCCAGGGTCATTTATAATATAGTGCAGCGCAATCCTATAAATGCACATTACATAGTAATGGATACATATATTAATACATATAATGGGTGCAATGGAAAATTCTGAAGAATAAAGTGCAAAAAGGTGAAATAAAAGAGTCCTTTCTTGTGGGTGATGAAAACAGAGACCTAAAGCAGGCTGGAATAAACTTCCAGAAAGATGTATTTTCCTAGGTGCTCATATCTTCCCACCACCAGGCATTCTCTGCCTCTCACCTTAATAAACAGACCCTACGGGGTCAATCAGCATTAAGCATCAGTCTCAACTGCCAAGGTACACAGGGCCGGTCAGCAATATCCAGATAACACCAGATAAGACATAGACTCTTCACCTCATAGAGTTGGCTGTCCCAGAGAAACATTCAAACCTCGAAAAACCGAGGATGACATAGTTCATTGTCACTGAAGTGCATGAACTGCAAGATTTGCTCATATCTAGTCCTGGCCATGGCAGCAGAAAACACGGGCATATGATGAATTGTGTCAGTGGACCAATATGACCGCAACTTTCTATTTTTAGTAATGCCCATGAGGAGGGATAGGCCCAGAAAGGTTTTACATTTGTAAACAGTGATAGATTTCCATGCAACTTCTCTGGCAAGGGTCAAATTTGGATTTGCGGTGATAAATTGATCGGCATATACATTGCTTTGGTCCACAGTAGATCTGTAAATATCTTCCGTGAAAAACAGCTCATAAAAACCAAGGGGAGTAAAATTGGTTGTTTCCACCTGAATTCCGGGTTGGCCAGTGAATGGGGGAAATGGGGGGATCTTTAATTTTTAGCACGGGTTCCCCAAGACCAGAAATGTATTTTAAGGGTTCCTGAAAAGGAGAAAGGTTGAGAAAGGCTGCTCTACAGGTTTGAATACTGAGCCTGATTCTGACAGTAAGGCTTTACCATCGCTCTCATCTGTCATGCTCAGCATCGTGTAGGCATCTTCACTAGTGTACCTCTGTTTGGACATTTTGGCCAATAAATTTAAAGGGTACCTAGTGTGACTCAAAGTTAAAAAAACATCTGATTGTCAAGGACTGTTTGAACCACTACCAAAAAATTTAAAAACTAGCGCTAGCAGAGATAAGTCCTGACTCTGTGCTGTGTATTGGAAGTGACAGTAATCTGCTGATTCTGCACATCTTGGGAGGGTGGAGGGGCTAAAAACAGGTGCTGGCAGGTTTAGGGGCTGATCCTGCTAACGCTGCATTTTGGGAACACTATACTAAACTATTGAGGAAGCTAGTATAGTTCTGATCCGATCAAAAACATTGATCAATTCAGACACTATACTAGTAATAGAAGTGTTTAGTGTGTGTGTGTGTGTGTGTGTCACTGACAATCAAAGGGTTAAAACCTATTACTAAATATGCGACGGGCAATCTGACGCTGTCCTGGATTGATGCTAACTAAGGCTAATGCTAACTGATGTCACCTGTGATACTAATACAGTGATTAGAAAAAAGATCTGTTCACTATAATAGTGACACTGTGACAGGGCAATAAAGGGGTTAAATGGGGGTGATCAGGTGGTTAAATCTTTATAGGGGATATATGGCGGGTACCCTTAACCTATCCGGGACTCCCTCTAACTACCACTAACTGTCTCTCACACTGAATGAAGTCATAAGTGACATTAATACAGTGATCAGTAAATGTATCTGTATATTGTATATAGTGTACACTGTGATAGGGAGTGAAAGGATCAACTGGGAGGTGATCAGGGGATTAAATGTGTGCCTATTTATATTGGTGTCAGTGTAGTGTTTGTGTACTCACAGTTGATGTTCTCTCTTCTCTCACGCTGGAACTGAAAAGGGCTCGAGGAGAAGAATGCACCATTTTCTGTGCCTCTGTGTACATTACACAGACACAGGATCTTCTGCTATTGGTCAGAACCGATCAACAGGTCAAGGCCAAAAATCATTGGCCTGGACCTGATGATTGATCGGTTCTGAACCAAATCAGAACATCACAGGTTCGGTGGGGGCATGTGCGCTGCAGTAAATCTGTGGCCGGCGGTCGGCAACTGATTAAAGAAGAATAAGTAGAGCTCATCTTTTTGTCACTCTGATCTCTTCGCCTATTAGCACACTTATTATTTTCTATTATATTCTATTGTATTTTATTCTATATTTTCTATTCTATATATGCTATGCTATTTTTTCTAAAATCCACGCTTGGTGTTGCACGGCACATATTCCCTTATATATACACTATATTACCCAAAGTATTGGTATGCCTGCCTTTACATGCCCACCCTTTGCAGCTATAACAGCTTCAACTCTTCTGGGAAAGCTGTCCACAAGCTTTAGGAGTGTGTCTATGGGAATTTTTGACCATTTTTCCAGAAACTCATTTGTAAGGTCAGGCACTGATGTTGGAAGAGAAGGTCTGGCTCGCAGTCCACCCTCTAATTCCCAAAACACTCTGTACAGGCTAGTCAAGTTCCTCCATCCCAAACTCGATCATCAATGTCTTTATGGACCTTGCTTTGTGCTCTGGTCCAAATCATTTGGTGGAAGGGGGATTATGATGTGGGGTTGTTTTTCAGTGGTTGGGCTTGGCCCCTTAGTTCCAGTGAAGGGAACTCTTAAGGCTTCAGCATACCATTTTGGACAATTTCATGCTCCCAACTTTGTGGGAACAGTTTGGGGTTGGCTCTTCCTGTTCCAACATGACTGCGCACCAGTGCACAAACAAGCTCCATAAAGACATGGATGAGTGAGTTTGGGGTGGAGGAAACTGACTGGCCTGCACAGAGTCCTGACCTCAACCTGATAGACCACCTTTGGGATGAAATAAAGCGAAGACTGCGAGCCAGGCCTTTTTCGTCCACATCCATGCCTAACCTAACAAATGCGCTTCTGGAAGAATGGTCAAACATTCCCAGAAGAGTTGAAGCTGTTACAGCTGCAAAGGGTGGGCCAACTCAATATTGAACCCTACAGACTAAAACTGGGATGCCATTAAAGTTCATGTGCGTGTAAAGGCCGGTGTCCCAATACTTTTTGTAATATAGCGTATGTGAGCAAAATATGTAATCAGCTTATGGACATATATGAATTTGAACATACCACACTATGGGGTTGATTTGCTTAAACTAAAGAGTGCAAAATCTGGTGCAGTTCTGCACAGAAACCAATCACCTTTCAGTTTTTGTTGGTCAAAGCTTAACTACTTCTGAACCGGGCCTTTTTCTGAATTGTGCACGCTCGTGGATTGGCGACAAACATTGGTACCTAAAAATCTCCATAGGCGACATTTTAAAAATTTCTGAAGGTTACCAGCTTAGAGTTACAGAGGAGGTCTAGGGCTCAAATTATTGCTCGCGCTCTAACAATCATGGCGATACCTCACATGTGTGGTTTGAACACCGTTTACATATGTGGGTGCGACTTGTGTATGTGTTCGCTTCTGCGCCCAAGCTAATGGGTATGGGGCGCTTTCATTTTTTTTCCCTATTTATTTTATCTTTTATTTTTTATTTTTACACAGTTTTTTATAAAAAATAAAAAAATGTGATCACTTTTATTCCTATTACAAGGAATGTAAACATCCCTTGTAATAGAAATAAGGATGGCCGGACCTCTTTAACCACTTTACCACTGGAGGATTTTGCTGTCCTACGTCCAGGCCACTTTTTGCGATTCAGCACTGTGCAACTTTAACTTTAACTTTAACATGCAAAATTTACCCAAACAAAATATACGAAAAGGTAGCAAAGTGTGGGGCCAGGATGGGATTTTAAGGGTACCGTTATATAACTAATAAGAGAAATATATCTACAAAAATAGCTAAAAAGTATATAATTTTATTGTATCACATAAAATGAGAAAGATACAAATACAAATACAAGGACATTACTGTTACAAGATAACATGATACATCATCATAGTAACAACAGAATTAGTAAAATATCGTCAGAGATAATTTCCTTGAGATTGTGGACAGGACTCGTCAGAGGTCACAGTCAGTCTGGAGGTGCCAGAACTGGTGTGTGTCCCTCTAGTCGTTCCAAATACCACTACCCGACATGTTTCGCGGTCATACCGCTTCTTCAGGGGTACAAGGGATGTAACTTGATAAAAAGCCACTAAAGAATGACAAAAATAGATACATGATTATCATACATATATAAAAGCGTGTGTACATATACATGTTCGTTTTGCTGTTTCGAATATCGGTGTGTGTCAAGTATGGAGCAGTTGGCGATAAGCCCCTCCTACTTCTGACACTATTACGTCATTTATTCGATCACATGGTAGATATTTAACTTACATGAGTATACAAGAAGAGTGATCTACACTGGCATGCAGGCCAAAGCATCTATGTGATACTTCCAGTGGTGGAACTGATGGTTAATGGCAAACGGAGCATAGGCGTCGGTCACAAAAAATTGTCCCCCGGGCGGGCAAGGATGACCAATTGGCAAAAAAGCCTAGACAGTGGAAAATATAGAGAATGCTGGTATATAGAGTATTGTATTCATTTAAAGGCTGCAGAAATATATACTGCAGATTATATTGGTCACGTTATTCAGATCATTAAATATGAATAGAAATTGGTGTTTGAAAAATTTAGAGATATAAATTGAAACACCACCAATCTTTATAGATAGGAAGGGGGTGAGGGGGGGGGGGGGGAAGCTCACCAAAAATGACATCAATAGAGTATATGAAAACCTACCAGACTCTATGCCAGGGCTTGTGTGATGGTCAGACGATGGAGAAAGGGTGGAGAGAATATGCGATCAGAGGGGCACAGAAATGATATCGCAAATCAAGCGAAACATCACATCTCAGTCTCCAATTCAGCCAGTATCGCTCTGTAATGTGTTTAAAAAAGAGGAAAGTAGCAAATAAGCAAAAAGGGGAGCTTAAACAGGCTGGTTCTAAACATGCTCTGAGTCCATACATGGTCACAGAATGCTCAGTAAGTGCAGCTTAATGCCCATACCTAAACTCCAAGGGGGAGGGTACGTGGCTGAATTCAGAATGTGCAAGGTAAAAAAGATAGTAGATGATAAAGAGGCTGAAGCGTTTTTACCGTTTAATGATCCATATGTCAGAGCTCCATCGTCTGCACACTAGCTGGCTACCGTACCTGTCTTAAATAGATCATCAACTCCGCCGTCACACACAGGCGACGCGTGCCTCGGTGACGTCAGATGTACAACAGCGCACGCGCGTCGGTAGACGCGGCGCGCAGCTGTCAAAGACACAGAGGGCCGTCCCTCCGTAGGTTGCCACGCAACCTGGGACACCGAGGAGCAACACTAAACGGGTGCAGATGGAATGGCGTGAGGAAACGGATTACTCCGTGTAGACAAAGGGACTGTGTGTAGTCAATGCACATCAAGAACCTCTGTACATCTCCTGCCCGCCCGTGGGACATCACAGATGACCGAAATAGCCCGCGCCGAACGGTCCACGCCACCAATGGGAGATCAGATGCCTAAATTGGAATGCATACCAATGTGTACATGGTTACATATATATATACAAGGTTATTTGCACATATCAATACAAGAATGTTACTTTTACCATTTGTTAACACATTGTGTAGCCACCCACAACGTAATAGCAAACACATCTATATTAGTTGAAAAACTGCCATTAGCCGCCTGTCTATGGAAAGCTCCTTTATTGTTTATTCCTCTTTCTCTCCCCTCCCCATTCCCCTCCCCCTTCCCCCCTTTCCCCACCTTCTATTCCTTCCTTCATGGCTTTTTCTCATACACCAACCCCTCAGGGTACTTACTTTGTCGGCCATAGCCATTTTTTTCTGTTGAGAGGTATTTCCATAGACAGGCGGCTAATGGCAGTTTTTCAACTAATATAGATGTGTTTGCTATTACGTTGTGGGTGGCTACACAATGTGTTAACAAATGGTAAAAGTAACATTCTTGTATTGATATGTGCAAATAACCTTGTATATATATATGTAACCATGTACACATTGGTATGCATTCCAATTTAGGCATCTGATCTCCCATTGGTGGCGTGGACCGTTCGGCGCGGGCTATTTCGGTCATCTGTGATGTCCCACGGGCGGGCAGGAGATGTACAGAGGTTCTTGATGTGCATTGACTACACACAGTCCCTTTGTCTACACGGAGTAATCCGTTTCCTCACGCCATTCCATCTGCACCCGTTTAGTGTTGCTCCTCGGCGTCCCAGGTTGCGTGGCAACCTACGGAGGGACGGCCCTCTGTGTCTTTGACAGCTGCGCGCCGCGTCTACCGACGCGCGTGCGCTGTTGTACATCTGACTCCGTGACGTCACCGAGGCGCGCGTCGCCTGTGTGTGACGGCGGAGTTGATGATCTATTTAAGACAGGTACGGTAGCCAGCTAGTGTGCAGACGATGGAGCTCCGACATATGGATCATTAAACGGTAATAACGCTTCAGCCTCTTTATCATCTACTATCTTTTTTACCTTGCACATTCTGAATTCAGCCACGTACCCTCCCCCTTGGAGTTTAGGTATGGGCATTAAGCTGCACTTACTGAGCATTCTGTGACCATGTATGGACTCAGAGCATGTTTAGAACCAGCCTGTTTAAGCTCCCCTTTTTGCTTATTTGCTACTTTCCTCTTTTTTAAACACATTACAGAGCGATACTGGCTGAATTGGAGACTGAGATGTGATGTTTCGCTTGATTTGCGATATCATTTCTGTGCCCCTCTGATCGCATATTCTCTCCACCCTTTCTCCATCGTCTGACCATCACACAAGCCCTGGCATAGAGTCTGGTAGGTTTTCATATACTCTATTGATGTCATTTTTGGTGAGCTTTCCCCCCCCCCCTCACCCCCTTCCTATCTATAAAGATTGGAGGCGTTTCAATTTATATCTCTAAATTTTTCAAACACCAATTTCTATTCATATTTAATGATCTGAATAACGTGACCAATATAATCTGCAGTATATATTTCTGCAGCCTTTAAATGAATACAATACTCTATATACCAGCATTCTCTATATTTTCCACTGTCTAGGCTTTTTTGCCAATTGGTCATCCTTGCCCGCCCGGGGGACAATTTTTTGTGACCGACGCCTATGCTCCGTTTGCCATTAACCATCAGTTCCACCACTGGAAGTATCACATAGATGCTTTGGCCTGCATGCCAGTGTAGATCACTCTTCTTGTATACTCATGTAAGTTAAATATCTACCATGTGATCGAATAAATGACGCACTAGTGTCAGAAGTAGGAGGGGCTTATCGCCAACTGCTCCATACTTGACACACACCGATATTCGAAACAGCAAAACGAACATGTATATGTACACACGCTTTTATATATGTATGATAATCATGTATCTATTTTTGTCATTCTTTAGTGGCTTTTTATCAAGTTACATCCCTTGTACCCCTGAAGAAGCGGTATGACCGCGAAACATGTCGGGTAGTGGTATTTGGAACGACTAGAGGGACACACACCAGTTCTGGCACCTCCAGACTGACTGTGACCTCTGACGAGTCCTGTCCACAATCTCAAGAAAATTATCTCTGACGATATTTTACTAATTCTGTTGTTACTATGATGATGTATCATGTTATCTTGTAACAGTAATGTCCTTGTATTTGTATTTGTATCTTTCTCATTTTATGTGATACAATAAAATTATATACTTTTTAGCTATTTTTGTAGATATATTTCTCTTATTAGTTATATAACGGTACCCTTAAAATCCCATCCTGGCCCCACACTTTGCTACCTTTTCGAATTTGTCTAGGGATGAGGTACCTTAATACCTAATACCTAATTCAATGGGCTAACTTCTGCAAACAAAATATACGTCCTTTTTTTCCCACAAACAGAGCTTTCTTTTGGTGGTATTTGATCACCTCTGCGCTTTTCATTTTTTGCGATATTAATAAAAAAAGCGACAATTTTGAAAAAATAACAATATTTTTCTACTTTTACAGTTAAAAAATATCCAATATATTAAATTTTTGTCATATATTTAGGCCAAAATGTATTTAGCTACATGTCTTTCACAAAAAAATTCTCAATGGCGTATTTTTAACGGCTTTAAGACCGGAAGATTTTACCCCATTCCGGACCAGGCCATATTTTGCGATTCGGCACTGCATTACTTTAACGGACAATTGCGCGGTCGTGCGATGCTGTACCCAAATTTTTCCACACACATAGAGCTTTCTTTTGGTGGTATTTGATCACCTGTGCGATTTTTACTTTTTGCGCTATAAATAAAAAAAGATTTAAAAAAAATAACAATATTTTTCACATTTTTTTATATGAAATTCCCCCCCCAAAAAAATGTAAAATACAAAATTTTTTAACATTTTAGGCCAATTTGTTTTCTGATACATATGTTTGGTAAAAAAAATCGCAAAAAGCGTATTTTGATTGGTTTGCGCAAAAGGTATCGCAGCTTACTAACTACGGGAAATTTATGTCATTTTTATTGTTTTTTTTTTTTTTAACTAGTAATGGCGGCGTTCTGGCGGCGATCTGCGATTTTTTTTGCGGGACTGCGACATTGCGGCGGACAGATCGGACCCTTGACTGACATTTTTGACAATTTTGGGGGTACCAGTGACATTACTACAGTAATCAGTGCTATAAATATGCACTGTTACTGTAAAAATGACACTGGCAGGGAAGGGGTTAACTTTTATTGGTGATTAAGGGGTTAATGTATGCCTGGTGCTTACTAACGTGTGTGGGGGGAGGGGACTGTGTGACACAGGCACAGATTGCAGGTTCAGCTATGCTGAATCCTGCAATCTGTCACTGTTTGTCACTTAGGAGATCCGCCCGCTTTGTTTACACAAACGGGCGGATTTCCACACTCGATCCCCGACGATTGGGGTGATTACCGCCTCTCTTCCCCTGGCCCGACTCCCACTGTGACTGAATACAAGGGGGGAGGAGTCCAGCGACGTAGGTCTACGTCGCTGGACCATATCGAGCCACTTTGCCGCAGTAAGGTCAACGTGACCGGTCGGTAAGTGGTTAATGTGAGATCAGGGGTCAAAAAGACCTAAGATCTCACATCTACACAAAAAAAAAAAGTATTTTTTTTTCATGATGAAAAGAAAAATGGGATTTTTAAATCCATTGCTAGGATGCGACGCCGCTCCATTCCTCCAAGGCCATAGAGTCGAGTGAAGGCCATCTTGCCCTCACTAGACTTCCTGCCTGAGGGGACAGCAGACCGGATCATTTTCCCCATTACCGGAGGGTCCGGTAATTGGGGAAAACGATCGGGAAGTGGAGAGAGAGGGGCACCTCTCCTGCCGCCCATAAGAGTAATACTGTGGGGAATGCGCCGCTGGGACCACCCTTACGTTAAAGCGGACCTCCCGCAGTTTAAAAAAATACCGGGGTTATGGCAGCTATTTTCTGCGATCACCCCCAAATTTAACGTCAAAGTACCGACGTAAATCTGCGGTGGGCGATCCGTAAGTGGTAATTTGAACAAGCTGAAGTTAGAAGATGATTGCCTACCATGCATAGCTGCCCCAGATTTTGCACTCTCCAGTTTTAGTAAATTAACCTCTATAAAGTTTTTTTCTTTTTTTTTGCCTTTTGAGTTTCACGTTTTGGAGAGGAGACTGAATAAAGAAAGGACACATAACAGTTTTGAATCATGCTTTATTTGAGCAATGTTTACTAGTCATAGAATCTGGTGAAAGTCTAACTTACTAAATAGAAGAGGAAAAGGTTACAAGAAAATTGAATAAAATATTATTAGGACTCTTTTTAGGCGATGGTCCAATTCATATATATGTTTGTGCCTAGCTTTAGTGGTGGCTCATGGTGTCTGAGTAACTATTTATGCAATAATTCTAGTAATATTGCCTGGTTTAGATAACCTGTAACTGCTAGTGAGGGTAGGGTGTGGTAAATCAAAGTTTGCTAGCCTGTTTGAGTGCAGAGTATATTAAGGGTGTCAGAAGCAAGGTTTCTCCCACGCCTGTCATTTATGGACGGTGGCAGCTTGGATATTTATCTGTGCATGTTGTTTACAGTACCTATCTGTGTCCACATTAAGGAACTTTTGCATGGTATTCAGCTAGCATGCCATTTCTGTGAGTGATGGACAGCAATACCTTGTACATTGTCAACCCCCCCCCCCCCCACAACACACACACACACACACACACGCACGCACACACATCCCAGGAGTCCTGGGGAAGACCCCTGATCCCTGAACCCCTGGGGGAGACCCCTGATCTCTGAATAATTTGTCTTGATCCTACAGAGAAAGTTCACAATTTCACACATGATTGTTTGCCAATGCAAACATTATGATGGATACTCATTCTGGGGTTGTGATGGAGCATCATGACCACTGTATGCAGCAAAATCTGGAGGGGAGGCCAGGAATTCTTGAAAAGGTAAACTTACTCTTTAAGCTATTTTGAGAACAGGTGAAGTGTTTGTCAAAGTTTCTTTTATTATTGTTATTTTATTATTTAACCCCTTCCTACCACCCCTCCTGGCCTTTTAAATGGTTCTAAATTCTGGGAGGGGGGGGCAGTCATTCAGATCATGTGACCTCTGTGATTGACAGTCACAGCTTTTACCTGATTTGAAAGCTTCCAGTCACAAGTATGCATCGGGAGATTTCCGGTACCTGACGGTTACTGTGCCAGGTACGGCAATGTGTTTATATAGGGTCGCGTATATGCGGCCTCTCAGAGTTAAAGCCCACCCACAAGAGGCTGCATATATATGCTTACAGACAGTGGGAAGTGATTAAATCAATATAGACATCTGAAATAAGAGACATTAGTCTGTACAGTGTTCTGATAAGTTGAAACCAAATAAATGTATGGAGTTACATAGTTAGTCAGGTTGAAAAAAAAAACAAGTCCACCTGGCTCAACCAATAAAAAACAGTAAAGAAAACCCAACCATACAATCCCATAAACACAATCCTATACCCGCAGTTGATCAAGCGGAAGGCAAACCCCCCCCCCCCCCCAGCAAAGCATGAACCAATTTGCTACAGCAGGGAAATAAATTCCTTCCTGATCCCCCGAAAAGCAATCGGATATTCCCTGGATCAAATGTACCTATAAATATTAGTACCCATTTATATTATGCACACCTAGGAAAGAATCCAGGCCTTTTTTAAAGCAATCTAGTGAGCTAGCCATGACTAAGGTATAAAATATGGCTTGTCCTTAACTACTATACCAATAAAACCCGATCCCTTCCAATAAATAACCACACCACAAGCGTTTGGAGTTCAATTGGCTATAGCAGCCTTTTTATTAGCCAAAATTATAAATAACAAATAAATACTTATCAATAACATCATAACCTGAACACACAGTGTATGAAATACAATTGGAGCCACAAAGTCCTAATAGGCATCAAATCAACGACAGTACCTGCAAATCACTTGTCAGGCCTCCAGCCGCAAAAACACCGACTTGGAGACAACTCGCAGGTACATACACCAACTGGGAGCTGTACCTTGGACGGGTCCCTACACCACACCTTTTGTGCCCATATGAACCTAAAAGGGACCTTGCACCCCGCCACTGTCACCATATGCCCTCTTCCATATCCCATAATCCAACTCAAAACATCCCACCAAATGCCAGGCGGGAGGGTGGGAAGCTGTTCCCTGCTTGTCTGACCTCCGATTGACTCCCCTTCCTTCAGGTCACCGAAAGCTCATCCCTATGCTCCTCCCAACCCTGGCCATGCCCCTCAAACAGCCAACTGTCCTCTTAACCCTCACAACGCCTTTTCCTTCCAATACCAAAGCCTTTTTAACCCTTGTCATGCCGGTCCTTCGTTTAGTGCCTTCTGTTTTTACTCCAAACCACCTCTGGAGGGAGTCTATTCCACATTTTCACAGCGGTGAAGAAACCTTTCCGTATTTGGAGACAAAATCTGTTTTCCTCTAGACGTAAAGAGTGCCCTAGTCCTCTGTGTTGACCTTAAAGTGAACAACTCAACACCAAGTTCACTATATGGACCCCTTATGTATTTATATATGTTGATCATATCCCCCCTTAATCTCCTCTTCTCAAGAGAGAATAAATTCAGTTCCTCTTATCTTTCCTCATAGCGGAGCTCCTCCACGCCTCTGATCAGTGTGGTTGCCCTTCTCTGCACTTTCTCCAGTTTCCCAATATCCTTTTTGAGAATTGGTGCCCAAAACTGAACTGCATATTCCAGATGAGCTCTTAATAAATATATCCTAAAGCTCAACTTTAGGTAACCCTAGCATTAATACCTCAATGAGCTCTACAGCTCCAAGATCCTCAATGCCAAAGACTAAAATTCCCCACCAAAGGCCACTGGCAGTAAAGTCCTGGTGCCAGAATCCCCTGCTTAACCATTTGCCTACTCACTAACTTGTATGGTAAACATAAACCATTACCTGTGATTCCGCGTTTATTCTACTGTATATCACAAACAATGTGTGGACAAGGATGAGATCGTTACCACCATGGTTTTTTAATTGTCCTTTGTCTTGGATTGAGGAAAAGTGGATGAACATTGCAACACATCTGCTGTGTGTTACCTAAGTGATTCCAATTACCCTTTTTACAATCAATACACCAATCTTCCTCAAGGATACCCTTGATAATGTATGTTATTGGACAGCACTAATTTCAGAGGACTGCCGGGCAAAGAATTTATACCCATGCAACTAGACAGCAAAATGATTGTTATTAAAGCTTACATAGTGGGACTTGCATGACTTTATACCATTTGAGGTTGTTTTGGTAAGCACTTTGCATACAGGGTATAATAGGTGCAGATTGTGTGGTTGTCTTTTCCGATGTTGGCATTTATACAGCCTGTTGTTGGCACAGGTTATAACTTTAAGAATATACAGAATAAATCAGTATTCATTATTACCAGTTTCTTTTGAGCTGTCAAGAGTGGGATTGTAGGTGGTCACATGAAATACTAACACTTTTCAACTTGGATGTCCCTGCACTTAAACAATTTGCCATTATTTCCTCAAAATCTAATTGTATTATGGGGTAGCTAGAAGGCTCTTTTGAATTTCGGTTAATTGGTTTTATAAAATTGTAGTGTAATGACCATTTTTTTTTTAGCACATAGCAGTGTGTTGTCTCTATATTAGGCAAGAATAATAGTTTGATAGCAGGGCATGGCTACGTTTATGTGCTCATTTTAGGTATGCGTTTATCTACATGGCCTATTTATCCTGTTTTTTGGGGACAACAATATAAATCTAATTTTATCCGCAAGTGGATATATTTTTACATAGATCCATGATTTATTTCTACCAAATCTTCCAATGTATTCAGGATTTTATGTGTTTTTCAACTGATAATTCACACATGACAATGGCCTCTATTAAGGGTGTTAGCACAGTATCTCATTGTATCTCAGGTGACTAATATCACATGGTAATTCAGTTTGTTTTTGAGCTCTGAACATTACTGCAGACCATTAAAGTTATGAGCATCTCAGTTATTGATTAACATGTAGCAATCAGCCTATAACAGTTAATTGACATGAAACAATTTAGCTAGTAGAAAATTAGTCACTGCATTTTAAAGCTAATTACACTGTTTACTTTGGAAAACATTGGCAAATAAATCTTCAAGTGTCTACAAACAGTTAAAATGTTATTAGGCTAATTAAATGTAATGCTCCAGTGTCCCTTTTTATTTAAGATGGTAACACAAATTAGCTCTAAAAATTTCAAACCTAAATCAAAACCTAAATTGAAGTCTATGGGAGGGGGGTGAATCTTGAAAATCAATTCTGGCCATTTTTAAGGCTAATAGGAATGGGATTGTCAAAAAAAGGGCATCAGAGCTGGGCACTGCCATGGGAGGCATGCACCAAGGCTAAAAATATTTTCAACAATAACTTGTTTATGTTGTTTTTGATGTGATACCTGATTTTTTTTATCAGAGCTAACAGTCCTGAATTGACAGGTAAGAATAGCAGCCACAACAGTTCTACAGGAAATTGTATCAAAAATAAACTTTGAGCCCCCAATGTTGTAGTAATTGGCCAGTGGAGTTTTGAAAGTATTGTTTGTGAGTGCCTTTAATCACAGTACCACACTGCATTGTCTTAAATGTTTAAAAAAAAAAAAAAAAAACAGCACCACTTTTCTCCAACTCATTTCCTTTCCAATGTCCCTGATTATTCATAAAACATTAAACTATAGACTTTAAGTATTTGTTTGATAGAAATGGGAAGTATCCTGATGGTAAGCATTTGAGCACTTAACCCTCCTCTTGTGTTAGGGTCAGAACCGACCCGTTTTCAGGTTATGAATGTCTATAAGTATCACATAAATTTGTTTATTGCATCAAGATTTTTTTACTTTGTCAGGAACCTCTATTTAAACAATGTAATAGAAAAATAATCCTTTTCACTAAATTATAAAATACTGTGGTGAAAATTAAGACGTTCATGGTGTTAGGGTCAATTCTGACCCAGTTATAATATAGGATTTTAGGACACTAATAAGTGCCAAAACTGAAATCATAAACACTCTCTCTGCTTAGTAGCACTGACAGCCAATCCCCTCTCAACCCTGTGAGCTGTAGTTAGGGAGGGGCCTATCTCTTTTCCTGCTTGTCTGCTTCTCTAAATAAAGTGAAGAAACATAGGACAAATACATTTTCAGAGTTGCTGACTTTATTTTACCATTTTTTAAATTTGAAAATGAGAGGTATGCTATCAAAAGGAAGGTCTAAGGGGTCACACCAAAAATATTAAAACCAATCTTTTCAAGGATAAAGAAGCCTAACAAGGTAACCAAGAGGTAAGAAACAAATTTGATGATAAATAATTATTCAGAGGGTATTTTATGGCTGATTTAAAACACGGGTCAAAACCGACCCTAAATATCATGGATAGAAAACGGAATTCTAACATAAGAGGAGGGTTAAATAGGGATCCAAATTGAAAAAGCTCTGCAGTGTGAGCCTCTTTTCACTACATCTGCTTCTGACAGCACAGTTGCGGTGTGCGATCTTTGCGTGTATCTTATTAGCCATGCTACAAGCACCAGCTGTTTGACTACCACATGCATGAGAAAACTCATAACTATACAAGAAAGGGCAACATCTGCAGCCTCAAAGGATAGGGCGGCACTGCTGGGCACTGAGAGGTGGCACTGCTGGGCACTAAGAGGTGGCACTGATGGGCACTGAGAGGTGGCACTGACGGGCGGCACTGATGGGCACTGGCGGGCGGCACTGATGGCACTGGCGGGCAGCACTGATGGGCACTGGCGGATGGCACTGATTGACACTGACAGGTGGCACTGATGAGCACTGATGGGTGGCACTGATGAGCACTGATGGGCAGCACCATCAGTGCCCACACTCAGTGCCCATAGTGCTGCCAGTCAGTGCTCATCAGTGCCTAGATGAGCAGGCACTGATGGGCACTGACTGGCAGCACTATGGGCACTGATTGTGTGCACTGATGGGGGGCACTGATGGCGGGCACTGTGGGCATTGATGGTCTGGTGATCAGTGCCCTGATTACTTTTTTCTGTGTCCCCGGCGCTGGGCAGCTCTCCCTCCTTCCTCACACTGCAGGCTCCGTGTGAGGAAGGAGCGCTGGCGATGAGAGATGATCTCATATGTTTACATATGAGATCATCACTCATTGGACGGTCCGATCACATGGTGAATGGCCGCTGTGAGTGGCCATTCACCACGATCTGTGATCGGCTGTGTCCAAGGGACACGGCCGACACAGATTTTCCACCGATGCGCGCTCGCGGGAGCACGCGGGGAGACTGTTTCTGGGAGGCCGTTTAAAAACGGCCTCCCGAAAATGTGAGTCCGCGCTGCAGCCGTACTTCGGGTGAAGGTTAAGAGAATAGCTTGGATCATATCCAGAGAATGCAGCACAACCTCTCAAGGGTGCTTTGGAACAGGACAAAGGGAGAAAAGCACAATGTCCTGATTAAAGTAGTTGTAAAGTCAGAAGGTTTTTTTTATCTTAAGGCATTCTATGCATTAAGATAAAAAGCTTTCTGTGTGCAGCAGCCCCCCTCAGCCCTTCTAACAATTACCAGAGCCCATCTCGATCCAGTGATGTTGCAGGAGTATCTCAGCAGATGGGACTTTCCCTCCTAATTGGCTGAGAGGGCAGCGCGGGGTCATTGGCTCCCACTGTTGTCGATCAAAGTCAGTGAGCCAATGAGGAGAGAGCGAGGGCAGGGCCGGGTTGCGGCTCCATGTCTGAATGGACACACAGATCTGCGGCTCAGTTCAGGTGCCCCCATAGCAAGCTGCTTGTTTTGGGGTCACTTAACAGGATGGAGGGGCCAGGAGAGCCAATGATGGACCCGAGAAGAGGAGAGTCTGAGCTGCTCTGTGCAAAAACACTACACAGAGCAGGTAAGTATGCCATGTTTGTTATTTTTAACAACAAAAAAATCAAGACTTAAGTCTAGTAGTTTAAGGTGCAAGTAAACTAGTAGTTTTCGTTTAGGTTTAACTAATAGTTTTAGTTTAAGTTTAAACTTAAGTAGTTTAACCACTTCTGGACCGGAAGGATTTACCCCCTTAATGACCAGGCCATATTTTGCGATTCAGCTCCGTGTTACTTTAACGGACAATTGCGCGGTCATGTGACACTGTACCCAAAAAAAAATTGACGTCCTTTTTTTCCCACAAATTGAGCTTTCTTTTGGTGATATTTGATTACTTGTGTGATTTTTATTTTTGCACTATAAACAAAAAAAGTGTGACAATTCTGGAAAAAACAAAAAAAAACAATATTTTTCACATTCTGCTATATAATCTCCCCCCCCCCCCCTCCCCCAAAAAAAAAAAAAAAAAAACTAAAATCTAAATTGTTTAACATTTTAGGCCAATTTGTTTTCTGCTACATATTTTTGGTAAAAAAAAATCGCAATAAGCGTATTTTGATTGGTTTGCGCAAAAGTTATTGCGTTCACTAACCATGGGAAAGGTTTATGTCATTTTCATTATTATTTTTTTTTCTTTTACTAGCAATGGCAGTGACCTGTGATTTTTTTGCGGGATTGTGACATTGCGGCAGACAGATCTAACCCCTGACTGACGTTTTTGACACTTTTGGGGGGGACCAGTGACATTACTACTTTAATCAGTGCTAAAAATATGCACTGTTACTGTAATAATGACACTGGCAGGGAAGGGGTTAACACTGTGGGTGATCAAGGGGTAAATGTGTACCTAGGGGCGTGTTTATAACTGTGAGGGGATGTGGCTTGTGAAATGATCACAGAGACCTGTGTTCCTATATAGAAGGATCACAGGCGCTCTGTGCTCATTCCAGGGAGAAGAACGGTCAGCTGCCCATCCTTCTCTCTCAGCGGAGAAGGATCGTGGGTGTCAGGCGGCAATCGGAGCAGCCTGCCCCATGCATCAGAGTCCCCTAGCTGCAGGCGCGTGACTGACATATACCTACGTCGGTTCGTGCAGGAGCGGTCGTTAACCAGTTAAGGTGCAATTAAACTAGTAGATTAGGGTGCAATTAAGAAACCATCTTAGGTGAAAAGGATACCCAAGGTCAAAGGAGAACATAGAGTTACATAGTTACATAGTAGGTAAGGTTGAATAAAGACAATAGTGCATCCAGTTTACCTTGTGAAGTTGTATGTGTTAGTGATGATAATCATTTCCCATATCCCTGTATATTGAGTTCTTTAAGATGCACTTCCATGAGTCTTTTAAAAATATCGATACTCTCCACTGACACCACCATTGTGTGGCCATGTGTCCTCCTACACTCCCTGAGACTGAATAGCTTTTTTCCTATGCTTGGACTAAGGTAATTGTAAATCGTTATCATGTCCCCTCTCAAGCATCTCTTCTCCAGTGAAAATAAATTTAGTGCTTGTAGTCCCTCCTCATAATTGAGGTCCTCCAATCCCCTTATTAGTTTTGTTGCCCTTATTTGGACTCTCTCCAGCTCCAGCACATCCCTTCTGAGGACTGGTGACCAGAACTGCACAGAATACTCCAGATGTGGCCAGACCAGAGTTTTAAAAAGTTGCATGTATATAGTTTTATCCCTGGAGAATTTAACTTTTTTATGCAGGCTATTATTCTGCTGGCTTTGGTAACTGCAGCTTGACATTGCATGCTATTGCTCAGTCTGTCTTCCACTAGGACCCCCAGATCTTTCTCTATCCTTAAATCCCCCAGAAGTCCCCCCCCCCCTTGTGAGTAGTTTGCGTTTATATTTTTAGCCCCCAAGTGCATTACTTAACATTTTTTCACAATAAACCTCATTTGCCATGCAGTTACCCACTATATTATTTGTTTAGGTCTTTTTGTAAAATTTCTATATCCTGTATGTGAAGTTATTGCCCTGCTTATTTTTGTGTCGTCTAAAGAAAACATAAACTTTGAGCTATGTATGACATCCTCTATATCATTTATAAATAAATTAAACAGAATTGGTCCCAAGACAGAGCCTTAGGGGACCCCACTTACCACTCCAGATTATTCTACGATTCTACACGTTATTTAATACTACCCTATGGACATGCCCCTGTAACCAGTTTTCTATCCAAGAACAAACCATATGGTCAATACCTCCAGACCTCAGCTTGTAGAGTAAGGTCTTATGGAGAACTGTATCAAATGTCTTTGCAAAATCCAGATACACCACATCCACAGGCCTCCTCCTATCTAGATCACAGCTCACTTCCTCATAGAATGTTAACAGATTGGTCTGGCAAGAATGTCCCTTTGTAAACCCTTGCTGATTACTACTAACGATACTGTTTTCATCTGGAAATTCTTGGATATAGTCCCTTATCACCCCCTCCAATAATTTACCTACTATTGATGTCAGACTGATTGTCTTGTATTTTCCAGGAATATGTCTCTGCCCTTTTTTGAATATTGGTGCCACGTTCGCTTTTCTCCACTCAGCTGGTACAGTTCCTGTCAGTACACTGTCCGCAAAGATTAGGAACAATGGTCTAGCTATAACCTGACTGAGTTCTTTGAGGACTCTCGAGGATAAGCCATCTGATCCTAGTGATTTATTTGTGGAAAACTTATCAAGTCTTTCCTTGATTCCAGCCTCTGTTAGCCACAACGGTACGTCCTGTGATGTGCTACGTACAATACTATTCAGTATACACCTCCTTTTCCTGTGTAAAAACTGAGGAGAAGAAAGCATTTATAACAGTTGCCTTCTCTGTGGCATCTGTAACCATCCTCCCTTCATAGTTTTTTTATGTGGGTAATGTGCTCTGAATTTGCTTTTCACTATTGATGTATCTCCAGAATTCCTTGGGATGTTTTTACTCTCCTCTTCTATGTGTCTCTCATAGTCTTTTTTTAATCTGCTCTGATTTCGTTCTTACATTTCTTGTAGTGTTGGAATGCTGACAATTTCCCCTCCGCTTTATATTTTTTAAAGGCAATTTTTTTTCTCTCTAATTAGAATTTTTACTTTTCGGTTTAGACACTCAGGTTTAACCTTCGCTCTTCTATATTTATTTCCTATTGGAATGAACTGTGTGATACCTTTGTTTAATATGTTCCTAAAGCATTCCAATTTTTTCTCCGTGTTCAATGTTTCTAGGGTTAGGTCCCAAATGATGCCCTGTAGTATTGAGCACAGTTCAGAAAAGTTTGTTCTTTTGAAATTTAAAGTTCTTGTGCTCCCCTCATGTCTCCTTTTCCTATGCTTTAGGCTAAATGTGATCATCATGTAATCTATAGATCCCAAGTTGTCCCGCATTGCTACATCTGAGATCAGATTTGGCTCATTTGTAATTATTGAATTTAGCAATGCATTCTTTCTAGTAGGAGAATCCACCAATTGAGACATGAAGTTGTCTTGTAAGACATCCATGAAATGACAGGCCTTTAATGAGTGAGCCCCTCTGCTTTATCCAATCATAGCTCAGGGACTAAAGGCAGACTGCCTTTATCCAATCATAGCTCAGGGGCTAAAAACACGCCCCACAACACGCACCACAATACATATAGCCGCAGCGTGTAGTGTCATTGTGTAGTGATCCGACAGGGACAGGCATGTGATTCAGGCAGGGAGAGAGTAACTGTTTTTTTGGAGTCAGACAGTGTAGAGAGACATTTGTAGCAGTGTAGGGTGGGCGAGGTTCCTGTGTGAGGTAGGGATAGATTGATTTCTTTACATCATATCAGACAGAGTAGGGAGGGCTAAGGTCCTTTGCCAGGTAGGGATAGATTAATTTCTTTACATCATATCAGATAGTGTAGGGAGGGCCAAGGTTCCTGGGTGAGGTAGGGATAGATTGATTTCTTTACTTCAGATACCAGTACCAGTATTGTTCATCGGTCAGTTTCTGCAACATTCTAAAATCTTTATAGACATCACTGCAGATATCAGCCACAGTAACCTTTGCGCTCAGTTGTGGATTTATCTATAGGAGTCACATAGCTGTGTGAATAGAGATCACTGCAGATATCAGCCACAGTAACCTTTTCGCTCAGTTGTGTTTTTTTTCTATAGGGGTCACATAGCTGGGGGAATTGAGATCACTGCAGATATCAGCCAAATTAACCTTTGTTCAGTTGTTGATTTATCTAAAGCGGTCACATAGCTGTGTGAATAGAGATCACCACATATATCAGCCACAGTAACCATTGCGCTCAATTGTGGTATTCTCTATTGGGGTCACATAGCTGTGGGAATAGACATCACTGCAGATGTCAGCCACAGTAACCTTTGCACTCAGTTGTTGTTTTTTTTTTTTTTTTTTCTATAGAGGTCACAAAGCTGTGGGAATAGAGATCACTGCAGATATCAGCCACAGTAACCTGTGCGCTCAGTTGTGTTTTTTTCTTTAGGGGTCACATAGCTTTGGGAATAGACATTACTGCAGATATAAGCCACAGTAACCTTTGCTCATTTGTGGATTTATCTATAGGGGTCACATAGCTGTGGGAATAGACATCACTGCAGATATCAGCCACAGTAACCTTTGTGCTCAGTTGTGTTTTTTTTTCTATAGGAGTCACATAGCTGTGGGAATAGAGATCACTACAGATATTAGCCACAGTAACCTTTGCTCGGTTGTGGATTTATCTATAGGGGTCACATGCCTGTGTGAATAGAGATCACTACAGATATCAGCCACATTAACCTTTGCTCAGTTGTGGATTTATCTATAGGGGTTACATAGCTATGTGAATAGAGATCACTACAGATATCAGCCACAGTAACCTTTGCTCAGTTGTGGATTTATCTATAGGGATCACAGATCATCCATCTATAGGATTATAGATTACATCAGATATCAGATTATTGATAATCGGTCAGTTGCGTATATCTATAACCACCACAGCTCATCTATAGGGCTATCAATTACATCATATTTGGTCATTGAGTATTTATTGGTCAGTTGTGTATACCCTATATTGATCTGTATCAACATAATGTCCAAAAAGCCGACAAGGAGAGGCCGATGCTCACAGGCCATGAAAAGAGGGCAAGCAGCCTCTGTGTCCATTGTGAAAAGTGGTGGTCACAATCGACATAGTACATCCTCTGCAGGTGGGGCATTCCCGTCCTTTATTTTTGGTGCTGCCCGAGTTGGTGGAGTGGATCAATAAGCCATCCTCATCCTCCTCTTCCTCTGACACCCATGCTCCCGGTAGTTTTCCTTCCATCGCAGCTGCTAAAGCAGCCCATTCCACAGGCTCCTTCTCCACAGCTACTCCCTCAGTTGCCCCACCATCATGCGCGGAGGAGTCCCCTGAACTATTCGATCATAGTGTCAGTGACATGCTCCTGGAGGATGTGCAGCAATTTGAAAGCTGTGATGTTGTTTCCCAGGTTGATGAAGGGAATAACATGAGCCTAGAGAGAGGGGGTGGCAATGACAAGCAAGAGACCAGCAGTCATGTTGCCACAGCTGAAGCATAATGCCAAGTTTGCTCCAGTGACGAGGAGGGAGGGGATGATGAGGTCACTGACTGTACTTGGGTGCCTGACAGGATAGAGGAGGAGGAGGAGGGGGGGGGAGGATGCACAACTGCAATGAGGCAGGATGTGCTCCATGGGCTGGCCTCGCATTAGCCAACCTATTGCTTCACAGCACAGAGCTCCACAGGTGCAGGGTGCTGCAAAATCCCTGCAGGCTCCAAAAAGTTCATTAGTGTGGGTTTTTTTTCAGCAACTGTGCTGTACAAGAGTAAGGACTTACCTGACACCAGTTCTGGGTTAGACATCTACCACACTAGAGAGAGCATGTCCTCTGTCAACAGGTACATGGTCAATCCAAAGATTAAGTATGCTTGCCCCACACAGACAGGATACTGTGTTGCAATGGTCTGACCAGCCTCCGTCTTCACTGGCCGAAGATATAACTGATCCAGGACAAGGCTCAGGTACCCCAAAGGGTAAATCAGAGCATATTTTTAGAGGTTGATTATCATTTATGTCTGGAACAACCACTTAATACAGAGCCAGTGGTTGAGCTGACTAGGCCCTCATAAAAGGGTCATCTGGGGATCCCTTAATGTAGATACCCTGGGAACAAAGCAAGTTAAGGACAGAGGCAAGACCTTTGTAAAAACCCATGGACCCAAATTTAATTAATGGATCAACTTGGGTACAACCAGCCTGCTCACAGATGGATCGAATCTCGGCCAGTCCCTGCTAAACCGGCTGGGGTTTGATCCATCTATGGCTGGCTTAACTTAAAAAAAAATTGAAGATGCTAAGTTTAGGCTTTCTGTATATATTGTGGTATGATGCATAACTCTGATATATGGCTTGCCAGTTCCAATACCCTGAGTAATGTGTATTTACAAGGTAAAAAAAATGGAGAAAAAAAATCAAACAAGTGTCTTCTTCAGAACCTAACTTTTGTTTTTTTTTTTTTTTTTTAGAGCAACTGAGGTTTATCATTCATTTCAGTTGACTTTTTTATTTGTCATATAATTTAATTTCTTTGTTGAGGCCCACCCCCCAAGCTTGAAGTGCCCTGACCCCCCAAGGTCTAAAGCTGGCACTGATTGACTGGGCCTACTGGGTGGAACTATTACTGTGGTAGACATCAAAGTTAAAGTCTTGATGAACACAGATTTTCAGCTGTAGTTTATATACAGTAACCTATTCTTGGACTTGCCGTTTTGTATAATAACGCAATATAATCTCATATTACCATTATCTGCACCGGGGAATTTGAACTATAAAAATAAATGATAACAGCTAGGATTTGTACACATGAGGGTGATTTCCCCAATTGACCCAGCACGTCTTTGATGTTTCTACTCTATCTGGTACTTTAATAGCAGTGATTTATAAATCAATAGTGACTGATAGTTAAAGCTCTACAGTTACAACCTTGCAAGCACAACTCTTATGTTTGCTGGTTTGTCTGGTGTCACATACATGAGAACTACAGTCAGACACATAACTTTAGTATATCAGAATGGAGTCCATGTAGGAAAATGTGTATGCCTGTTGATGTAACCGTTTTTTTGCCAGCCACGTGAGATGCATAGGTCTGAACCAAGCAAAACCAAAAAGCTACAGTCAACCGTTATTTAGGATTTATAAAGATGATGGGATCTATTTATAGAGAATTCACTTTACAAACATCTCAACATTCAGGCAAGCATATGTTTGTAATAGTTTCTTTGTTGCCTGTTGCTACAGAAATGTAACATTTATAAAATGCCAAAAATATTTTTCATGAATTTGAAACAATATAAAAATATATAAAATGGTCCCCTGTGCACATAAATGACCTGTATGGGATGACCCAGATGTTTAATGTCCACTAATGGACATGTTGCTGCTACTTAAAGTTATAATGGCCATCAAATAAATACCAATTTAACAGCTGAAAAAAAGCATTAGTAGCGCAAACACAACAAGGTCAGAAAAGACAGATGCTCATCCACAACAGACATCCGCCAGCAAAATAATATTGCAATCCATCAAAAGGAGTGAGGGAGGAGAAACATGGGGGAAGAAGGGAGGAAGGGGGGAGAGGAGGGAAGGGGAATGAAGGGAAGGTGAGTGGTAGAAGGGAAAAAAAGAGGAGAAGGGGGTATCCGGTGGGGGGATGATAAACAACGTTTCACAATAATCGCATGTCTCGATACAACTACCATGTCAAAATAACTACTGCTGAAGCGGGTGTGAGTTAGATAGTGAACAAAGGAAGACAAGACGGTAGGGGGGGGGAGGGGGGAGGGAAGGAAGGGAAGGGGAGGTCAGCTCAGAGGAAGCCATAAGTATACAATTTAATTGTTAGAAAGAAATGAGCACCATAACATCCATTGTTTATCAAACTCTTGTCCTCTACCCGCTTTGCGTGCCAGGATATCTTCGTACGCCTGGTTGGTCCTAACCAGGTCCAGAACTGCAGACACCCCAGGAGTCTCATCCTCCTTCCACTGTCAGGTTATTAAATTTCTTGCAGCAAGAAGGATGTGTGTGACCACAGGCCAACATTCCCTTGGAAAGCGATCAATACCCACATTTAGAATCGCCAATGCTGGAGAGGGCCGGGTAAGGACGCCCGTGATGTCCGAGATAATAGAAAATAGCTTGTTGCAGAAGCTAGTCAGGTTTTTGCAGGACCAAAACACGTGTTTGAGATGGGCCACCTCCCCACAGCCCCTCCAGCACAGAGGCGAGTAATTTGGCACAAATTTAGAGAGGCGATAAGGGGTAAGATACCAGCGTAAATTGATTTTTTGGGAAATTTCCCAGTGATTCGTACAGGAGGAAGCATATCTGATGGAGCGGAGTGCAGTGCACCACTGGTCATCAGTATACGTCTCCTCCAGGTCCGCCTCCCACTTCTTCAAGGGGGGAGTTTTACAGAATATCAGTTTTTGCTGTAGGCAATTATAAAAAAGAGAGGTACCTCTAGCTGAACGTGGGGTACCCAGTAAAAACAACCAACCAGATGAGGGTAGGTAGATATGAGGGGAAGGCAGGGCTCGAAGCAGATTGGAGATCTGCATATATAAATAGTATTCATGTTGGGGAAGCCCAAACTCGCTCTGCAACTGGGGAAATGGTTTGAGAGAATCTTTAAGCAACAGATCGTCCACTGTGAACAGACCCCTCGCAGTCCAGTTCCGAAGAGATGCATGGGGTATCACCAGTTCCAGAACGTGGAGTGGGATGGGAACCTTAACCAACAGTGGAGGTTTGAGTGCGAGAGAGGCAAACTCTCTCCATGCCATGAGTGAAGCTTGGATCGACAGTGGCAGGTCCCGTAGGGGAAGGGGGCTCCACCTATCAGCCAGGAGCGCCGACTGCAGAGACAAAGGGGCACAGAATTCCGCCTCCATGGTGCTCCAGGTGGTCATGTGTGCAGGTGACACCCATGAACGCAGCTGGGCCAGTTGTGAGGCCAGCAGGTAATCTCTGATCTCCACCATGCCCATTCCCCCTGCGGATCAGTGCCGGACCAGGAGAGCATGAGTACTCCTGGGCCGTTTGCCTCTCCACACCAAACCCTTGAGGGCAGTCTGAAGCTGTAGAATATACTTACGCGGGATGGGAATTAGTAGTGTTCTGAATATGTAAATAATTTGGGGCAGGAGGAGCATTTTGAACGAGGCAAGGCGGCCAGACCAGGTAAGTTCAGTTTTGGATATGCGCAGACATTCATTAGATATTTTAGTGATCAGGGGGGGCAAGTTGGCATCTGCCAATTGGGAGGCCTTGGGAGTCAGGTGAATACCCAGGTAGGGGATGCTATGCGTTTTCCACGAGTAGGGGTATGTCGTGCGCAGGGTATGGCATAAATCCGGGGGGACAGCCATCGGGAGGATCAGGGACTTTGAAAAATTTACCTTATAATATGATATTAAGCTAAAGCGTTGGAGTATCGCATGAGTAGCAGTTAAAGAGGGTTACAGGGTTAGTCAAGAAGATTATAACATCGTCTACAAATAAATTGACCACATGTTGTCGAGAACCAACGTGGAAGCCCCTGATGTCTCCCGAGGACCGAACCGCCTACGCAAGTGGCTCGATTAATAAGTTGAAAATAGAAGGGGTACAGCGGGCAGCCCTGCCTCGTGCCGTTGGTAATAAGAAATGGTTGAGAAAGCATATTGGAGGTGTACACCCTGGCGGACGGGTTCGAGTACAGTGTCAAAATTGCGGAGATGATATGACCCCTAAAGCCAAACTTGATCTGGGTCATATAGGTCCAGGGGACCCGGTCGAATGCCTTCTCCGCATCCAACGACAGCAGCAGAGAAGGCACCAGACTGGACCCAGCTCTATCAATGAAACCAATTACTCTCCTCATCGCGTCCGAGGCCCGACGGCCCCGCACAAACCCAGTCTGGTCCGCCTGTATCAAATCAGTTAAGATAGGGTGTAATCTTAATACAATAACCTTAGCATACAACTTGACATCTGTATTCAACAAAGATATAGGCCTAAAATTAGGAGGAGACGTGGGGTCTTTCCCAGGTTTAGGCAGTGTCACAACATAAGCCTGAAGCATTTCTGTGGGCAGAGAGACAGAGGATACAGCGGTTTCGAACACCGAGGCCAGATGTGTATATCCACAAGCTGCTTGTAGTAGAGGTTAGGCAGGCCGTCAGGGCCAGGAGACTTCCCACTAGGCAACGAATGGCATTTTACAATCTCCAATGGAGAGATAGGGGCATTGAGAGTTTGGAGCTGGTCAGGAGTAAGGTGGGGCAAATTAATAGAGGACAAGAAATCAGAGATGGTTTGGTCTGTGGGCTGGGGAGTAGAGGGGTCATCTTTCAAATTATACAGGGAACTGTAATAGCTGGCAAAGGAATCAGCAATAGCTTGCGGGTCCATACGTTTTGCATTAGTGGTAGGATCTAACAGGTATGCAATTCTATTTTTGACCTGTCTCGCTTTCAGCTTGTTAGCTAACAATTTGCCTGCCTTGTTGCCTTGCGAATAGTGGGAAATCTTCAGGGCTCTGAAAAATGTATCTTGTTGTTCCACCAAAAATTGTCTGAGATCCGACCTAAGGCGGGTGAGCTGGAGGGCTATTGTCGGTGAGGGGGAAGATGTATTTAAGGGCTCTAGCCGCCTAATCTCATTTAGAAGGTGGTCGAGCCGCTGACTCCTCTGCTTCTTAAGTCTGGCACACAACTGGATTAGGACTTCCCTTATAAAAGCTGTATGTGCGCACCAGACCACTGTTGGATCTGATACAGAACTGGCATTGTTTACAAAATAATCTTTCAAACATGCAATAAATGAGGCATGTTGATGAGAGTCCAGGACCTGGCTATTTGCTCTCCACAAGTAGGCCAGGCCGGTGGATCCCGACTCATGCAGGACCACGGAAACCGGGGCGTGATCCGACCAGGTAATTTCATGGATCTCCGACGTGTGGACAAGCTGTAGCAAATGTTTATCGACCAGTATCATGTCGAGACAGGAGTAGGAATTATGGCGTTGGGAATGATAGAAATAATCTCGTTCTCTTGGGTGGAGACACCTCCAAGAGTCATACATGTCCACCGAGTGGAGTAGAGGCTGCAAAGCAGGGGGAGAGCATCGGGGAGTGGAGGTGGTGTCCATCTGAGGATCAGAGGTGAGGTTGAAGTCTCCACATACTACAGTGGAGCCTTTGCCGTGTTTAGACATCAGGCGGAACATCTTCCTCCAGAAGCAAAGCTGATGGGTATTGGGGGAATAGGCGTTAACCACTGTGAGTGGCATGTTGTTCACCTCACAAATCAAAATTAGGTTGCAGCCGTTTGGGTCTGCAATAAGATCCACTAAGGAGAATGCCACAGAATCTCTAACCGCAATTAGAACTCCTTTACGCTTCTGAGAGGCTGATGCTTGAAAAACATGTGGGAAATTCCTATGTGCAATGGTGGGCGCAGAGAGCACCTGCAGGTGAGTCTCTTGGATACATAGCACATCGCTCTGGAGCTTTAGAGCCTCTTTCCACATAGATGCCAGTTTGGCCGGGTGGTTCAGGCCCCGGACATTGAAGGAGGTGATCTTAATAGTCATGTATGCGTGTCAAAGGAACTATAGATTTACCTGTAGCATGATGCATCAAAAGAAAATTAGGTGGAAACTCGCCGTTACCTCCAGGAGACGGGTGGATTCCAGGTTGCAGATATTCAGGATGAAGGGTAGGACGTGTAGGCATCCGGAGGGTGAGCTGACCCAAGGGAACTCAAGGGAAAAACAAAAACGGAGGGAGAAAAAACATAAGTGAGTAACACAAAAACAGTCAGTAAAAAGAGAGAATGAACTCGAAAGCAGTCTTGCTGCGCATCTTTGTGGAGGGGTAAAGAATGAACAGTGGTCTGAGTAGCCAGACGCACAGAGAGAATCAGTGAAGGTTGCTTTGAGGCGACGAGCCCTTGGAGGATTTCTTCCCTTTTTTCCCATAAGAAACTGTCTGCCAGTCTTCCGGGATGGGGGATACACGGTTGGAGGGTTCAGGCGGAGATGAGCCTTGAGACGGGCGAATGCCCCAGGATTGTAGAAGGTCCAAGCCTTCCTGCAAAGATGTGACAACATGTGCCCTGTTATTGTAAGTCACAGTAAGTTTGACCGGGAACCCCCATTTATAGGCGATAGCATGGGTCCTGAGTGCTTTAGTAAGCGGTTGGAGGTTTTTCCGTTTTTGCAGGGTATATTGGGAGATATCAGCAAAAAGCTGGATCCTGGCATATTTATCTGGCACGGGGGTCATCTTTTGGATTTCTGACATCAGAAGATCTTTCACATGGTAAAAATGAACCCTCATAATGACGTCCCTAGGGATGTCTTCAGAAAGGTGAGATGGCTTATGGTGGCGGTGTATGCGATCGATCACCAATTCAGAGGAAGGAGTAGGAGTGGATGGAAGGACCGCTTGGATGAGGTCCCGGGCCTATTGCTCTAAGTCACTGGGCTGGACCGATTCAGGTACCCCCCGAATATTGACGTTATTACGCCGCGAGCGGTCCTCCATGTCCGCTATTTTATTTTTAAGTTTATCGATTTCCTCCTCATGGTTGTAATGAGAGTCTATAAGTTCGTTGTGGGATGCAGCAAACTCCCCCATTTTGGTCTCTACCTTGTCCATGCATCCCCCCAGGGCCTTAACCTCTCCTCTGAATGAGCTGACACATTCCATTAGATCTGCATGCATGGAGGCCCTTAAGGACATCATCATGTCTTTTAGCTTAGTTTCAGAGACTGGTCGGTCATTGGCAGGGAATGAGTCAATGTTTGCAGTAAGCTCCCTCGTGGAGTTCAAAAAGGGTGAGTCCCCATGGCTTACCTCCTCTGTGGACGTATACTCAGACAGTCTGGGCCTGCTCTTTGCCGGGCTTCTGGACAGCGGGGTCGATGCCGAGGGAGATCGGGGCTGACTCGCCTTCTGAGAGAGAGGAGGCAAAGGACTGTGCGGAGAGTTAGAAGCACCGCTGGATGAGGCCGTGGAGTTGCTGCCGATGCCATCTTGCCCACAATGCTTTTCCTGGGTCATGAAGAAGTGCTGTAGTTGTCTCAGCTGAACACCATCCTTCTTCTTCTTGGCCATGGCTACGGTATCAAGGAGCAAGAGAGGTGCCGTAGAGGTAAGAGAAGTGGCCATAGGCGATGTCAGGGCGCCGATGGAGATGGATATTCTCTCTGGTCCGGCGGAGCTGCGAGCTCAAGCGTCCATGCGGCTACGCGGCGACCACGCCCCCCAAGTATAGTGAATCTTAAACAGCATGATTTGCAAGATTGTAGATTAACTTACAGACACCCCTGGGGTCTCCTCACCCTCTCCACGGTGGTGTGGCGTCCTCTCAGAGCGTTCCGTCTGTCACTGCTGATCAATTCCGGTTGCCGTATGGTCATGCCTTGAAGCTTTTCGTAATTTCCGACTTTGCTTCATAAAGCCCTGAAGGCAGAGATAACAACAAAGACAATAACTGATCGCAGTATGATTGGACCAAATTAACCACCGTATCTAATTAAAGTGAACTCTAACAGGACAGGTTCATTTTAAAACATGCCTCGTCATGGTCGACCAAAGAAGTTGTGTGCACGTGCTCAGCGTCATATCAAGAGGTTGTCTTTGGGAAATAGAAGTATGAGTGCTGCCAGCATTGCTGCAGAGGTTGAAAGGGTGGGGGGGTCAGCCTGTCAATGCTCAGACCATGCACCGCACACTGCATCAAATTGGTCTGCATGGCTGTCATCCCATAAGGAAGCCTTTTCCAAAGATAATGCACAAGAAAGCAGGCAAACAGTTTGCTAAAGACAAGCAGACTAAGGACATGGATTACTGGAACCATGTCCTGTGGTTTGATGAGACCAAGATAAACTTGTTTGGTTCAGATGGTGTCAAGCGTGTGTGGCGGCAACCAGATGAGGAGTACAATGTCTGGGGCTGCATGAGTGCTGCTGGCACTGGGGAGCTACAGTTCATTGAAGGAACCATGTATGTCAACATGTACTGTGACATACTGAAGCAGAGCATGATCCCCTCCCTTCGTAGACTAGGCCACAGTATTTAAACATAACAACCCCCAAACACACCTCCAAAACGATCAATGCCTAGCTAAAGAAGCTGAGGGTAAAGGTGAGTGACTGGCCAAGCATGTCTCCAGACCTAAACCCTATAGAGCATCTTCCTCGAACGGTATGTGGAGGAGCTCAAGGTCTCTAAAAACCACCATCTCCGTGATGTTGTCGTGGAGGAGTGGAAGTTGACTCTAGTGGCAACCTGTGAAGCTCTGGTGAACTCCATGCCCAAAAAGGGTTAAGGCATTGCTGGAAAATAATGGTGGCCACACAAAATATTGACTCTTTGGGTTCAATTTTGATATTTTCACTTAGAGGTGTACTCACTTTTGTTGCCAGCGGTTTAGACATTATTGGCTGTGTGTTGAGTTATTGTGAGGGGAAAGCAAATGTATACTGTTATACAAGTTGTACACTCACTACATTGTAGCAAAGTGTCATTTCTTCAGTGTTGTCACATGAAAAGATATGAAAATTGTGAAATAAGGGTGCGCTGACAAATTAAAGCTGCTACCTGAATATTGCTGAGTGAATTTGTGATGAAAGTAAGGTGCGCTAAATGATAACTACAGTGACAGTAACACAATATAAAAACATATACAGTGTATATAATAATATACGAATAAGTGCAATATTAAATGAAACCGCAAAGTTCAAACTTGCACCAAATGTCCCAAATGTTGAACTGTGAGTGATATCAAAATGTTCAAGGTGCATACAAGTGAATAGCAAATCAAAGTCCAATAGTGATCTTCACCAAGTGCTGCAAAAACACCTTGAAACTGAATAGTGATGTCTCCAGTGTTAAGTAGGTAAAGAATCCCACCACCAGCTAGTGTTCCTCCTTACCAAAAAGGATAGGGTGGAACGCAGAGAAGGCTCTGATCTCTAGATGGAAAAGAGATATCTTTGAATCGCCACCCCGTGGTATGATACAGATGGCTTCTTACCAAACAATGGATAGACTAAGCACAGGGTAAATCCAGTTATGTATGCTCATCAAATGGGTTGGTTGCCAATCGTATTGTCCCGCTCCTGCTGCCAGTTCGTGCTGCTACTTACTCCCCCCGAATGGACATGTGTGGGGCAAAAGATAAGCGGACCATAGTGTATTATCCCTGATAAACGTTTATTGAATAAGGCATGCACTTACATGAAAGGATGACAATACCAGCGGTAGTGGTAGTAGATGCGCTAAGTCCCTCCTATTTCAGCAGAAGCCTATTCAGAGGAAACGTCGTTAGAGAGGAGGCGTGTCGCGCCGCCACAGACGTCACGCATAGCCCTGTCTGCAGCCGGGCTTAGCGCATCTACTACCATTACCACTGGTATTGTCATCCTTTCATGTAAGTGCATGCCTTATTCAATAAACGTTTACCAGGGATAAAACACTATGGTCCGCTTATCTTTTGCCCCACACATGTCCATTCGGGGGGAGTAAGTAGCAGCACGAACTGGCAGCAGGAGCAGGACAATACGATTGGCAACCAACCCATTGGATATGCATCCATAACTGGATTTACCCTGTGCTTGGTCTATCCATTGTTTGGTAAGAAGCCATCTGTATCATACCACGGGGTGGTGATTCAAAGATATCTCTTTTCCATCTAGAGATCAGAGCCTTCTCTGCGTTCCACCCTCTCCTTTTTGGTAAGGAGGAACACTAGCTGGTGGTGGGATTCTTTACCTACTTAACACTGGAGACATCACTATTCAGTTTCAAGGTGTTTTTGCAGCACTTGGTGAAGATCACTATTGGACTTTGATTTGCTATTCACTTGTATGCACCTTGACTTGGAACATTTTGATATCACTCACAGTTCAACAATTGGGACATTTGGTGCAAGTTTGAACTTTGCGGTTTCATTTAATATTGCACTTATTCGTATCTTATTATATACACTGTATATGTTTTTATATTGTGTTACTGTCACTGTAGTTATCATTTAGCGCACCTTACTTTCATCACATGAAAAGATATAATAAAATATTTACAAAAATGTGAGGGGTGCACTCACTTTTGTGAGATACTGTACATACTCACTGCATGGTTACATGGATCGCCAATGTGGCCAACAATCACTATTTTAAAGGTGTAAGGAAAATGCTAAGATAACTTGAAGAGTATCTGTGTGTTCTCTCATTATAACTGAACACCATTGAGTCAAATGGTTACCTCTCTACTAGGGATGGGCTAACGGTTCAGCCCGAGCATGAGTTGAGGCTGAAAATTGGCTTTTTGCCTGTTTACCAAACACCCGAATTATCAGGGTGTTCGACCATTTGTTCAGCCCGCCAAATGACCACAATGCACTCCGCTGCCGTGCATTGAAAGCTTTGATTGGCTGAAGCAATGAATGCTTTGCTGAATCAGGGTACAGAGTACTCTCAGAGCCATGATTGGAGAAAGCAATGATGACTCTATTACATCATGGCTCATTTCTCTTAGTCCTGCCCCATACTTTAAACATTTTCTTTCAACAGCAGCCATTTGTGGTGTAATATCGGCGTGGAGAGAGATAGAAGAGGGCTCTGTTCAGTGCTACTAGAGAGTTAGTGTGCTGTAGTGTGCTATTCTGATTCTATTGTAAGTGAAGAATATCAGTTTGGTGTGAATCTAGTGATAGTTCAGTCAGTGTGAGTGTAATGACCATTCATTTTTACTTTAGTGTCACTTTAGTGTGAATCTGGTGATAGTTCAGTCAGCATGAGTGTAGTAAACATTCATTTTTACTTTATTGTCACTTTAGTGGGAATTTTTTTGATAGTTCATTCAGTGTGAGTGTAGTGAACATTTATTTTTACATAAGTGTCAAGGCAGGTTTACTGCAGTATATTTCAGTGTGTTATGTGCCAAGTAACGCAGTATATTTCAGTATGTTAGTGCAGGTTTAACTCAGTAAACTTCAGTGCATTACTGCACATTTAATGCAGTTTATATCTGTGCATTAGTGCATGTTTAACGCAGTAAATTTATGTGTGTTACTGCACATTTAACACAGTATATTTTATTGTGCTTCGTGCTGTTTAACTCAGTATAGTTCAGTGCATTAGTGTGCATTAATCAATGTACATTTCTGTGAGTTACTGCAAGTTAACACAGTATATTTCAGTGTACTAGTGCAAGTTTAACATAGTATGTTTCAGTGCGTTATGTGCCGTTTAACGCAGTATATTTCAATAAATTAGTGCACGTTTAACAGAGTATATTTTAGTGCATTTGTGCATGTTTAACACAGTATATTTCAATGCGTTACTGAAATAGGTGTCAGTTTATTTTGTAAGGACATGTTTACTGCAGTATAGTTCAGTGTGTTTGTGCACGTTTAACACAGTATATTTCAGTGCATTAGTGCATGTTTAACACAGTATATTTCTGTGTATTACTGCACGTTTAATGTAGTATATTCCAGTGCGTTACTGCACGTTTAAAGCAGTATATATCTGTAAGTTAGTACATATTTAACGCAGTATATTTCTGTGCATTACTGAAGGTTTAACACAGCATATTTCTTTACATTACTGCACATTTAACGCAGTATATTTCTGTGCATTACTGCAGGTTTAACACAGTATATTTCTTTACATTACTGCACATTTAACGCAGTATATTTCAGTATGTTACGTGCAGTTTAACACAGTATTTTTCAGTGAGTTACTGCACATTTAATGCAGTATAATGCAGTGTGTCAGTGCAATTTTACTGCAGTATATTATAGTTTGTCAGTGGAGTGTTTCTATGTAGTGAGTACTAGTGCACCAAACACCATTTTCTATTGATTAAAGTGCATTCACGTTCACATTTTCACATCTTTATTACATTTTATTTCTAAGCACCCCCCCTCCCCCATCATGTCTGGGAGGCCGACAAGAAGAGGCAGACGTTGCCATAGTATTGTGAGGGGGCCAGCAGGTAAGGGTGGACATGGCCAGGTCTCAGGCAGGGCATAATTTCCTCTGTTTAGTGATTTTGCCCGTGCTAACCAGCCACAGCATGCAGAGGAGGCTTACTAAACCATCCTCCTCATCGACCGTCACCCAAGCAGAGACTAGTACACAGTCCATTGCAGCTACCAGAGTGGCTAAATCTTCCTCCTGGTCACAACTATTCTTGCCATAGCCCCAGCATCGGAGATGGAGGAGTCAGCTGAGTTATTTAAATGCAGCATCAGCCACTTGCTCCTTGAGAATGCCCATCTATTGGGGGGGCGTGGCCAGCGCGGGATGGTGATGGACGCTTGAGCTCTAGCTCCGCCGGCCGACGACTACATCCAGCGCCATCCCCAGCGACGTGAACAGGATTTCACCTCCATCTGACTCCGGCTGCTTGTGGCTACACTCCGCGATGTCCCGCAAGAGGAAGGATGTAAAGGGACCGAAGAAACTGACGGCGTTCTTCCCGATGCCGGCCCGAGGCGGTCGACAAGATGGCGCCGGCTCTCCGGGCCTTGCCGCCTCGGGGAAGCAAAGGGTACATTACACCGACCTGCCAGAAGATACAGCCCCTTCTGGCACCCAGCAACCAGGTACCCTTTCTCCTTTCGCTTCTGCACCGTCCAGCCCTGCATGTACAAGCCCGGCCAAATCTAAAATACGGCTGGATCCCGCAGACAAGGCCTCACAGCCTGGGAGCTCGAGTAACCCACTACTGCCCATCTCCCTGGGGTCCTCTCCCTTCGCTGCCTTCCCCACAGCTGGCCAACCTATCATGGACACGGCATTAAAGGACATGATGTATGCCCTCCACACCTCCCTCCAGGCAGATATAGTCTCCCTTGCTACTAAGTTTTCTGCTGAGGTTCTCTCATTAGGGGAAAGGGTTCACACTGTGGAATCCTCTGTATCTGAGATTGTGACTACAGTAAATGATTTGGTGGAAGCGCATGAAGAAAATTTGGATGAGCGACAATGGCTGAAAGCTAAAATCGCAGATCTGGAGGACCGCTCCAGAAGGAACAATCTTAAGATCCGTGGCATTCCTGAGACTGTGCCTCCTGCTGAGCTACACAAATTTGCCACTGATGCGTTTTTAGCGATTTTACCTGGAGCGACTCCCCTGGAGCTGACGATTGACCGTATACACAGGGTTCCTAAACCCCCTTTTCTCCCGCAACATGTGCCACGCGACACGTTGCTCCGTGTGCACTTCTACCAGACCAAAGAAGCTATCCTGAACAAGGCTAGGTCCTTGGGCAATCTACCTGATCCCTACTCCGCTATACAAATTTTTGCAGACCTGTCTAAGCATACTCTGGACACACGTAGACAACTTTCTACTATCACCAAGGCTCTGCGAAACCACAACCTGCCGTACAAGTGGAAACACCCCTCCAAGATCTCGGTGGAGAGGAATGGAGAATCATACATGATCACCACGCTTGATAGGGGCATATCCCTGCTTCACTCATGGGGCATCATCCCCGACCCTGTACCCCCCCCGGGAGCAAAAAAATCCCCGAGCAGAGTTCCCCCACAATGGCAATCCATGCCGCAACGCACCTCGAGAGACACTTGATTGACTGGGCTCGCAATCCTGTTTTTATTGTTTTCTTCTCTCCGGACTTTTTTCGGGAATCCTGTTCCACTCCAAGCTTGTCGTCTAGAGGCGTTTAGCCCGTTTGGCTGTTGAACTGTTCTCACCCCCGACTGGAAACGGCTATCCCAGCCTATGGTTTCCTTCTGCTTTTGTGTTCTATGTCTGTATTGTCTGGTCTTGTGTTGTTCCTTTTCTCCCTCTTCTGCAGGTGTAACAGACTCTGATCTGCCTCGAGAAGATGTGTTTGTCCCCGGAATCACTGGGATACCCCTCAAGATTCGCATTTCTGCAAGATTCCTCTACATGACTACAGGAGACTACACTGTCAACTCCCGACTCTCCACTCATCCATCTACCTACACTATGTCTATCGATGGCTCCGTGAGTACTGATCCCTCGCACTCACCTCCACGCACACATGACGGTTAAAATTCTATCTGTCAATGCCAACGGCCTCAATCACCCAGCTAAGCGCACTTCTTTGTGGCGCACAGCCATTAAGAACAGAGCTGCCATTGTTAGTGTACAAGAGACTCACTTCTTAGACCAACATGCTCCCCTCTGTTCCCATAGAGAATACCCCACGGTTTTCACAGCCTCTTGCTCTAAGAAACGGAAGGGTGTATTACTGGCCATACACAAGGACTTGGATTTTGAATTAATCACCTCAGTCGCAGACGCCAACGGCAGATACTTGATCATAGTCTGCTCCATTGATGGATTTACGGTAACTTTGGTCTCTATATATGCTCCCAACGTTCACCAACTCCGGTTCCTGAATAGAACTATGACTAAAATCCGTTCGGTCCAAAAAGGCCCCTTGGTGCTGTGTGGCGACTTCAACCTCCCCCCAGACAGATCTGTGGACACTTCAGCTGCCACCACCAGATGCCTTCCGTCTTTGCAAAATTTCATCCACAAGCATGACCTATATGACATCTGGAGGTGCCATCATCCCTCCGATAGGGAATTCTCCCACCACTCTGTGGTGCACAACACGTATTCGCGTATTGATGTTATCTTGTCTGATTTGACTTTGCTCCAAAGGGCAGTGGACTCAGAGATAACCCCGATCACATGGTCCGATCACGCCCCAGTGAGTGTTGAACTCTCACTGTCGCAAAAACCCAAAGCGACAAAACCCTGGAGAGCTAATGCTGCTCTACTCAAAAGCCCGGGCAATGTCGATTTTCTGAAAACCTCCCTAATCGAATTTTTTGAGACCAATCAGGGGTCGGTATCTGAGTCCGCGACTCTTTGGAACGCCCACAAGGCATTCAGTAGAGGGGTACTCATTCAATTGCAGCGTAGGACAAATAGGAGACGCTCCCAATTGGTAGATAAACTCACGAAAGATATTGCCGCTCTGGAGACCCAGAACCAGACCAAACCTTCCACTGACTTAAAATCCAGACTCTTGACGCTCAGACGAGAACTCCGCACTCATCTCCTAGACACTTACGAACGTAACCTCCAAAGAGCCAAGGCGACGTACTACGCCACCAGCAACAAAGCTGGCAAGCTTTTGGCTGCCAAGCTTAAGGGACAACGTACTAAAACTAAAATCAAATCCATCGTCCACCCCCATACGAACGAACGACTGCACGACCCTAGGGACATAGCTAACGCGTTCAGCAGCTACTATGAATCCCTCTACAACTTGAAGGACTCTGTTCCCTCTCCCCCCACCTCCGACCATATAAAGCGGTTTCTAGATAGTATTTCACTACCTTCTCTTTCGCCCGCACAAACCACACAACTTAACGCCCCCTTCACAGTGGAAGAAGTTCAGGCAGCCATAGGGTCCTTACCGACTGGGAAATCCCCTGGCCCGGATGGTCTAGTAAACGACTACTACAAGAACATGACAGACATACTGGCGCCCCATCTGTGTGCGGTGTTCAATGCTGCCGCAGATACCTCAGCTTTCCCAACGGAGATGCTTGAAGCTACCATAGTGACCCTACCCAAACCAGGCAAAGACCCGTCAACCCCACAAAATTTTCGTCCCATCTCCTTGCTCAATTCTGATATTAAAATTTATGCCAAGGTGGTCGCTAACAGACTGATGCCACTGATGCCAAGCCTAATACACGAAGACCAATCGGGTTTCACGTTAGGTAGACAATCTGCTGACGCGACCAGAAGACTTATAGATGTTATCCACGCTGCACACTCCAATAGAATGCCTTCTCTGCTCCTATCTTTGGATGCAGAGAAGGCATTCGATAGAGTCCACTGGGGATATCTCCAGGAGGTTCTCCGCAGATTTGGTATAGATGGCAGAATGCATGCTGCTATCCTGGCGCTATACTCCCACCCGACGGCTCGAGTCCTGGTCGACACATCCCTCTCCTCACCTTTCCATATCACAAACGGCACACGGCAAGGGTGCCCCCTATCGCCCCTGGTTTTTAATTTAGCCATTGAGCCCCTGGCCCAAAAAATGCGTACAGACCCCTGCATCACCGGGATTCATGTGGGACCCCAGGAGCACCGCATCAGCTTGTTTGCTGATGATGTTATCCTGATGGTATCGAACCCAACATCATCCCTTCCACGAATAAAATCTATTCTGGCAGAATTCGGGGAAGTCTCGTTGTACAAAGTGAACGAGGCTAAATCGACTATGCTAGACATTGGTATAGATGGAGTAACTAGAAACCTTCTCACTAGATCGTTTCCATACAAATGGACGGACGACGGAGTTACTTACCTAGGCATAACCCTCACCAGATCCACCAACCTCCTATTCCAGGCAAATTTCCTTCCCTTCAAACTCCAGCTATCGAAAGAACTTCAGAATCTAGCGAAATTTGAGTTGACATGGTCGGGGCGACTAGCCGCCTTTAAGATGTGTACACTACCCAAACTGCTGTACCTTTTCAGGTCAATTCCCATCCCCATCCCCAGATCGTTCCTACTAGCTTTGCAGTCGATGGTGTCCCGCCACTTATGGCAGGGGAAACGTGCCCGTTGTGCGAGGGGGTTATTAATGAAGTCTAGAGAAGCAGGGGGAGCCTCTGTGCCCAACCTGGAAGAGTACTACCTGGCAACCGTCCTTTCGCAGCTTCGCACGTGGTTCCAGAGCTCCCCAGACACTGTCTGGGGGAAACTGGAACAACATCTAGCTCCTCGCGGAGACCTCGTCTCATGGCTCTGTAGTAGGCAAACTAGAGACAAGGTCCCGGCGTACTTGCCTCCGACCGTCAGAGCTTCGATCGCGGCATGGCTGCGACTGACACACTCGCGATGGAAATTCACCCCGCTCACGACTATTTCTCTACCTATACTTAGCCTCCTCCAGATAGTCCCAGACATGAATCTGGGTCAATGGACAGACCATGGAATCACCACTATTGACGCCCTGTATACTGATGGTATCCTTAAATCTTTCCCACAACTGTCTTCGGAGTTCCATATCCCCAAGACCGAATGGTATAGACATGTCCAAATCAAATCCTGCCTGCAGCGCAATCCCCAATTCAGGGCCAACATCCCGAAGAGAATTTGGGAATTCCTCACGTCTTCCTCTCAGAGGGCGAAGGGTATCTCCACCATCTATCCTATTTTAAGCGAAAAAGGCGTTTTCTCCAAGTCTCCTCCCCTGCTCAAATGGGAACGAGATTTGGGGGAGTCCTTCTCCCCTCAACAGTGGTCCAAGGCCCTTTCCCTGAGTAGTAAAGCCTCCTTGAGTGCCTCCATTAGAGAAATGCACCTTAAAATTCCACTTAGATGGTACCTCACACCTGACATAATAGCGAAGTTCCATAACGACACTCCTCCGACATGCTGGCGTTCCTGCGGCAAAATAGGCACTATAAAACATCTGTTGTGGGACTGCCCACCAATCCGCGCCCTCTGGTCTGAGGTTTTCCAGCTGCTAACCTCTATTACTCAGCTACCCCTGAACCCGACACCGGAACTGGGACTTTTGAACTTGACCATAGAGACTATCCCAAGACCGCTCCGTAAACTAGTACTGAACGTCCTATTTGCAACTAGACTGAGTATTACTAGAAAATGGAAGAATAGCCAACCCCCTTCCCTCCAGGACATCGTCCACACCACCCAACTGCACCACACGTACGAGTTGCTTGTAACCCCCAATTGTGAGTCTTACCGTAAGGAAAAGGACTTATGGTCCAACTGGGACCACTGGTATAATCTGAATATTTATGTGTAATTTGATTGACGGCCGCTAGATGGCGCACTCCCAATGTTATGTGATTTCCAATGGCATAGAGTGAAGTAGTCTTGCTCCAACCCCTCATTTGCTACCTGTTATGGCTGATGTAAGCTTTTCAATTTAAGGGATCCTGCTTTACGATTATTACCTGCTTGATGTCTCACAAAAGTTGTTACACGTATTATTATTATACATACCTGCTTATTGTTAAACCCTGTTGTTTGAAAAATTTTCAATAAAAAAGATTTGAAATGGAGAATGCCCATCTATTACTTTATTCAGATGTTGGTTATGAGGACCGCACTGTTGCAATTTGCAAACTTTGTCTCAAGCACATCAACGTTGCAAAAACACCAACCATTTGGGTACCACATGCCGTTGGCAAGTGCACCTGAAAGCCGCACAAAAGGGACACAATTCTGTTCCTCCTCCTAACTCACCTCAGTCTACCCCCGCTGTACCTCATGCCTTCAGGAATGTACCTGGAAATGCACATGGGGTCACTCTCTAGTGGGATGTTCGTGACTGGGCGAGGAGCTGTGGCCCTAGATGGAAGACCTCTTCTTTTGCATCTGGTCTTCCCCTCATCATGGTCTCAACTCTGGCCCCCAAGTCGCCTCATGGTGTAAGCTTATTCCTCTTGTGTGTAGGAATGCTGGGCTGTGTAGTCTTTCCCTAGGTATTAAAGTGTGTTGGGGTGTAAAAATCCCAAGATCCTTTGCTGCCGCAGCTTTGCCTAGTGATAGGCCCTCTCCTCCTGCCAATGAGGAAACAGGGGAAGTAGCAGAATGGGCAGTCGTGCCCCTACGAGTGCCGCTCGCTCACTGCACAGTGTGAGGAAAGGAGGGAGGTGGGAGAAATCCCCCAAAGCTACCAACAGGCTCTCAGTCCCTTCCAGTGAGCCTGTCAGCATGAGTGTGTTGGCGGGGCCAGCAGAAGGTGCAGGGCCCCGGGTGGGCTGAGCGCTACATATATATTTTAGAGGGATCACACAAAAAAAAAAGCATGGGATCCTCCACAAAATCCAAACCAGACCTTTATCTGAAAATTGTAGCCTGTGTTGCCATGAAAAGGAAGGAACAAGTGTGAGCCCCCACTTCCTGGGTGATAAGCATAGGTTCCCTTTAAATAGCAAGCCAGCAAAAACATTTCCCATACTCTAGTAGTGGAGGATGTACATCCTATAATGGTTAGAAATGCTTCACTAAACAGTACCTGATAGATGACACATTTCTCAAAAATGTAGCTATTCATAAGATTGATCTAACCATTTCCTGCCTCAACAGGTCTCTAATAGTGCTGCAACAGGTCTCTAATGGTGCTGGTCAAGGATGTTCTGGGTTTCAAAGATGCCACATGCAAAAGACATGAGGCTCTTTTCAAGGCCTCATTGACACTGGTGGTTACCTCCATAGTGACAGATGTTGCAACAGATGTCAGACACGTGCGGTGTGTACTACACACATGGTCCATATAACGAATTCATAGCTTCAGACACTGAAATTCTTCACTGCTTAGAAATCCTTCCCCACACCCTGAGATATTGCATGGATGGGCTTGCAGAAGCCGTGTTTCATATATGGCAGTTTTCGCTTGAGGACTTCAATTCCTTTAATAAGAAGGTAACTTAGGGCAAGAGCATCCTCTTGCCTAGTAAATGGAAGCCAAATGGAGTGTCAGTCCTTTCCTCATGCCCTCATGCTTTTCAATTTGCCATCCTTCCCACAGTGGGTGAGGTCTCTTCAAGTTGCCCTCCAGCAGATATTTTCTTTGGGTGTCATTGTTCCCATTTGGATAGAAGAGAGAATCCAGGGTTTCTATTGCAACTTGTTTGCAGTCTCAAGGCCCAAGATCTTAGATCTCAAGGGCCTCAACAAGTTTCTGCAGATCCAAAAATTCTGAATGGAATCAGCCAGATCTGTCATCACCTCCCAGCAGCAGGAGGACTTTCTGGCCTCAGTGGACATCAAGTGTCAGGAATATGGTACCATCCGTCAGAGTAGGACATGCTGTTTGGCTTACGCATGTGCCCATAGACATAGGCATGGAAAACAGATTGCTTGTTTGCCCACATGTAAGAGTATGTGTGCATGTAAATGTGCACTCATATGTGAGCGCACTGCTGACAAGCGGCCTATTTTAACCTGAATCCTGCACTAGTCCTGTCTACAGTATATGGTCTTCAGTCTTGTTCCCATGATTCAGTCTTGATGAGCATCTGTGATCCTGTTACCAACCCGGCTTCTTCTCTGACCTTGCTCTTGGGTAAACTTACCTGCTCATGTTTGTTGTCTGCCTCTGTTACTGTCTCCGACCTGGACTACTGTCCACACCTCTGCCTAGGGACTCTGCACCTCTCTGCCTAATTGTTGCTGACCTCTGACTGTTCCTAACTCTGATTTTGTGGCAATCCTAGTGTATGCCATCCACTGTACTTGGTGTTACCACAGTGCATCACCAGCTGTACCTTTGCTGGTCAGATACCAGCGTTTCTGTTTACAGCAGCTACACCTTGGTACTTGTGCCAATCTTCCACCCCTGCAGTTCTTGTCTCACTATGCAGGGATGCTGAGATGGGAACTACGCAAGAGGCCACCGTTGTCCTCCAAAGCTCCGCATACAGGTACGTGATATTTTAAGAATGCTTATTTGCATGTCTCCACATCTCCTGTTCGGGTACATCCAGCCTGTCAGATTTTTGTCATACGACTACTGCAGGCGGCTAGCAGTAAACATTGAGTTCTGCTGGCTGGGAAGGCTCCCTGTGCCCCCCCCCCCCCACCAGCAGAACACACTAGCACTGTGGGAGGCATTCCGACATCAACACTGACTGTGTTGATGGTTCAATCAAGAGATTTTCTTTCCCTCCACCCACGATAGAAGGGAAAAAAAACGCATAATCTATGGGCTGCCTCTCATCAAACTGTATCATCATGAGGACACTACTCTCGACAGCCAGTAGGCACATCGTCTTTCATGGGGCATTGTGGCTTTTATCAGTGCCAATTTGCTAAATGGCCTTGCGCCTGAACAACTAGTGACCATCATGCTCAAATATATTCTAAGAGCTACAATAACACCTGGAAAGGTATCAGCAAGCCCTTCATCATAAAATAAAATGGCCTGTTGAGATGGATGAAACATAACTGGAGCTTCCAAAGACCACAAACTGGACAATTTCCTCAACAAACACAATACTGAAGTCTCGTGGAAAATATGTTTAATTTTTTTTTATAAAGAGAGTCTGAGGCCCCCTCTGGCAGGGGGACCTGGGGCAATTTCCCCCTTTTAAATCCTGTACTGCAGTCAATATGTGGATAAACACAAATCCCAATTTGTATGAGTAAATGAAGCAACTAGACCTGTATATAGCCCTGTTTATAGCTTGATACAGTCTTAGCAATCCTAATTGGTTACAGTAGGTCTACTGTCGATACCCTGAAAAATAATATCGTAATGCTGAAACAATGGGTTTGTATACATAGTCTACAGAAGCTAAGCCATGTGTGCTCTGACACGTTTCATCCAGAGAGGGGCTTCTTTAAAGGGATATGCATCAGAGTACATGTGGACACGCTCCTGTAGACCAGGGAGGAACTACTACTGTGGCAGGCATCAATTTTTTATGTCTCCATGCATACATATTTTCAGCCCCAACTCATGCAAGAGGCGATATGATTACATGAAATACTTTGGTCAATTAATTCTTGGACATACTATTTATTCATTTATTTTTTTACAACACAGCTCATGATGTGATTATCTGCACACTGGAATTTGGACTGTACAGTGAAATGATAACAGCGGGAATTTGTACACACCAGGACAGTTACCCCTGGTGACCCTGCTACACAGGGTTGAGTTTTGAATTGACAACACAAATCCACTGCATTGACTTTTATGCTTTTACTCTGGTTGACACTTCAGTAGAAGTGATTTGACTATGGGAAGCTCTACAGTTACACCCTTGTGAGCACAAACTTTAGACTCGCTGGTCTGTACAGGGTTGGGAAAAATACTTTGTTGAAGCACATTTGCCACCAATTACAGCCTCAAGTCTTTTTGAGTATGATACTACAAGCTTGACACACCCATTTTTGGGCAGTTTCTTCCATTCTTCTCTGCAGGATCTCTCAAGCTTCATCAGGCTGGATGGGGAGCATCGGTGCACAACTATTTTCAGACCTCTTCATAGATGTTCATTAGGGTTCAAGTCTGGTCTCTGGCTGGGCCACTCAAGGACATTCACAGAGTTGTCCTGAACCCCACTCTTTTGTTATCTTGGCTGTGTGCTTAGGGTCGTTGTCCTGTTGGAAGATGAACCTTTGTCCCAGTCTGAGGTCCACAGTGCTTTGGAGCAGGTTTTCATCAAGGATGTCCCTGTACATTGCTGAAATTATTTTTCCCTCAATCCTGACTAGTTTCCATGTTCCTGCCGCTGAAAAACATCCCCACAGCATGATGCTGCCACCACCGTGCTTTTCTGTAGGGATGGTATTGGCCAGGTGATGAGTGGTGCCTGGTTTCCTCCAGACATGCTTGTCATTCAGGCAAATGAGTTCAATCTTTGTTTCATCATACCAAAATCTCATGGTCTTATAGTCCTTCAGGTGCCCTTTGGCAAACTCCAGGCAGGCTGTCATGTGCCTTTTACTGAGGAGGGGCTTCTGTCTGGCCACTCTACCATACAGGCCTGATTGGTGGAGTGCTGCAGAGATGGTTGTTCTTCTGGAAGGTTCTCCTTTCTCCACAGAGAAATGCTGGAGCTTTGTCAGAGTGACCATCAGGTTTTTAGTCACCTCCCTGACTAAGGTCCTTCTCCCCCAATCTCTCAGTCTTGCCAGGCAGACCACTCTAGGAAGTGTCCTGGTGTTTCTAAACCTCTTCCATTTACAGGTGATGGAGTCCACTGTGCTCATTGGGACCTTCAATGCTGCAGAAATTTTTCTGTACCCTTCCACAGATATGTGCCTCAATACAATCCTGTCTCAGGCGTCTACAGACAAGTCCTTGGACATCGTGGCTGGGTTTGTTCTCTGTCATGCACTGTTACCTGTGGGACTTTATATAGACAGGTGTGTGCCTTTCCAAATCATGTCCAGTCAACTGAATTTACCACAGGTGGACTTTAAACAAGTTGTTGAAACATCTCAAGAAAAGTCAGTGGAAACAGGATGCACCTGAGCTAAATTTTGAGTGTCATGGCAAAGACTGTAAATACCTAAGTAAATAGAGTTTGTTCATTTTTTATTTTTAACCACTTAAGCCCCGGAGGATTTGGCTGCTAAAGGACCAGGGTTTTTTTGCGATTTTTTACTGCGTGACTTTAACGGACAATTGCGCGGTCGTGCGACGCTGTACCTAAACGAATTTGACGTCCTTTTTTTCCCACAAACAGAGCTTTCTTTTGGTGGTATTTGATCACCTGTGCGATTTTTTGATCACGCGCTATAAACAAAAAAAGAGCGTACATTTTGCAAAAATAACAATATTTTTCACATTTTTTATATGAAATTCCCCCCAAAAAAAAGTAAAAATCAAAATTTTTTAACATTTTTCGGCCAATTTGTTTTATGCTACCTATGTTTGGTAAAAAAAATCGCAAAAAGCGTATTTTGATTGGTTTGCGCAAAAGTTATCGCGTTTACTAACAAAGGGAAAGATTTTTGTCATTTTTGGTGTTTTTTTTTTAACGCGTAATGGCGGCGATCTGCGATTTTTTTTTCGGTACTGCGACATTGCGGCGGACAGATCGGACCCTTGACTGACATTTTTGACACTTTTGGGGGTACCAGTGACATTACTGCAGTAATCAGTGCTATACATATGCACTGTTACTGCAAAAATGACACTGGCAGGGAAGGGGTTAACTTTATTGGACAGGGAGGGGTTAAGTGTGTCCTAGGGGCGTGATTCTAACTGTGTAGGGACATTCCTATTGGTGTAAAAGCAATGATCAACCGTTCTACATAGTAGAACGGACAGATCTTCACTTTTACACAGGGAGAACTGACAGGCAGCTTGTTTACACAAGCTGCTCTGTCTTTCTCACTTCACAGGAGCGATCGCAGTGTGACTGGCGGACATCGAGTCCGCCGGTCACACGCACTGACTTGTCTGTGAACGAGCCGCGGCGGGCGCGCGCCCGCCCGCGATAGGCTCGCAAGTCAGTGACAGGCGAGTGACGTACCGATACGTCACTCTGCCTGGCCGGGGCTGACCGCCGCAGTATATAGTCGTGCGGCGGTCGGCAACCGGTTAATAAATTTGCAAAGATTTTAAACAAACTTATTTAACGTTGTCATTATGGGGTATTGTTTGTAGAATTTTGAGGAAAATAATGAATTTAATCCATTATGGAATAAGGCTATAACATAACAAAATGTGGAAAAAGTAAAGTGCTGTGAATACTTTCCGGATGCACTGTATATGCTTCTGAACAAAGCATTATCATAAAGCTACAGTCACAATAAATTGGAATTATAACTTGCACGGAATCTGCCCAACTCAACCTTTTTAGGGATGGGTAAGTGAATGCGTTACTCTCTTGTCAACAATCTGTTTATGTACAGTTTAAGAAGATTACAAAACATGCAGAATAGAATAAGAACTAGGGATGAGCCAAATGTACCTAGGTTTGATTTGAGGTGGATTCAGTAATGTTAAAGTCATGCACTATTTAAAGAATTCCAGTGGAGAAGGTTGGACCAATGTAACTATGTAAAAATATACCATACTTTAAAGTTCTCTTTTAACCACTTCCATACAGAGCAGTTACACTCTCACACTTTGAATGACAATTGCTCAGTCATGCTACACTGTGTCACGACTCGACCACGCCCACGCGACTAGCTAACCGAGCCATGGTTTCGTGACTGGGATTTATAAGGGAATAAGGCAAATTCCTACTGAGTAATAAGATTGACTGCGATACTTTCACAGCCTGCACTGCCTTTGGTCACCACTAGAGGGAGACTCCACTCCAATCCAGCTGGCTGACCACACACAGGCAGATACAAATCTTACATACAATCTGGTGCACTCTAAGGGTTGGGGAGCAGTCTAGCAGTTACCACACACTACTAGGATTCCTCCAGCTATCCTACAAGCTATAACCCCTGTGTTAATCACTCTTGCCACTGTCCCCACACACCACAAACGATAGCCTGCCACCACCCAACAGTTTGTCCGCAGACTGGTCTGCTGGGACACCACACAGACACAGATCTCTGTCTGGTTTACAATCTGCATGCAATCTGCCAACACACAGTGCAATTGCATACAGATTGGCATGTAGCGTAGACCAAGCAATTAGGCACTAAAATGCAAAAAGCTCTCTAGAGATATGAGCCCTAGCTTAATACACAGAAGTCACTTATTAATTTTATAATTTAATATCCCGAAAGTGGGCAGTGCATAAAAAATATATACAAAGCAAAAGCAGTTACAAAAATACAAAAAAAGATAAAAAGACACACAATTGGCAATTTGCTATGAAAATAAAAAGGAATAAAACAGAAATAAACTTTACCGAAGCTTATCCCGTTGGCAGAAGCATACCGGAAATCGTGCGGGAACTCCCCAGTTCAGAACTGGCTTCAAGGAAGAACAATGTGCAAATCTCAGGTTTCCCAATTTATTGGAATTTTGATGTGGGCTAGACTTTAGCCCTTGACCAATCAACCCCAGGGGGTGTCCCCGGCTCAGCCCACACGATGTTCTGTGTTCTGAACTGACCAGAGTTGAATTGGCCCAGAACGGCGCTGACTGCTGGGTCAGGGATAGGAGTTCTGACACCAGCGCATCCGTCTGATCGCGATAGTACCAAACACTGCTTGCCTGTCGCAATCAGGCACCATACAACGGTTTTGTGCAATTCTCCAGGACCCCACACATGCCACAGACACAGATTTACATGTACTTGTAGCCCCACACGTGAGCCACAAGAAGGAATTATTTTAATCTCTCTGCCACTAATATTTTAACTTTTATGAGAGATGAAATACATTCCTTTGATCTGATGATATCAATCCATGCTTGTAGACTGTTAGGAGCCTTCCACCGCCCCCTGCTGATTTCCACAGCCAAAATGACTAGCAGTCTTCTTTTGAAGCTCCCGGGTGGTGACAATTCCTGTTCATTTGTATGGGAGGCTTCATTGGCATGTAGGTGTCAACTCTATCTTAGAGAATGGCCCATGTCTTTTGTAAAGCAAACACCCCAAAGTATATTCTATGAGGCATTATGGGTCATTTGAACATGTCATTTTTTTCCACAAGTTTTTGGAAAATGTGGGAAAAAATGAAAACCTTTTTTTTTTACACAAAGTTGTCAATTTATAGGATATTTCTAAATCATAGCATGTACATAACAAAAATTATACCCCAAAATACATTCTGCTACTCCTTCTGAGTATGGCAATACCACATGTGTGAGGCTTTTACACAGCCTGGCCCACATAAAGAGACTCAACATCCAAGTAGCACCTTCAGGCGTTCTAGGAGCATAAATACACATATAACTTTCTGACTACCTATCACACTTTTGAAGGCCTTAGAGCACCAAGACAATGGAAAAGCCCACAAAATGACCCCATTTTGGAAAGCAAACACTCCAACGTTTATTCTATTATGCATTATGGGTCTTTTGAACATGTCATTTTTTTCCACAAGTTTTTGGAAAAAGTGGGAAAAAAATGAAAACCTTTTTTTTTTACACAAAGTTGTCAATTTATAGGATATTTCTAACACATAGCATGTAAATAGCAAAAATGACACCCCAAAATACATTCTGATACTCCTCCTGAGTATGGCGATACCACATGTGTGAGACTTTTACACAGCCTGGCCACATAAATAGACTCCACATCCAAGTAGCACCTTCAGGCGTTCTAGGAGCATAAATTACACACATCATTTTCAGACTACCTATCACACTTCTGAAGGTCCTAGAGCACCAAGACAATGGAAACGCCCACAAAATCACTCCATTTTGGAAAGAAAACACTCAAACGTATATTCTATGAGGCATTATGGGTCTTTTGAACATGTCATTTTTTTCCACAAGTTTTTGGAATATGTGGGAAAAAAATGAAAACCTTTTTTTTTTTTTACACAAAGTTGTCAATTTATAGGATATTTCTAACACATAGCATGTAAATAGCAAAAATGACACCCCAAAATACATTCTGATACTCCTCCTGAGTATGGCGATAGCACATGTGGGAGACTTTTACACAGCCTGGCCACATAAAGAGATTTCACATCCAAGTAGCACCTTCAGGCGTTCTAGGAGCATAAATTACACACATCATTTTCGGACTACCTATCACACTTCTGAAGGCCCTAGAGCACCAAGACAATGGAAAAGCCCACAAAATGACCCCATTTTGGAAAGCAAACACTCCAACGTTTATTCTATTATGCATTATGGGTCTTTTGAACATGTCATTTTTTTCCACAAGTTTTTGGAAAAAGTGGGAAAAAAATGAAAACCTTTTTTTTTTACACAAAGTTGTCAATTTATAGGATATTTCTAACACATAGCATGTAAATAGCAAAAATGACACCCCAAAATACATTCTGATACTCCTCCTGAGTATGGCGATACCACATGTGTGAGACTTTTACACAGCCTGGCCACATAAATAGACTCCACATCCAAGTAGCACCTTCAGGCGTTCTAGGAGCATAAATTACACACATCATTTTCAGACTACCTATCACACTTCTGAAGGTCCTAGAGCACCAAGACAATGGAAACGCCCACAAAATGACCCCATTTTGGAAAGAAAACACTCAAACGTATATTCTATGAGGCATTATGGGTCTTTTGAACATGTCATTTTTTTCCACAAGTTTTTGGAATATGTGGGAAAAAAATGAAAACCTTTTTTTTTTTTACACAAAGTTGTCAATTTATAGGATATTTCTAAATCATAGCATGTACATAACAAAAATTATACCCCAAAATACATTCAGCTACTCCTTCTGAGTATGGCAATACCACATGTGTGAGGCTTTTACACAGCCTGGCCCACATAAAGAGACTCAACATCCAAGTAGCACCTTCAGGCGTTCTAGGAGCATAAATACACATATAACTTTCTGACTACCTATCACACTTTTGAAGGCCTTAGAGCACCAAGACAATGGAAAAGCCCACAAAATGACCCCATTTTGGAAAGCAAACACTCCAACGTTTATTCTATTATGCATTATGGGTCTTTTAAACATGTCATTTTTTTCCACAAGTTTTTGGAAAAAATGGGAAAAAAATGAAAACCTTTTTTTTTTACACAAAGTTGTCAATTTATAGGATATTTCTAACACATAGCATGTAAATAGCAAAAATGACACCCCAAAATACATTCTGATACTCCTCCTGAGTATGGCGATACCACATGTGTGAGACTTTTACACAGCCTGGCCACATAAATAGACTCCACATCCAAGTAGCACCTTCAGGCGTTCTAGGAGCATAAATTACACACATCATTTTCAGACTACCTATCACACTTCTGAAGGTCCTAGAGCACCAAGACAATGGAAACGCCCACAAAATCACTCCATTTTGGAAAGAAAACACTCAAACGTATATTCTATGAGGCATTATGGGTCTTTTGAACATGTCATTTTTTTCCACAAGTTTTTGGAATATGTGGGAAAAAAATGAAAACCTTTTTTTTTTTTTTTTTTACACAAAGTTGTCAATTTATAGGATATTTCTAACACATAGCATGTAAATAGCAAAAATGACACCCCAAAATACATTCTGATACTCCTCCTAAGTATGGCGATAGCACATGTGGGAGACTTTTACACAGCCTGGCCACATAAAGAGATTTCACATCCAAGTAGCACCTTCAGGCGTTCTAGGAGCATAAATTACACACATCATTTTCGGACTACCTATCACACTTCTGAAGGCCCTAGAGCACCAAGACAATGGAAATGCCCACAAAATGACCCCATTTTGGAAAGCAAACACTCCAACGTATATTCTATGAGGCATTATGGGTCTTTTGAACGTGTAATTTTTTTCCCACAAGTTTTTGGAAAATGTGGGGAAAAAATGAAAACTTTTTTTTTTACACAAAGTTGTCAATTTATAGGATATTCCTAACACATAGCATGTAAATAGCAAAAATTACACCACAAAATACATTCTGCTACTCCTCCTGAGTATGGCAAAACCACATGTGTGAGATTTTTTTTCACAGCCTGGCCACATAAATAGACCCCACATCCAAGTAGGACCTTCAGGCGTTCTAGGAGCATAAATTACACATATAATTTCCTGACTACCTATCACACTTTTGAAGGCCCTGGAGCACCAAAACAATGGAAACGCCCACAAAATGACCCAATTTTGAAAAGAAAACACTCCATCGTCTATTCTATGAGCCATTATGGGTCTTTTGAATGTGTCATTTTTTTCCACAAGTCTTTGGAAAATGTGGAAAAACAAAATGAAAACTTTTTTTTTTTTTACACAAAGTTGTCAATTTATAGGATATTCCTAACACATAGCATGTACACAGCAAAAATGACACCCCAAAATAAATTCTGCCACTCCTCCTGAGTTTGGCAATACCACATGTGTGAGACTTTTTCCACAGCCTAGCCATATAGAGGGGCCCAACATCCAAGGAGCACCATCATGCGTCCTATGGACATAAATCACACACATAAATTCCTGACAACCTATCACATTGTTGAAGGCCTCTAACACATAGCATAATACATACCAAAATACACTCTGCTGAGCAAAGGATAAGCAAAATATTACCTGTGGTTTTAGCAGTGCAGTGGTCCAGGCAGCAGGCAGGAACGTAGACAGCGACAGTGAAAGAATTGTCCAGGCAGCAGGCAGGAATACTGTCCATAGTCAGTACAGGAAGAGATATTGTCAGCACAGCCAAAGCATTGGTCCAGGTAGTAGGCAGGGATATGGTCAGCAGCAGCAAAAGGATTGTCCATGCAGCAGGCAGGAATACTGTTCATAATTAGTACAGGCAGCAGGCAGAGATATGGTAAGTACAGCCCAAGTATTGGTCCAGGCAACAGACACATGTTCCATAAAAAGTCCTGGGTCAGTGCAGGCAGGGATATTATCAGCACAGCCAAAGTATTGGTCCAGGCAGCAGGCAGGACCATCAAGCTTAGGGCCTTGGTCGGGAAAGAATGGGGACAGCGGTAGAGGCTTCTCCCACCCAAATCGCTTTGAAGCCCCCGGACTCCAGACCATGTTCTCAGATTACAAACCCAGAGAAAACCAAAAACTGGTTTTCTCATATCAGAACACTATATTCTGAAGCCCCTCACAAAAGTGAGACCCCTGTGTCATTTTGAATCCCACTACTACAGTAGCAGGGCGAAAGATCAGTCTAAGTGGCAGGCAAAAAACATGGTCATAACAGGCCGAGGTCAGTGCAGGTAAAAGGCAGAAATAGACGGTAGGCTAAGGCATAATCGATAAACAGTCCAGGGTCAGTTCTCGTGAAAGGCACAAACATGGCGGATAAACAATGCAGACGGCAGGCAGAGGCATAGTCGATATACAGGCAAGGGTCGGTTCACATGGAAGGCAGTGATATGGTTGGTTGAGGCAGCAGGAAAATATTCAGCACAAATTTGAAAAAGGGGAAATGTGATTGAAATATGGGCTAAAAGTTTAGGGCAGTGTGATAGATTTTGAAGCAATCTCTGATGCATAGGCCAGGTTGGGAGGGACATTGTTTACAATGAAAACTGGTGTCTTTCCTAACTCCTTTTTGCTACACACCGACACCTTTTTGGCGTCTTCTTCCGGTCTCTGATGGTGGGATATGGTAAGGGAAATGGCACTCATGAAGTCTGCTGACACAATCGGAACGAATGCTTTCTGGGGGATCCTTGCAGGTAAATCAGGGCAGTGGCAATATCTTCAATAAACTGGAGGAAGGGGATTGGTGTTATTGTTGATTTTTGATAGGTGACAAATATGGCCAAATGGAAAACGTAAACTGCAACTTTTTTGTACCAAAAGAGGGACTTTAGTTTCTGGAGATAGGGCTGCAGCATTTGATCATTTAAATCAACCCCCCCATGTACTTATTGTACTCGTGGATACAACAAGGCTTTCAAACGGGACCGCATCTTCTTCGAAGTTCCACTGAGGTGTCATCGTGGATGGTGGACATAATGTAAACGTCCTTACTATCCCTCCACTTCAAAGCCAACACTTCCTCGTTCCTAAGGCTTGCAGATTCCCCATTTTGTAATGGAGTGGTGACAAGACGCTGCGGGAAGCCCTTCCGTTTTTTTCTTACTGTACCGCAGGCCAAGGTTTTTTTCAGGTACAGGTGGCAGAAAAGGGGCAAACTGGTGTAATAGTTGTCCATATTATTGTGGTACCCCTTTTGCATCAGTGGGAAGGCTAGGTCCCAGACAATCTGCCCACTTATTCCCATGTACGTTGGGCTGGAGCTCGGAGTCTCTGCCTTTGTACACGAGAAAGGCATACACATGCCCAGTTTTGCTTTCACATAGCTTGTTTAGCTTTAAGCCGTACCTAGCCCTCTTGCTGGGAATGTACTGCTTAAATCCCAGCCGGACTGTGAAATGGACCAGTGATTCATCCACAGCGATGCTTTGGTCAGGGACATAAACTTTGGGAAACCGTCTAGAAAAGAAATCAATTAGAGGGCGAATTTTATTGAGTTTATCAAAATTGGGATCACCTCGGGGAGGGCACTGCGAATTATCGTTGAAATGTAGGAAGCACATTATAATATCATAGCGGGACCCAAATAAAGTGGCATATGGTGGATGGGTTTGGTGGACCAATAGGAATGCAACTTGTTTTATTTTGTAATCCCCATATTGATGGTAAGGCCCAAAAACACTTTTAGCTCTTCTAATGTTAGTGTTCTCCATTCAAAAGGATGGGCATGATATGAGGTGGGGTTGTTCTCTATGAACTGTTGGGCAAAAATATTTGTTTGGTCCACGATGCCTTGAAGGAACTCAATAGGGAAAAATAAATTTAAAAAATCAATCAGAAGAAAATTTTCGGTGTTGACCTGCAAACCTGGCTGTGCTGTGAAGGGGGGGTTGTAGCTGACCCAGAGCTAGAAGGCAGCCACAATGGGTTTGCCAAGGCATCCGGAAGCTGCATTTGGGCTCTGCTTCTTTGGGGCAGGTGTGAAATTCCAGCGCTTGTACTGGGCATTTCCTCCTGGGGTCTAGCGCCGTTGGAGTTTGCCGATTGGCCATTGGTGCTGCTGGTGTCTGCCTGGTTTTCAGTGCGGCGTCTTTTAGGCCGAACTTTTTCCTCCTCCGATTCAGTTCCCAATGTAAAGCCTTCAAAGGGCTAAAATTCTGAACCAGATTCAGAATTGGTTTCGGCATCGGACAGTGAGAGCTCCCCGCTGCTCTCATCCATCAGGGTTAATAATTGATAGGCCTCTTCGGCAGTGAAAACTTTTTTGGGCTTGGACATGGTGGCTGTATGAAGGTTAACAGATATTTGGGTACTTTGCTGGGCAGGTGACAAGTACTCTGGTACTGATAAACAGGTGGCAGGTACTCGGGTACTCCGATAGGCAGGTGACAGGTACTCGGGCACTCTGATGGGCAGGTGACAGGCAGGTGATAGGTACTTGGGTACTAATGAGCAGGCGGCAAGTACTCGGGTACTTCAGGCGGCAGGTACTCTGATGATCAGGTAAAAGGTACTCGGGTACTCTGATGGGTAGGTGACAGGTACTCGGGTACTCTGATGGGTAGGTGACAGGTAGAGTTGAGCGAACCCGGACTGTATTGTTCGGGATCGTACTGGACTTTTGGGTATTCGGTACCCGGACACGGACCCAAACATTTCACTGTATGTTCGGGGTACTGTGTTTTTCGGTAATGTTTTGGCGCTGTTTTAATGGCATGGTTTCAACAGGTGCAAGGCAGCCAATCAGCAAGCGTTTAACTAGTGTGCCCTTAGAAGCCATCACAGCCATGCCTACTAATGGCCTGGCTGTGATTGGCCAGTGCAGCATGTGACCCAGACACTATATAAGCTGGAGTCACATAGCGCCGCACGCCACTCTGCTATAACTATACTTCCTGATTCCTGATGCTGCTGCGAGGGAGAGATAGGAGATTATTGTAGGGGCAGGCTGGAGATTACTTTGAGGGAAAGAATAGGAAGAATCTTCTTTAATCAGACCGCGATCTACATTGATTTTATTGTGTGGGGGTGCAGTGCACGATCTTTTTGCCCGGAGGGAGAGATAGGAGATTATTGTAGGGTCAGGCTGGAGATTGCTTTGAGGGAAAGAATAGGAAGAATCTTCTTTAATCAGACAGCGATCTACATTAATTGTATTGTGTGGGGGTGCAGTGCACGATCTTTATGCCCTGACCTGAGCCCAGTGAAGAGTAGGAGGGAGAAAAACACCGCGTGCGGTGTGTAGCGGCCATTTAATGCAAGCTCAGTGCATATGTGTCTGCTTAATCTGCATTTAAAAAAGAAAAAAAAAAAATTTCCTTCATATTTTACTTAGACGTACATTGTTTAGACAGACACTGCTTTTTCTAATCTGCTCTTCAAAAAGCACCAATGCAAGGGAAAAAATATTATTTTTCAGTATTTAGGGAAGAAAAAATATTTTTCAGTTTTTTCATTCAAATGTTTTTTTTTTTATTCAATAGCGGAATAGAACAACAAGAGCATCCAACCTGTTAGGCGTGCGGTGTGTAGCGGCCATGTAATGCAAGCTCAGTGCATATGTGTCTGCTTAATCTGCATGTAAAAAAGAAAAAAACTTTTTTCCTTCATATTTTACTTTGACATACATTGTTTAGATGGACACTGCTTTTTCGAATCTGCTCTTCAATAAGAACCAATGTAAGGGAAAAATGATTATTTTTCAGTATTTAGGGGAAAAAAATATTTTTCAGTTTTTAGAGTAAGGAGCATGTCTTCGATGAGAGAGACAGAGACAGGTTGGTCCCCAGAAGGAAAGGTAGCGAAAGGGTCTGGAGCAGCCTGGGAGACAGTCAGTGGAGCAGAGGTAGACAAGGAGGTATGCATACCTGGGTGTTGCAGAGGTCTAGGAGGGGAGGCCGTCCTGGGTCTATTCTTGACCGGGCTCCTGGAAGATGGGGACAGAGGAGGAGAAGGCGGTGATGTGGAGCCAGATGATGTCCCACTATCAGGGTTTGCCACCATCCGTGCAGGGTGAGAGGAGGATGTCAGCAGCTGCTGCAGGCTCTACAAGTTGCGGCTCGTGGAATGGCGCGGTCCGCCGCCGCCATCTTTCTGGAGACCAGGGGCAGCGTGGAGGAAGAAGCCCTTAAGCTTATTAAGCTGGCTGGGGGCTTTCTTGCGGCAGGTCATCGGCTCTGCGGAGCTCGGGAGGCCGGCTGACTCAATGCGGGGTTCCGGCAGTCAGTTGTTAGCCGTAGGTGCGGGCAGTGTCCGTGGTGGCTAGCGGAGCGGGAGCTCTAAGCGTCCATTCACTCCGGCGGAAGCCACGCCCTCTCAATATTTTTCAGTTTTTCATTCAAATGTTTTTTTTATTCAATAGCAGAATAGAACAACAACAGAATCCAACCTGTTAGGCGTGCGAGGTGTAGCGGACATGAAATGCAAGCTCAGTGCATATGTGTCTGCTTAATCTGCATGTAAAAAAGAAAAAAACTTTTTTCCTCCATATTTTACTTTGACATACATTGTTTAGACAGACACTGCTTTTTCTAATCTGCTCTTCAAAAGGCACCAATGTAAGAGAAAAATTATTATTTTTCAGTATTTAGGGAAAAAAAATATTTTTTAGTTTAGTTAGTTAGTTTTTCATTCATAATTTACTGTGACACTGTCATACAGCGTTTAGACACTGCTGTTCAAATCTGCTCTTCAAAAATCACCAATTAAAGGGAAAAATAGAAAATTTTGATTCATACATTACAGTGAGATACACCCATTGGATACTGCTGTTGTATTCCGCTTTGCAATAAAAACCCATTTAGGGGAAAAAAATTTAATTGCGGCCTAGTCTGCATATGTTACAGTGAGCTACACCCATTGGATACTGTTGTTGTATTCCGCTTATCAATAAAAACCCATTTACGGAAAAAAAATTAAATTGCGGCCTAGTCTGCATATGTTACTGTGAGATACACCCTTTGGATACTGTTGTTGTATTCCGCTTATCAATAAAAACCCATTTAGGGAAAAAATTTAATTGCGGCCTAGTCTGCATATGTTACTGTGAGATACACCCTTTGGATACTGTTGATGTATTCTGCTTATCAATAAAAACCCATATAGGGGGAAAAAATGTAATTGCGGCCTAGTCTGCATATGTTACTGTGAGATACACCCTTTGGATACTGTTGTTCTATTCCGCTATTCAATAAATACCCATTTAGGGAAAAAAATTAAATTGCGACCTAGTCTGCATATGTTACTGTGAGATACACCCTTTGGATACTGTTGTTCTATTCCGCTATTCAATAAACACCCATTTAGGGAAAAAATATTAAATTGCAGCCTAGTCTGTATCTGTACGTGTGATATACACCCTTTAGATACTGTTGTTCTATTCCGTTATTCAATAAACACCCATTTAGGGGGGAAAAAAAAATTGCGGCCTAGTCTGCATATGTTACAGTGAGATACACCCATTGGATACTGTTGTTGTATTCCGCTTATCAATAAAAACCCATTTTAGGGGGGGGGGGGAATTGCGGCCTAGTCTGTATATGTTACAGCGCAACAAGGCACACAGGTCTCGCATGGAGGCCCAGTTTTTGGTGGTGCAGTGGTGCTGTTCTGCAGAGCGACTCACGCGTGCGTGCTGCACCTGAGACTCCACTATGGCCTGCTGCTGTGCGCTCTGGCCAGCATGTGCAAGGTGGAGTTCCACCTTAATGGGCACGTCACATATGAGGCGGTGAGCAGGAAGGCTGAAGTTACGCTGCAGCGTGACAGGCGAGCAGCAGCAGGGTGGGAACGCCGAAAGTGCACACAGACGGCCCGCACTTTCTGCAGCAGCTCTGACATATCGGGGTAATTTCTAAGGAACCTCTGCACCACCAAACTCAGCAAATACACCAAGCAAGGGATGTGTGTCAAACCGGCTAGGCCCAGAGCTGCTACGAGATTATCGCACACCACCAGGCAGGGCTTCAGGCTCACTGGCAGCAACCACTCATCAGTCTGCTGTTGAATGCCCCTCCACAACTCCTGCGTGGTGTGTGGTTTTTCCCCCAAACAGGCAATTTTTAAAACTGCCTGCTGTTGTTTACCCCTGGCTGTGCTGAAGTTGGTGGTGAAGGTGTTAGGCTGACCGGATGAGGATGAGGAAGCGGAGTAGGAGGAGTTAGGAACAGGAGGCAAACTGAAGCGCCCTGCAATCCTCTGTGGTGGAAGGACATGCGCCAAACTGCTATCCGCCTCAGGCCCAGCTGCACACTGCATTTACCCAGTGTGCTGTTAGGGAGATAACATCCCTGACCGTGCTTACTAGTCCACGTATCCGTAGTTAGGTGGACCTTGCCACAGATGGCGTTGCGCAGTGCACACTAGATTTTGTCACCCACTTGGTTGTGCAGGGAAGGGATGGCTTGCCTGGAAAAGTAGTGGTGGCTGAGCACGACATGCTGTGGGACAGCCACCGCCATAAGGCTTTTAAAACTCTGCATCTCCACCAGACGGAATGACAGCATTTCGGAGGCCAGGAATTTTGATATGCTGGCATTCAGGGCCAGGGATCGCGGGTGGGTGGGGGGTACTTCCTCTTCCACTCCAGTGTTTGGGAAATAGAAAGCTAAACGTTTCCACGGGACATTGTGGATATGGTTGTTGGTGACCCAGGTGGTGGTGTTGCTGGCAGATCCTCTGTTTGCGGGGTGGCAGGTGCCAATCTCACTACAGAGGTGGATGAAGAGGCCAAGACTGCAGCAGAAGAGGAAGCAGAAGGAGCCAGAGACCTTTCTTGGTTTTTGAGGTGTCTACTCCACTGCAGCTCGTGCTTTGCACTTAGATGCCTGGTCATGCAGGTTGTGCTCAGGTTAAGAAGGTTTATGCCTCGCTTCAGGCTCTGATTGCAAAGCGTGCAAACCACTCGTGTCCTGTCATCATCATATTGTCTGAAGAACTGCCATGCTAGGGAACTCCTTTGAGCTGGCTTTGGTGTGGTCGGTCCCTTGCTGCGTTAGGCAGTAGCAGGCGTAGTGTCTAGGGCACAGCCGCTCCACTTTTGCACTCTGCTCCCTCTTCTGCTGTGCTGGTGGCTCTGTGTGACCACCGCCTCTTCCTCCAAACCACTCAGGTCACCTGCATGACGTTCATTCCATGTGGGGTCGAGGACGTCCTCATCCTCCACATCATCTTCCATGCAGTCTTTCCCTGCAACCCTTGTCGGTCTCCACAATTCGGAATTCCGCAGAAGTTGGCACCTGTACTCATCTTTAGACATAAGTGGTTGGGCATCGGTGCACTCAATCTCTTCCACTTCTGGGGCAGGGCTAGGTGGATGGCCCTGGGAAACCATGCTAACAGAATCAATAAAAAGAAGAGACTGCTGCATGACTTGGGGCTCAGACTGCTTGGCTGATTTGCAAGGGGCCGAGGTGAAAGATTGATGGACATCAGCTGCAGCGGGCAACTCTGACCTTTCAGCAGAAGACTGGGTGGGAGACAATGTGATGGAACTGGAGGCACTGTCAGCAACCCAATCTACTATCGCCTGTACTTGTTCTGGCCTCAACATTTGTAGAGGCGCATTAGGCCCTGCCAAATACTGCTGTAAGGTTATGTCGCCTACTCGCAGCTGAGAAAGGTGTTTCACTTGTGCGTGTAGCTGCCACAGATTGACCACGTCCTCTCCTTGCAACAGGAGCTCCACCAGCAGCACCACGACCTAGCACTAACATGGTGGAGCAGTATGTGTGCACACGCCTAGACGTACTGAATGACGGGTCTGCCCCCTTCAACATCTGGGTCTCCAAATTGGGCACATGGCCTGAGCTTGCCCTTTACGCCTTGGAGGTGCTGGCCTGCCCTGCAGCCAGTGTATTATCTGAACGTGTATTTAGCACGGCTGGGGGCATTATCACAGACAAGTGCAGCCCCCTGTCCAGAGCCAATGTGGACAAGCTCACGTTCATTAAAATGAACCAGGCATGGATCCCACAGGACTTGTCCGTACCTTGTGCAGAATAGACGTGTATACCGGCCTTATCCAGCCATTGTTGTATTTGATATTTCTAACTCTTTTGGCGTGTACCCTAACTTAAAAAGAAATAAAATTAACAAAAACCAGTGTTGGCTACCTTGTCCTCCTCCACCGCCGCTTCCACCTACACCACCACATCCACTGCCACTGGCCATATTCGGGCAATGATGTCACCACTATACCGGACCTCCCCTCCCCATTTATATGGTTGATGACAGCTTTTGTTTTAAATTTTTTATTAAAGAAATCAAATATTACAAGATACAGAATGCAAAGTTAGAAACTTACAATCGGTAATAAAAACAAGTTTATGGCATGTAGTTATTGAATAACATCTGGAGATCACAGTACACGTATGAACGGTATATGGATATCCCGGTCTGAACTAACAGGGCGAGGAGAGGCTAAAGGTTATTGGGTAATCTCAGCGCAGACCTGAGTATCAAACATAGCGATTTATCTTGCATAGGCATCTTAGAATGAACTTGGGAGGTCGGGGGGGGGGAGGGGAGTTATGAAAGTGAGATTGGAAGGGACTCAGATGAGCTCCGAGTATACAAGGTTTGGAGCTTGTATCTTCTCTTGTAAAGATTATTAGAGTAGTATGAGAATATGTCCTATAGACTAGCACATAGATTAACATTGGGTGGAGTGAAGGGAAGGTATAAAGTTGGCCTCGAGAGAATAGCTAAGCTGTATCTGTATTGTGTAGGTAAGTATGTAGCAAAATAATTTAGGGGAAAGGGTTGGGGGTGGGGGGTAGGATTAAGGGGGGAGATGGGAGATAGAGATAAGATAAGTTATCAAGGTTCTCCTGTCCTCTCTCAAGCCTACCAGTATTGTCAGAAACTATGGAGGGACTAGTAAAGGGGGTTAGACCGATCAATTCATCAAGGTAGTAAATTCAGCAGAGTTTGTAAAGTGTATCCAGCAAGACCAGCATGAGATAAAGAGTTGTGGGGTATCATGTGAGATGTGGATGAGCTCTTCCATCTCAGCAATCTTGTTCACACTCCTCAGCCATTCCTTAACTGTTGGGGGGAGAGGAGAGTTCCAGTGTCTTGGCAGGCAGCGTTTGGCTGCATTGATCATGTGTATAGCTACTGATTTTGTGATATTGTTTATAAGGTATATATGATATATGTAGTAGAAATATGGCTGGATCCAGATTTAGGTCTAAAACTGTTATGGAGGAGGTGATTCGATTGACTGATTGCCAGAAGGGCTGAACTTTTGGGCAAGACCACCAAATGTGTAGCATTGTCCCCTTATCTGATTGACATCTCCAGCAGGTATTTGAGGCGTTAGGATACATTTTATGCAGGAGGTCAAGTGTACAATACCAGCGAGATTGTATTTTAAATCCGTTTACTTGTGTGGAAACGATCAGGGAGCCTTTGTTGATATTGGCGTAGATGGTTCCCGGCTGATGACAGCTTTCATTCAGCTTGTGGTATTGTCGGGTTAGGTTGTGTTTTTTTTTTTCTGCAAGTAAAAAACAAAAATGGAAGTTCCCCTTGGGGTGGGACTTTTAAGGCACAAAAATGGATACAAAAGATATAATAATGATACATTTTATTGAAAAATAATGATAACATATACAAATACAAATTTAAACGGTTAAAAACAATTGGCAAGCTTGGTATAATCCATACAGTCAAATGGACAGAAAGATACCGCTCTATTGAGGTATGTGCCCAACGTGTTTCAAAGATATAAGTCACAACTCCTTCTTCAGGGGCAACCTTAAAGCAGCGGTCTGTAAATGATCAACCATATGGGTAATTAATATATTTGAAAAATATTTGCAAATATGTAGTTTATACAGAAAGTCATGTAATACTGTATTGGACATTCAATGCAGATTAAATTCATCCAGATGAAATGTCCATATATCAAAGATACAAGGGCAAAAAGAACACTTACAGAGTCTGCCGTGTAACTGTTTAGGATATATGCCTGCCAATTAAGTTAAAAACAGATGGCTGGGTGGGTCTCATCGCTGCATTTGAGTGCGTCTTTTGGGAAAGTTGATGATTTGAAAAATAGAAGTATTTATAAAAGCATCCTCCAGTTGAGTGCGCCCATCAGCTGTAAGGCTGACTGGGGGCAGCTGAAATCCACAAAGCAAGGGAAATCTGCCAGGTGAGGAGAAAGAGAATAAAATTTGTGGGATTTTGTAGATAGAGTTGTTTTTATAGAACATCAGCTGATTGCCCTGCTGAAAATCAAATCTGCCGCAATATGCTGCACATGCCTTTTCAACTGTAAAAAGAGATCATATAAAGGATAGCTAGTCCTTGGTCATAATTGTCTCTAGTGTATGGTGTTAGATATCAATGAAAAAAAAAAAAAAGGAAAAAAAAAATAGTTTTGCATAAAAAATCCCAATTGTAAAAAAGATTAGAGCAGTATTCACAATGGGGACACAGTGGTTTTGGCATGTGCAGCAATATTTGAAAGCAGACAAGAAAACAGGCAGTTAAGAAAATAAATTTGGGCTTTGTTACCTTGTTTGTTTGAGGATTTTAGCAGAGGGTTGTGCAGCAAGCGTCCACCTTCAGCGAGTGAATGGTATGTTTCACTCTTAGAAGGGGAGCTGTATAAGAAGGCTGTTGATTAAGTTTAGATGCAAATCAGCTGGTGATACTTACTTTGTGTCCTCCGTTTGGTCAGTTCCCTATTGGATTTCCTGGTGCGCAGTCGCCGCATAGACCTCCCGCCGCACATGCGCACTTGTGGAGTGCAGCGGAAGTTCACGCGGCCAATGCGCACCACCGGCACGGTCACTTCCGCTGGCGTGGAACGCAAACGGAAGTGAATGGGCGAGTCCGCAGGGTCTCATCGAGAACCAATGGTCTGCAGCCCAAAGGCGGACTACCGATTAAGGTGTCCGCCCCCGTGCCGGGCTGTCTCCTGGGCACAATACAACTCAGAAGAAGATGCCATTAACAACAATGTGAACATATTTGTGTGATCATATCGTTAGGGGAATGTTTCCACAAAGAGATTCAACCCAATGCAGGGATGGTAGCACATCAGCCATCTGTAGCCAGTACAGAACAACGAATCCTCCCATGATTTGTATTTTAGGTTTAACAGAGCCTAAAAAAATGACAGAAAGTAAACAATGAAAATTTTTTTTAAAAAACCGATTCCAATGCTTAAGAGATACAGAATAAGAACCATCATTGCATTATATATCATACAGTGATAAATATTGGTTATTGACAATTCTGTATATAAGCGGGGTATGAGGCCAGTTTGGGGATTTGTAGATTGGGTGAAGAGTAGGAAATAAGGAAAGTACTAATAAAGACAAGGGGAGGAAGGAATTATAGATGAATCATAGGCAATATAGAGATGTCATAGAAAAAAGGAGGGCCTATTGTTCCATGCCACCCGATGTAAAACCTTCTAAATAGGGTTTGTAAGAAACCATTTCGTTCAGACCTGGTGGATCTGTAGCTCTTAAAAGATAGATCCAACGAAGGGCAATCAGCTGATGTTCTATAAAAACAACTCTATCTACAAAATCCCACAAATTTTATTCTCTTTCTCCTCACCTGGCAGATTTCCCTTGCTTTGTGGATTTCAGCTGCCCCCAGTCAGCCTTACAGCTGATGGGCGCACTCAACTGGAGGATGCTTTTATAAATACTTCTATTTTTCAAATCATCAACTTTCCCAAAAGACACACTCAAATGCAGCGATGAGACCCACCCAGCCATCTGTTTTTAACTTCATTGGCAGGCATATATCCTAAACAGTTACACGGCAGACTCTGTAAGTGTTCTTTTTGCCCTTGTATCTTTGATATATGGACATTTCATCTGGATGAATTTAATCTGCATTGAATGTCCAATACAGTATTACATGACTTTCTGTATAAACTACATATTTGCAAATATTTTTCAAATATATTAATTACCCATATGGTTGATCATTTACAGACCGCTGCTTTAAGGTTGCCCCTGAAGAAGGAGTTGTGACTTATATCTTTGAAACGCGTTGGGCACATACCTCAATAGAGCGGTATCTTTCTGTCCATTTGACTGTATGGATTATACCAAGCTTGCCAATTGTTTTTAACCGTTTAAATTTGTATTTGTATATGTTATCATTATTTTTCAATAAAATTTATCATTATTATATCTTTTGTATCCATTTTTGTGCCTTAAAAGTCCCACCCCAAGGGGAACTTCCATTTTTGTTGTATACATTTGGGATGTGGCACTATTTGGAGTGATCTCCCATGAGCACACCAATTGTACTTTATAGGTAGCAAATACCACTCCCCGCATTTTTGCTCATGTGAGAACCTCCTCATCATTATATTGTTTTTTCCATTTTTTTGATGATTCAAACATTTATTATATATTGTGAAAAAGTTTGTTAAAGATTTGTTACTTTGGCTTTCAGTACAGTCCAAACCCCTCCTTACAACTTTCCACTTACATCTGGTTTCTTTTCTGCTCTATATTAAAAATTTCTCTCATATTGGAATATGGCCAATTTCACGGGTGAAGATTGGACCAATTTAATGTCTAAATATCTTACTGACTATGAACAAAAGGACTTCATAGATACCGACATTTCTTCATTATTTTTCCAATTATCGAAAAGTCTTGAAAAAAAGTCGATTCATTTCTGGCATGTCAAATCATTTCGGGAATACATAGACAAAAAAATCAATCCCTTCGGTCTTAGAGTCCAAGTCTTCCCTCTCCTCGAGGATTTGGACAAAGACTTTAAGGCCAAATGGGAAACAACCCTGAATGAATGCACAGCTTCCCTCATGACTCTTCTAATAGACGAACACACCACACGTGCTGCCAAATTAGATGCTGAAATTGAACTCATTTGTGCCAAGATCCAGAAATATAAAACCCATAAATTATTTCTGGAGAAAGAAAAACAATTAAAAGAACACTTAGAAATTTTCAATAAAAATATTCTAATTAAGAAACAAAAAAAGCTCAATCGAGACACCCATGCGTTCCAACAGGGTAAGGCCTATAAGTGGAACCCTATTAAAACTACATATAATACCACGTTTAATAAATCAACTCAAGACACTTCTGCACATCCCCCATTTAAAAATGGACCACATCCCTCACTAAACATCACAAAATCAAAATCCTCTGATCGAGGTAAACGCACATACCAAGGTGATTCCACAATGGAACAAATCACTAAAAAATCCAACACACAACAACTTCACAAAACCAACCTCTCCCTATTTAAATCACAAAATACCTCAAACACTTCACCCATTACTGATGCAACATTTGAGGGCTCACACTCAAATGTCCCTCCTCCCACCAATCCCCCACCATCACTTTTATCCACTCTTAATTTACAGGATTCCATTTTTTTAGAAGCACTCCACCAACGAGCTCCGAACTTCACCCCAACCACCCTACCATCACCTTAGAATGTGCAGATGAAAATTTATCCTACACTGCTTCTATTCTCCCCGACACATCGGACTTGTCAATCATTAATCTCTCAAGCTACAAACTTTCTAAGGACGAAACTGAGGTCTTATCTAAGGGCCTCAGCTTCTGTCCAAATGCCAAGCTGGACAAGTTCGATTTCACAAAAGATTTACATCTTTTTGCTCGGAAACTTAACTTTAAAGTCCTTTTCGACAAACAAAATCCTATACAACATTCTACAAACAAAGATCCAGTCCTCGATATTCTAATATCATTACTCGAGGACAATGAAGATCTCATAGACAAAATAGACTTACCAGCGCTACTTACAGAAGTGGACTCTGATAGACCAAATTCTAGGACCAAAACAACGTTGCTTAAAAAGAAATCTGACAAATTTCCTAGTACATCCAACGCCAACATTGCCGCCTTTGTCAAGCTAGTTTCCAAAGAAGTGGACAAATTACATATTCGTCCATCAACTAAATCAAATATTACATATTTACAAAAACAAGCCATTAAAAGTTTGGCAAACAATCACTCAATTACAATCAAGCAGGCTGACAAAGGCGGCAATGTTGTCGTGATGGACAGCAACCAATATATTTCCATGTGCCATAACATTTTAAAAAACCATAATTGGTATCGCAAAATTACCTCTGACATTGTGATCAAATATCAACAGACTTTCTACCAATTAATAGATGCCGCTTATCTAAACGGCACTATTCCTAAGCACACATGGGAGTTCATCCGTACAACATTCCCAGTCACCCCAACATTCTATGCACTCCCGAAAATCCACAAACATGCCACTAATCCACCAGGGCGACCCATTATTTCGGGGAGAGGGTCAATCTCAGATAATGCTAGTAAATTAGTAGACACATACTTGAAATCTTTCGTGACTGCCTTGCCCTCACATGTACGTGATACAATTCATTTTTTACAAATAATTGAAAACATCATCACCCCTGAAGATTGTCTGCTGGTCACCATTGAGGTGGAAGCCCTTTATAGCTCGATCCCACACGATCGTGGGATCTCTGCTATTAAACACACACTTACACAAACTGGTAATTTTGATCCCTATGGTGAGTTTATAGTGTCTCTTTTACACTATATACTTTGTCACAATGTGTTCTCATTTAATGGCTCCCACTACCTCCAGGTGCAAGGCGTAGCGATGGGCACATGTTGTGCCCCATCCTACGCCAATTTGTACCTGGGGGAGTGGGAGAAATTCTTCTTGCATGACGATTTAACGTCTATGTACACGGACCACATTGTAATGTGGGTCCGGTACATAGACGATATTTTCATGTTATGGCAAGGCCCAACAGAACTGTTGCATGATTGTTTGCTCAGAATGAACAAAAATGAATTTAACTTGACGTTCACCATGCACTCTGATCCAGAGTCCGTCACGTTCCTTGATGTGGAGGTCCATAAGGATGGGGATGGTGCTCTCCGCAGTGGTCTATACCGCAAGCCCACTGCGGGGAACACCATCCTACATGCCTCAAGCTTTCACCCTGAAACTCTTATTCGTTTGATCCCATTCGGACAATATCTAAGAATTAGGCGCAATTGTAAGGACTTTCAAAGTTTCCAGCTTGCTGCTAATAATCTAAGAGATAGACTCCTTCTTAGGGGTTATACAAAAACCACCCTAAAAAAAGGCTTACAAAAAAGCAGCGGCATCCGATAGGAATGCTTTGCTGGCCCCTCGGACCTCCAGGGAGCCTGACGATACCCTGAGAATCATCATGAGATACTCTGAGCAACATCATAGTATAAGACAAATTGTTTCAAAATACTGGCATGTATTAACCTTGGACCCCACAGTGAGTAAACACGTCCCAGACCATCCCCAATTCACTTTTAGAAAGGTGCCAGCCCTGAAAGAAAGACTGGTCCAAAGTGAATTCAAAATGCATAAAAATCAAGATCCTTGCAAACTTAAAGGGACCTATATCTGTGGTAACTGCAAGTACTGTCGCTACATGCTAACTACAAAAAACCCAACACTTCCCAATGGCCAAACCTCTCTCCAAGACACTTTGCAAACTGCCGCACACACGGAGTGGTATATTTACTCCTCTGTGGGTGCGGCTGTTTTTATGTGGGTAAAACCAAGCTACCATTTTTTCAACGTGCGAACAGACATGTGAAAAGTATGAAAACCTGTAACCCCGACTTACCTTTAGGACGTCATACCAGTCTCGTACATGCAGGAAAGTTTCCAAAAATCAAGTTCCTAATTTTAGACAGAATTCATCCCAGTCCCCGTGGAGGGGACTGGAATAAAATTCTTTTACAGATGGAACTTCGTTGGATCTATCTTTTAAGAGCTACAGATCCACCAGGTCTGAACGAAATGGTTTCTTACAAACCCTATTTAGAAGGTTTTACATCGGGTGGCATGGAACAATAGGCCCTCCTTTTTTCTATGACATCTCTATATTGCCTATGATTCATCTATAATTCCTTCCTCCCCTTGTCTTTATTAGTACTTTCCTTATTTCCTACTCTTCACCCAATCTACAAATCCCCAAACTGGCCTCATACCCCGCTTATATACAGAATTGTCAATAACCAATATTTATCACTGTATGATATATAATGCAATGATGGTTCTTATTCTGTATCTCTTAAACATTGGAATCGGTTTTTTAAAAAAATTTTTCATTGTTTACTTTCTGTCATTTTTTTAGGCTCTGTTAAACCTAAAATACAAATCATGGGAGGATTCGTTGTTCTGTACTGGCTACAGATGGCTGATGTGCTACCATCCCTGCATTGGGTTGAATCTCTTTGTGGAAACATTCCCCTAACGATATGATCACACAAATATGTTCACATTGTTGTTAATGGCATCTTCTTCTGAGTTGTATTGTGCCCAGGAGACAGCCCGGCACGGGGGCGGACACCTTAATCGGTAGTCCGCCTTTGGGCTGCAGACCATTGGTTCTCGATGAGACCCTGCGGACTCGCCCATTCACTTCCGTTTGCGTTCCACGCCGGCGGAAGTGACCGTGCCGGTGGTGCGCATTGGCCGCGTGAACTTCCGCTGCACTCCACAAGTGCGCATGTGCGGCGGGAGGTCTATGCGGCGACTGCGCACCAGGAAATCCAATAGGGAACTGACCAAACGGAGGACACAAAGTAAGTATCACCAGCTGATTTGCATCTAAACTTAATCAACAGCCTTCTTATACAGCTCCCCTTCTAAGAGTGAAACATACCATTCACTCGCTGAAGGTGGACGCTTGCTGCACAACCCTCTGCTAAAATCCTCAAACAAACAAGGTAACAAAGCCCAAATTTATTTTCTTAACTGCCTGTTTTCTTGTCTGCTTTCAAATATTGCTGCACATGCCAAAACCACTGTGTCCCCATTGTGAATACTGCTCTAATCTTTTTTACAATTGGGATTTTTTATGCAAAACTATTTTTTTTTTTTTTCATTGATATCTAATACCATTAACACTAGAGACAATTATGACCAAGGACTAGCTATCCTTTATATGATCTCTTTCACAGTTGAAAAGGCATGTGCAGCATATTGCGGCAGATTTGATTTTCAGCAGGGCAATCAGCTGATGTTCTATAAAAACAACTCTATCTACAAAATCCCACAAATTTTATTCTCTTTCTCCTCACCTGGCAGATTTCCCTTGCTTTGTGGATTTCAGCTGCCCCCAGTCAGCCTTACAGCTGATGGGCGCACTCAACTGGAGGATGCTTTTATAAATACTTCTATTTTTCAAATCATCAACTTTCCCAAAAGACGCACTCAAATGCAGCGATGAGACCCACCCAGCCATCTGTTTTTAACTTCATTGGCAGGCATATATCCTAAACAGTTACACGGCAGACTCTGTAAGTGTTCTTTTTGCCCTTGTATCTTTGATATATGGACATTTCATCTGGATGAATTTAATCTGCATTGAATGTCCAATACAGTATTACATGACTTTCTGTATAAACTACATATTTGCAAATATTTTTCAAATATATTAATTACCCATATGGTTGATCATTTACAGACCGCTGCTTTAAGGTTGCCCCTGAAGAAGGAGTTGTGACTTATATCTTTGAAACACGTTGGGCACATACCTCAATAGAGCGGTATCTTTCTGTCCATTTGACTGTATGGATTATACCAAGCTTGCCAATTGTTTTTAACCGTTTAAATTTGTATTTGTATATGTTATCATTATTTTTCAATAAAATTTATCATTATTATATCTTTTGTATCCATTTTTGTGCCTTAAAAGTCCCACCCCAAGGGGAACTTCCATTTTTGTTGTATACATTTGGGATGTGGCACTATTTGGAGTGATCTCCCATGAGCACACCAATTGTTTTTTCTGCAAGTTGACAGGTGGTGGGCATGATGGTTGACGATGGATTTACAAAGGAAAAACTTTTAGGGGACTCTTATTTTTTTTAAATAGGACTTTTTTGGGTCACATTTTTGGGTGTCTTTATTTCTAGGGGCGGTATCTGAGGGCCCCCTTATTATTAAAGGGGGCGCACACTTGTTTACTCCCCCTCCCCTGGTCAGCCACGCTGTATGTTTAAATAAAGGGTCTGGTATGGACTTTAAGGGGACATCACTTTTTTCTTTTTTTAACCTCGCTAGCGGTATCCCCGAGCGTGACTCGGGGTAGGAATTTTCTGCTATTAGCGGTATCCCCGAGTCACGCTCGGGGTGAATGGCAGAGCTATGCAGACAGCGCAGCGGAGCGTCTCTTACCTTATCCTGGCGATCCAGCGATGAGCTCTCATTGCTGTGACCGCCAGCCGAGATCTCCGCCGCTCGTCTAACGGTAGGAGGACTTCCTAGTTCCGTTCCCTGCAGCAGCAATGCTGCATGGGAGCGGAACTAGGGAGGGAAATTCAAAAAGAAACCGTTGCACAAAACACATAACACATTTTATATTATATATATGCATATATATATATATATATATATATATATCCATATATATATATATATATATACCTATATACACACACACATATATATATATATATATATATATATATATATATATATATATATAAAAAATTATATTATTGATTCGATTATAATTCACACACACACACATATATATATATATATATATATATATATATATATATATATATATATATATCTATATACACACACATATATATATATATATATATATATATACACACATATATATATAATATATAACGCATGAATTATAATCTAATCAATAATATAATTTTATTATATATATTATATATTAAATAATAAAATAATATTATTGATTCGATTATAATTCACTTGTTTGTGTTTCAAATTTATCACATCTGGGATGTCTACTAGAGACTTGTTTTGGTCAGGTTTAAGTCAGTAATTACTAAGAATTGTAGGCCTATAATACATAACGCCAAATTTCCATGAAAAGAATTGTACCGCTTTTGGAACAGAATTCCTGACAGAATCATACCGCCAGGGAGGTTAATGTGAAGGTCCACCTTAACAATCCTTACCAGTCTGGATTTCCTCCTCATGTATTTTTCTTTTTTTTTTTTTGCATGATGTACACCCATAAAATCTATATTTTTCATTCCTGCTATAGCAGGAGTAGGCGAGTATGCAACCTTTTAGAAGTTGAGATCTACCTTGACAATATGGAGGAAAGCAAAGATCCCCGGGGGAAGGGGTCTACTAAGCGGCGTCCTTTATAGAAAAAAAAAAAATGATCACGCTCTTAATAAAAAGAGAGTATCACTGTAGTGTGCTCAGCCCCCCCATAGCTGTGTCCTCTGCTCCCTCCCCCCCACAGTAGTGTTCTGTACCCCCAATGCAGTGTCCTCTGTCCTCTCACATCACTACCCCACTGTAGTGTCCTCGCCCCCCATAGCAGTGTCCTCTGCCCCCTCCCCCACAGTAGTGTTCTTTTCCCCCCAAATGCAGTGTCCTCTGACCCCTACACATCACCCCCACCCTGTAGCATGACCGCGCAATTGTCAGTTAAAGTCGCACAGTGCCGAATCGCAAAAAGTGGCCCAGACGTAAGACAGCAAAATCCTCCGGTGGTAAAGCGGTTAATTTTGGTACAGCGTTGTGTGACCGCGCAATTGTCATTGAAATGTGACAGCGCTGAAAGCTAAAAATTGGCCTGGGCAGGAAGGGGGTGAAAGTGTCTGGTTTTGAAGTAGTTAAAAAGAAGCAGGAAATTCTATTTAAACATGTTTTTTTCTTTGTTCATGGTTGAATAATATGTGGCAGTAATTACACTGTTAACGGTTCTTGAGCAGTAACTGATATTAACCACTTGCTGACCGCGCATCACAGTTTTACTGTGGCAGGCGGGTTTGGCTGCGCAAATTGACGTAGAGGTACGTTGGTTCATGGGAGCGCTCCTGGGGGACGAGCACGGGCCACCACCGGTGTGCTACCGCCCCCCCACTAGACAGCGGGGATGCCGATCCACAGGATCGTTCCTCGCTAAGAGAGAAGGACGGTCAGCTGTTGTAAACAGCTGACCGTCCTTCTCTCTGAAATGATCACAGAGCGGCTGTGATCCTTCTATATAGGAACACTGGTCTCTGTGGTCATTTCACAAGTCCCTAGAAAAACACTCCCCTAGGCTCACAATTAACCCTTAGATCACTCCTAGGTTAACCCCTTCCCTGCCAGTGTCATTATTACAGTAACAGTGCATATTTTTAGCACTGATTACTGTAGTAATGTCACTGGTGACCCCAAAAGTGTCAATAGTGTCAGTTAGGGGTCCGATCTGTCCGCCGCAATGTCGAAGTCCCGCTAAAAATTGCAGACGCGATAATGTTTGAACAAAGCAATCAAAATATGCTTATTGCGATTTTGTTTAACAAAAATATGTAGCAGAATACAAATTTGCCTAAAAGGATGAAAAATGTTGATTTTTTTTATTTCATTTTTTTTTTTATGAAGCAGAATGTGAGAAAAATATTGTTTTTTTTTTTTCAGAATTGTCGCTCTTTTTATGTTTATAGCGCAAAAAAATAAAAATCGCACAGGTGATCAAATACCACCAAAAGAAAGCTCTATTTGTGGGAAAAAAGGACATCCATTTAATTTCAGTACAGTGTCGCACAACCGTGCAATCTTCCGTTAAATTAACCCAGTGCCGAATCACAAAAAATGGCCTGGTCATTAACCACTTAACGACCGCCTACCGCAGATTTACTGCGGCAGGCAGCCGCTCCTGGGCAAAGCAACGTAGGTCTACATTGCTCGCTCTCAGGAGGCTAGGGGGTGAGCGCGTGCCCCCCCTACTCATCAGAAGGAAAGCCGATGTGTGTGTCAGGCGGCTCTGATTGCCGCCTGACACCCGCGATCGTTCCCCGCTGAGAGAGAAGAACGGTCAGCTATTGTAAACACGGCTGACCGTTCTTCTCTCTGGAATGATCACAGAGCCCCTGTGATCCTTCTATATAGGATCACATGTATCTATAGTCATTTCAAAAGCCATGCCCCCACAGTTAGAATCACTCCCCTAGGCTCAGATTTAACCCCTTCATCACACACACTGTTAACCCCTTCCCTGCCAGTGTCCTTATTACAGTAACAGTGCATATTTTTTGCACTGATTACTGTAGTAATGTGACTGGTACCCCCAAAAGTGTCAGAAATGTCAGTTAGGGGTCTGATCTGCCCGTCGCATTCCGCAAAAAAACGCAGATTGCCGCCATTACTAGTAAAAAAAAAAAAAACAATAAAAATGACATAAATCTTTCCCGTAGTTAGTAGACACAATAACTTTTTCGCAAACCAATCAAAATACGCTTATTGCAATTTTTTTTTTACCAAAAATATGTAGCAGAAAACAAATTGGCCTAAAATGTTAAACATTTTGATTTTTAATTTGTTTTTTTTTTTTTGAGAATGTTATATAGCAGAATGTGAAAAATATTGTTTTTTTTTTTTTCAAAATTGTCTCTATTTTTTTTGCTTATAGCGCAAAAAATAAAAATTGCACAAGTAATAAAATACCACCAAAAGAAATCTCTATTTGTGGGAAAAAAAGGACCTAAATTTTGTTTGGGTACAGTTTCGCACCACCGCGCAATTGTCCGTTAAAGTAACGCAGTGCCGAATCGCAAAATAGGGCTCCGATGAAGGGAGCTTGACTCCCAAAACGCTTTAGCGGTCTCATTTACAGGACGTGTTCCATTCCATGTGTGGTGGAATCTTTTAATGCGATTTTACATTCTTCTTGTCTTTGAGTATGCATTTGGCATTTTAATAAAACATTTTATACGGTGACCACGGGTAATGCACTAGGTGTTGCACCTCCTTCTCTTTCCTATAAGCATTAGCAAATACAACATATACCATATATCACAATATGTGGTATATTTTATTGTTTTTATTTTCTGGTGTCAAAAAAAATAGCTCACACTACTGTGTTTTCTTCTTTTTTAAATACATTTACCTGCGGGTCATTGTCTTAAATACAGAAATGTTAAGAATGGACATCAGAGCTGCAGGTAAATTCATTGAGGTCAGTCCTAGGGCAATCCCTGAACAGAAGACCCCGTTCTCTAAATCAGCTGTTTTTGGTAAAGGCATCACATACAGGCTTTAATTTGGAGAAGGGACTTTCAGTATCAGTCCCACCACAACGATGGGTAACACACTACTATGCGTTGTGGTATGCTATTTTGGAAAAAAATGGCGCATGACTAATTTTTGATCCATTCTGCTATTTTTGCTGCCAATTTATTTGGAGTAGTAAATTGGGCGAAAAAAAAATCTGGGCCACCTGCAAGTGTATGTAATAATGTGCTAGTATGCACCACATACTAGCACAGAATGACAAACTTACCTTACAAATTAAGTCCTCCAACGGCATGCTGTCACCGCTTCCGGGGCTTTCATCTTCCACTGGTCTTCCTTTTAGGTTTATGGGCTCCGATCCTTTGAATGGCCAAGCCAAGATGGGTTCATGATCACGGCATGGCATTCTGCATTGTATGGCACACTCGGGGGGGGCCCTGAACACAGAGTGTCACTGCTCATGTGCAGATGACGTCATCAGCTATTGCCAATGTAAATATCTCCTAAACAGTGAACGTATAGGACATATTCATTGTACCTAATGGAAAGCCCTATTGTAAATTTACATACTAGTACAAGTTCACATACAGAGTAAACTACAGCTTTAACACAACACATGTTAAAGTGATTCTAAAGGCTGAAGGTTTTTACTTTCATGTATTCTACAAATGAAGGTAATAAAAACTCCAGTATGCAACTTACCCCCCCCCCCCCTCTGTTATACTTAACCAGTGGCGTAGCGTGGGTTGTCAGCGCCCGGGGCAAGGCAAGTAATTTGCGACCCCTAACCTGCAGACTTTTAGTACTCCCCGAGTCCCTTCCTACAATAGTACTGACCAGCCTGATTCCTATACTGACCTACCAGTCCACTACGCTAACATACCTGATTCCTGTACTGGCCACTACACTGACCTACCTGTCCACGACACTGACCCTTACAATGACCTACCTGATTCCTACCTGACCACTACACTGCCCACTACACTACACTACACTGCCCACTACACAGAGGACACCACTGCGTCATCAAGCTCTTACAGGGGGCGGGTCGGGGAGGATTGTGAGAGCTTAAAGGAGGCGGGACGGAGGCACATGCAGGGCTGACTTAGAAGACGGCGAGGCAGGCTCCAGAAGCGAGGCAGGGCTCTGCCACTGGCCAGCCCCGCTGCCGCACATGACAATGTTGGCCCAATCACAGGGCGCCGACTGGCCATCGTTTAGCCTGAAGATGACGGTGGCTGAAGTGACACGCTAGGAATTTTTTAAAAGTTTGCTAGAGTGACACTGGAGTGGGATGCGCCCCCCAAATGTTGCGCCCGGTGAGGCTGGCCCCCCTGCACCCCCCACGCTACACCACTGTTAACTTGTCTCAATCTCGATCCCGCAGTGTACATGAGATGAGAGCAGCTAGCCTCCTCGGTCTCTCCCTCCTCATTAACTTAGATACAGCAGCAGGAGCCATTGGTTCCTACTGCTGTCATTGACAGCCCGTAGGGAGGGAGTGTGGGTGGGGCCAGGAGCAAGTCGAATCAGGAGCAAGCACACACAAGTGCCCCAAGAGCACGCAGTTTGCTATTGGTACACTTAGCAGGGGTGAGGAGCGGGGGGAGCGCTAGTTGGAAACTTGGGGACTCAAGGATGATTGGAGCTTCCTTGAGCAGGTAACTATAACATGTTTTTTAATGTATTTATTTTAAATTTTACTTTTAGTATCAATTTAATGTGTGACGTGGTTTGCATTGGGGGCATGTGTCAACACAATGCACTGGAACTGATAGGTCTCAATGGGACCCATATTTTAGTATACCTAAATGATTGATCTTGCCCCACCTTGATAGGTTAGATTTTGCATCTGAATTATTCACAAATGTTATTTTAAATCTCTCTGGGAGATTGCTAGTAAAATCCATTTCACTCATATACAACCTCTGCCTAACTGCTAAGGTTACATAGAGGGGTAAGGCTCTCACTAATACACTGCTCCTATTTTATATTCTAGGAAGTCCAACGCATACAACAGAAAACTCTGCTGAAACATCAGTGAACATAATTAAAAGCTCAACGGACACAGATATTTTGTATAGTCTAGGAAAAGAAGATTTTAGAGACACTTATGAGAAAACAGAGGATGCAACATGGGATACAATAACATCAACTGTGCTGGATTCAACAACTGAAAAAGCAGAAACGTCTAATTTGTCTGATGCAACCACAGAAATTTCACTCAGTGTTGACCCATCTGAAGCAGCTTTAACACCAGATTTTGAAACAACCGAACAACCTGAAACAAGCACATCAGAATTACCCAGTGTTTCTGATACAACAGCAGAAACGACACCTTTGCTAGAAACAGCTACATCAGACATTTCAACTGAACATGATACAACAACTGAAAATGGAGAAACGTTTAGCAAGTCTGAAGCAACAGCAGAAACATCATTCCACCCTGACCCATCTACAGAAGATTCACCAACTGTTCAAGAGACAACAGCAGATGCAAGCCTGGCTTCCGGCATAACCACTGGATTGTCAAGTGTGCATGATGGAACAACAGAAACAACACTTTTTACCATAACCACGGCAGATATCATACTGTCTTCAGAAATAAGTATCACAAACGTTGAGACTGCATCTGATAGAACTGCAGAAATACCAATGGAAACTCTTGATCCTGGCATAGACACATCAGAGATATCAACCATCTTTAATCCATCAGCGAAAAATACAGATACACCAACTACAGAAACACATACAATGTCTGATACAACAGCAGAAACAACACTTGTTACTGAGCCTACTATGCTGGATTCGACAACTGAAAAAGCTGAAACTTCTACATTGTTCGGAACAACAATGGAAACATCAACCAGTGTTGACACAACTACAGCAGATTTTACAACAGTTTCTGAAACAGCAGAAGAAAAAACACCGGTGCCTGAATCAAGCACAACTAAGTTGTCAAACATATCTGAAACAACAGCAGAAACAAATATTGTTACAAGAACATTTACATCAGACTTAACAAATGTTCCTGAGACAACTGAAGACATAACACCGGATATTGAAACAACAATGGCTGAGAAGTCAAGTGTGACTGTTTCTGAAACAGCCACATTAAATATAACAACCACACTTGATACAACGACTGTAAAAGCTGAAACGTCTACCATGTCTCATACAACATCAGAGACATCACTTATCCCTGAAACAACTAGAGCAGAATTAACAACTCTTGCTGACACTACCACGGATACAACAGTAGATTTTGAAACAGATGCAATAGAAGTGTCTACTGTCCTTGATACTTCAGCCGAAACAACAGTCCTAATAGCTACACCAACTGAAGAAACACACACTTTGTCTGATACAACTGTAGAATCAATTACTCCTGAGACAGCTACACCAGAAATATCTACTGTACTCGAAACAACTGTAAAAGCAGAAATTTCTACATTTCCTGGCATGATTACAGAAACCTCAACAAGTGTTGACACAACTACAGCAGACTTTACAACAGTTTCTGAAACAGCAGAAGAAAAAACACCGGTGCCTGAATCAAGCACAACTAAGTTGTCAAGCGTATCTGAAACAACAGCAGAAACAACAATTGTTTCAAGAACAGGTACATCAGACTTAACAAATGTTCCTGAGACAACTGAAGACATAACACCGGATTTTGAAACAACAATGGCTGAGGAGTCAAGTGTGACTGTTTCTGAAACAGCCACATTAGATATAACAACCACACTTGATACAACAACTGTAAAAGCTGAAACGTCTACCATGTCTCATACAACATCAGAGACATCATTTATCCCTGAAACAACTGGAGCAAAATTAACAACTCTTGCTGACACCACCACTGATACAACAGTAGATTCTGAAACAGATGCAATAGAAGTGTCTACTGTCCTTGATACTTCTGCCGAAACAACAGTCCTAATAGCTACACCAACTGAAGAAACACACACTTTGTCTGATACAACTGTAGAATCCATTACTCCTGAGACAGCAACACCAGAAATATCTACTGTACTCGATACAACTGTAAAAGCAGAACTTTCTACATTTCCTGGCATGATTACGGAAACCTCAACCAGTGTTGACACAACTACAGCAGATTTTTCAACCGTTTCTGAAACAGCAGAAGAAAAAACACCAGTGCCTGAATCGAGCACAACTAAGTTGTCAAGCGTATCTGAAACAACAGCAGAAACAACAATTGTTACAAGAACATTTACATCACACTTAACAAATGTTCCTGAGACAACTGAAGACATAACACCGGATTTTGAAACAACAATGGCTGAGGAGTCAAGTGTGACTGTTTCTGAAACAGCCACATTAGATATAACAACCACACTTGATACAACAACTGTAAAAGCTGAAACGTCTACCATGTCTCATACAACATCAGAGACATCACTTATCCCTGAAACAACTGGAGCAGAATTTACAAGTCTTGCTGACACCACCACTGATACAACAGTAGATTCTGAAACAGATGCAATAGAAGTGTCTACTGTCCTTGATACTTCAGCCGAAACAACAGTCCTAATAGCTACACCAACTGAAGAAACACACACTTTGCCTGACACAACTGTAGAATCGATTACTCCCGAGACAGCTACACCAGAAATATCTACTGTACTCGATACAACTGTAAAACCAGAAGTTTCTACATTTCCTGGCATGATTACGGAAACCTCAACCAGTGTTGACACAACTGCAGCAGATTTTACAACAGTTTCTGAAACAGCAGAAATAAAAACACTGGTGCCTGAATCAAGCACAACTAAGTTGTCAAGCATATCTGAAACAACAGCAGAAACAACAATTGTTACAAGAACATTTACATCAGACTTAACAAATGTTCCTGAGACAACTGAAGACATAACACCAGATTTTGAAACAACAATGGCTGGGGAGTCAAGTGTGACTGTTTCTGAAACAGCCACATTAGATATAACAACCACACTTGATACAACAACTGTAAAAGCTGAAACGTCTACCATGTCTCATACAACATCAGAGACCTCACTTATCCCTGAAACAACTAGAGCAGAATTAACAACTCTTGCTGATACTACCACTGATACAACAGTAGATTCTGAAACAGATGCAATAGAAGTGTCTACTGTCCTTGATACTTCTGCCGAAACAACAGTCCTAATAGCTACACCAACAGAAGAAACACACACTTTGTCTGATACAACTGTAGAATCCATTACTCCTGAGACAGCAACACCAGAAATATCTACTGTACTCGATACAACTGTAAAAGCAGATCTTTCTACATTTCCTGGCATGATTACGGAAACCTCAACCAGTGTTGACACAACTACAGCAGATTTTACAACAGTTTCTGAAACAGCAGAAGAAAAAACACCAGTGCCTGAATCAAGCACAACTAAGTTGTCAAGCGTATCTGAAACAACAGCAGAAACAACAATTGTTTCAAGAACAGGTACATCAGACTTAACAAATGTTCCTGAGACAACTGAAGACATAACACCGGATTTTGAAACAACAATGGCTGAGGAGTCAAGTGTGACTGTTTCTGAAACAGCCACATTAGATATAACAACCACACTTGATACAACAACTGTAAAAGCTGAAACGTCTACCATGTCTCATACAACATCAGAGACATCATTTATCCCTGAAACAACTGGAGCAAAATTAACAACTCTTGCTGACACCACCACTGATACAACAGTCAATTCTGAAACAGATGCAATAGAAGTGTCTACTGTCCTTGATACTTCAGCCGAAACAACAGTCCTAATAGCTACACCAACTGAAGAAACACACACTTTGCCTGACACAACTGTAGAATCCATTACTCCCGAGACAGCTACACCAGAAATATCTACTGTACTCGATACAACTGTAAAACCAGAAGTTTCTACATTTCCTGGCATGATTACGGAAACCTCAACCAGTGTTGACACAACTGCAGCAGATTTTACAACAGTTTCTGAAACAGCAGAAATAAAAACACTGGTGCCTGAATCAAGCACAACTAAGTTGTCAAGCATATCTGAAACAACAGCAGAAACAACAATTGTAACAAGAACATTTACATCAGACTTAACAAATGTTCCTGAGACAACTGAAGACATAACACCGGATTTTGAAACAACAATGGCTGAGGAGTCAAGTGTGACTGTTTCTGAAACAGCCACATTAGATATAACAACCACACTTGATACAACAACTGTAAAAGTTGAAACGTCTACCATGTCTCATACAATATCAGAGACCTCACTTATCCCTGAAACAACTAGAGCAGAATTAACAACTCTTGCTGATACTACCACTGATACAACAGGAGATTCTGAAACAGATGCAATAGAAGTGTCTACTGTCCTTGATACTTCTGCCGAAACAACAGTCCTAATAGCTACACCAACGGAAGAAACACACACTTTGTCTGATACAACTGTAGAATCCATTACTCCTGAGACAGCAACACCAGAAATATCTACTGTACTCGATACAACTGTAAAAGCAGATCTTTCTACATTTCCTGGCTTGATTACGGAAACCTCAACCAGTGTTGACACAACTACAGCAGATTTTACAACAGTTTCTGAAACAGCAGAAGAAAAAACACCAGTGCCTGAATCAAGCACAACTAAGTTGTCAAGCGTATCTGAAACAACAGCAGAAACAACAATTGTTTCAAGAACAGGTACATCAGACTTAACAAATGTTCCTGAGACATCTGAAGACATAACACCGGATTTTGAAACAACAATGGCTGAGGAGTCAAGTGTGACTGTTTCTGAAACAGCCACATTAGATATAACAACCACACTTGATACAACAACTGTAAAAGCTGAAACGTCTACCATGTCTCATACAACATCAGAGACATCACTTATCCCTGAAACAACTGGAGCAAAATTAACAACTCATGCTGACACCACCACTGATACAACAGTAGATTCTGAAACAGATGCAATAGAAGTGTCTACTGTCCTTGATACTTCAGCCGAAACAACAGTCCTAATAGCTACACCAACTGAAGAAACACACACTTTGTCTGATACAACTGTAGATTTGATTACTCCCGAGACAGCTACACCAGAAATATCTACTGTACTCGATACAACTGTAAAACCAGAAGTTTCTACATTTCCTGGCATGATTACGGAAACCTCAACCAGTGTTGACACAACTGCAGCAGATTTTACAACAGTTTCTGAAACAGCAGAAATAAAAACACTGGTGCCTGAATCAAGCACAACTAAGTTGTCAAGCATATCTGAAACAACAGCAGAAACAACAATTGTTACAAGAACATTTACATCAGACTTAACAAATGTTCCTGAGACAACTGAAGACATAACACCAGATTTTGAAACAACAATGGCTGGGGAGTCAAGTGTGACTGTTTCTGAAACAGCCACATTAGATATAACAACCACACTTGATACAACAACTGTAAAAGCTGAAACGTCTACCATGTCTCATACAACATCAGAGACATCACTTATCCCTGAAACAACTGGAGCAAAATTAACAACTCTTGCTGACACCACCACTGATACAACAGTAGATTCTGAAACAGATGCAATAGAAGTGTCTACTGTCCTTGATACTTCAGCCGAAACAACAGTCCTAATAGCTACACCAACTGAAGAAACACACACTTTGTCTGATACAACTGTAGATTTGATTACTCCCGAGACAGCTACACCAGAAATATCTACTGTACTCGATACAACTGTAAAACCAGAAGTTTCTACATTTCCTGGCATGATTACGGAAACCTCAACCAGTGTTGACACAACTGCAGCAGATTTTACAACAGTTTCTGAAACAGCAGAAATAAAAACACTGGTGCCTGAATCAAGCACAACTAAGTTGTCAAGCATATCTGAAACAACAGCAGAAACAACAATTGTTACAAGAACATTTACATCAGACTTAACAAATGTTCCTGAGACAACTGAAGACATAACACCAGATTTTGAAACAACAATGGCTGGGGAGTCAAGTGTGACTGTTTCTGAAACAGCCACATTAGATATAACAACCACACTTGATACAACAACTGTAAAAGCTGAAACGTCTACCATGTCTCATACAACATCAGAGACCTCACTTATCCCTGAAACAACTAGAGCAGAATTAACAACTCTTGCTGATACTACCACTGATACAACAGTAGATTCTGAAACAGATGCAATAGAAGTGTCTACTGTCCTTGATACTTCAGCCGAAACAACAGTCCTAATAGCTACACCAACTGAAGAAACACACACTTTGCCTGACACAACTGTAGAATCGATTACTCCCGAGACAGCAACACCAGAAATATCTACTGTACTCGATACAACTGTAAAAGCAGAACTTTCTACATTTCCTGGCATGATTACGGAAACCTCAACCAGTGTTGACACAACTACAGCAGATTTTACAACAGTTTCTGAAACAGCAGAAGAAAAAACACCAGTGCCTGAATCAAGCACAACTAAGTTGTCAAGCGTATCTGAAACAACAGCAGAAACAACAATTGTTTCAAGAACAGGTACATCAGACTTAACAAATGTTCCCGAGACAACTGAAGACATAACACCGGATTTTGAAACAACAATGGCTGAGGAGTCAAGTGTGACTGTTTCTGAAACAGCCACATTAGATATAACAACCACACTTGATACAACAACTGTAAAAGCTGAAACGTCTACCATGTCTCATACAACATCAGAGACATCATTTATCCCTGAAACAACTGGAGCAAAATTAACAACTCTTGCTGACACCACCACTGATACAACAGTAGATTCTGAAACAGATGCAATAGAAGTGTCTACTGTCCTTGATACTTCAGCCGAAACAACAGTCCTAATAGCTACACCAACTGAAGAAACACACACTTTGCCTGACACAACTGTAGAATCGATTACTCCCGAGACAGCTACACCAGAAATATCTACTGTACTCGATACAACTGTAAAACCAGAAGTTTCTACATTTCCTGGCATGATTACGGAAACCTCAACCAGTGTTGACACAACTGCAGCAGATTTTACAACAGTTTCTGAAACAGCAGAAATAAAAACACTGGTGCCTGAATCAAGCACAACTAAGTTGTCAAGCATATCTGAAACAACAGCAGAAACAACAATTGTTACAAGAACATTTACATCAGACTTAACAAATGTTCCTGAGACAACTGAAGACATAACACCAGATTTTGAAACAACAATGGCTGGGGAGTCAAGTGTGACTGTTTCTGAAACAGCCACATTAGATATAACAACCACACTTGATACAACAACTGTAAAAGCTGAAACGTCTACCATGTCTCATACAACATCAGAGACCTCACTTATCCCTGAAACAACTAGAGCAGAATTAACAACTCTTGCTGATACTACCACTGATACAACAGTAGATTCTGAAACAGATGCAATAGAAGTGTCTACTGTCCTTGATACTTCTGCCGAAACAACAGTCCTAATAGCTACACCAACAGAAGAAACACACACTTTGTCTGATACAACTGTAGAATCCATTACTCCTGAGACAGCAACACCAGAAATATCTACTGTACTCGATACAACTGTAAAAGCAGATCTTTCTACATTTCCTGGCATGATTACGGAAACCTCAACCAGTGTTGACACAACTACAGCAGATTTTACAACAGTTTCTGAAACAGCAGAAGAAAAAACACCAGTGCCTGAATCAAGCACAACTAAGTTGTCAAGCGTATCTGAAACAACAGCAGAAACAACAATTGTTTCAAGAACAGGTACATCAGACTTAACAAATGTTCCTGAGACAACTGAAGACATAACACCGGATTTTGAAACAACAATGGCTGAGGAGTCAAGTGTGACTGTTTCTGAAACAGCCACATTAGATATAACAACCACACTTGATACAACAACTGTAAAAGCTGAAACGTCTACCATGTCTCATACAACATCAGAGACATCATTTATCCCTGAAACAACTGGAGCAAAATTAACAACTCTTGCTGACACCACCACTGATACAACAGTCGATTCTGAAACAGATGCAATAGAAGTGTCTACTGTCCTTGATACTTCAGCCGAAACAACAGTCCTAATAGCTACACCAACTGAAGAAACACACACTTTGCCTGACACAACTGTAGAATCCATTACTCCCGAGACAGCTACACCAGAAATATCTACTGTACTCGATACAACTGTAAAACCAGAAGTTTCTACATTTCCTGGCATGATTACGGAAACCTCAACCAGTGTTGACACAACTGCAGCAGATTTTACAACAGTTTCTGAAACAGCAGAAATAAAAACACTGGTGCCTGAATCAAGCACAACTAAGTTGTCAAGCATATCTGAAACAACAGCAGAAACAACAATTGTAACAAGAACATTTACATCAGAATTAACAAATGTTCCTGAGACAACTGAAGACATAACACCGGATTTTGAAACAACAATGGCTGAGGAGTCAAGTGTGACTGTTTCTGAAACAGCCACATTAGATATAACAACCACACTTGATACAACAACTGTAAAAGTTGAAACGTCTACCATGTCTCATACAATATCAGAGACCTCACTTATCCCTGAAACAACTAGAGCAGAATTAACAACTCTTGCTGATACTACCACTGATACAACAGGAGTTTCTGAAACAGATGCAATAGAAGTGTCTACTGTCCTTGATACTTCTGCCGAAACAACAGTCCTAATAGCTACACCAACGGAAGAAACACACACTTTGTCTGATACAACTGTAGAATCCATTACTCCTGAGACAGCAACACCAGAAATATCTACTGTACTCGATACAACTGTAAAAGCAGATCTTTCTACATTTCCTGGCTTGATTATGGAAACCTCAACCAGTGTTGACACAACTACAGCAGATTTTACAACAGTTTCTGAAACAGCAGAAGAAAAAACACCAGTGCCTGAATCAAGCACAACTAAGTTGTCAAGCGTATCTGAAACAACAGCAGAAACAACAATTGTTTCAAGAACAGGTACATCAGACTTAACAAATGTTCCTGAGACAACTGAAGACATAACACCGGATTTTGAAACAACAATGGCTGAGGAGTCAAGTGTGACTGTTTCTGAAACAGCCACATTAGATATAACAACCACACTTGATACAACAACTGTAAAAGCTGAAACGTCTACCATGTCTCATACAACATCAGAGACATCACTTATCCCTGAAACAACTGGAGCAAAATTAACAACTCTTGCTGACACCACCACTGATACAACAGTAGATTCTGAAACAGATGCAATAGAAGTGTCTACTGTCCTTGATACTTCAGCCGAAACAACAGTCCTAATAGCTACACCAACTGAAGAAACACACACTTTGCCTGACACAACTGTAGAATCGATTACTCCCGAGACAGCAACACCAGAAATATCTACTGTACTCGATACAACTGTAAAAGCAGAACTTTCTACATTTCCTGGCATGATTACGGAAACCTCAACCAGTGTTGACACAACTACAGCAGATTTTACAACAGTTTCTGAAACAGCAGAAGAAAAAACACCAGTGCCTGAATCAAGCACAACTAAGTTGTCAAGCGTATCTGAAACAACAGCAGAAACAACAATTGTAACAAGAACATTTACATCAGACTTAACAAATGTTCCTGAGACAACTGAAGACATAACACCGGATTTTGAAACAACAATGGCTGAGGAGTCAAGTGTGACTGTTTCTGAAACAGCCACATTAGATATAACAACCACACTTGATACAACAACTGTAAAAGTTGAAACGTCTACCATGTCTCATACAATATCAGAGACCTCACTTATCCCTGAAACAACTAGAGCAGAATTAACAACTCTTGCTGATACTACCACTGATACAACAGGAGATTCTGAAACAGATGCAATAGAAGTGTCTACTGTCCTTGATACTTCTGCCGAAACAACAGTCCTAATAGCTACACCAACGGAAGAAACACACACTTTGTCTGATACAACTGTAGAATCCATTACTCCTGAGACAGCAACACCAGAAATATCTACTGTACTCGATACAACTGTAAAAGCAGATCTTTCTACATTTCCTGGCTTGATTACGGAAACCTCAACCAGTGTTGACACAACTACAGCAGATTTTACAACAGTTTCTGAAACAGCAGAAGAAAAAACACCAGTGCCTGAATCAAGCACAACTAAGTTGTCAAGCGTATCTGAAACAACAGCAGAAACAACAATTGTTTCAAGAACAGGTACATCAGACTTAACAAATGTTCCTGAGACAACTGAAGACATAACACCGGATTTTGAAACAACAATGGCTGAGGAGTCAAGTGTGACTGTTTCTGAAACAGCCACATTAGATATAACAACCACACTTGATACAACAACTGTAAAAGCTGAAACGTCTACCATGTCTCATACAACATCAGAGACATCACTTATCCCTGAAACAACTGGAGCAAAATTAACAACTCTTGCTGACACCACCACTGATACAACAGTAGATTCTGAAACAGATGCAATAGAAGTGTCTACTGTCCTTGATACTTCAGCCGAAACAACAGTCCTAATAGCTACACCAACTGAAGAAACACACACTTTGTCTGATACAACTGTAGATTTGATTACTCCCGAGACAGCTACACCAGAAATATCTACTGTACTCGATACAACTGTAAAACCAGAAGTTTCTACATTTCCTGGCATGATTACGGAAACCTCAACCAGTGTTGACACAACTGCAGCAGATTTTACAACAGTTTCTGAAACAGCAGAAATAAAAACACTGGTGCCTGAATCAAGCACAACTAAGTTGTCAAGCATATCTGAAACAACAGCAGAAACAACAATTGTTACAAGAACATTTACATCAGACTTAACAAATGTTCCTGAGACAACTGAAGACATAACACCAGATTTTGAAACAACAATGGCTGGGGAGTCAAGTGTGACTGTTTCTGAAACAGCCACATTAGATATAACAACCACACTTGATACAACAACTGTAAAAGCTGAAACGTCTACCATGTCTCATACAACATCAGAGACATCACTTATCCCTGAAACAACTGGAGCAAAATTAACAACTCTTGCTGACACCACCACTGATACAACAGTAGATTCTGAAACAGATGCAATAGAAGTGTCTACTGTCCTTGATACTTCAGCCGAAACAACAGTCCTAATAGCTACACACACTGAAGAAACACACACTTTGTCTGATACAACTGTAGATTTGATTACTCCCGAGACAGCTACACCAGAAATATCTACTGTACTCGATACAACTGTAAAACCAGAAGTTTCTACATTTCCTGGCATGATTACGGAAACCTCAACCAGTGTTGACACAACTGCAGCAGATTTTACAACAGTTTCTGAAACAGCAGAAATAAAAACACTGGTGCCTGAATCAAGCACAACTAAGTTGTCAAGCATATCTGAAACAACAGCAGAAACAACAATTGTTACAAGAACATTTACATCAGACTTAACAAATGTTCCTGAGACAACTGAAGACATAACACCAGATTTTGAAACAACAATGGCTGGGGAGTCAAGTGTGACTGTTTCTGAAACAGCCACATTAGATATAACAACCACACTTGATACAACAACTGTAAAAGCTGAAACGTCTACCATGTCTCATACAACATCAGAGACCTCACTTATCCCTGAAACAACTAGAGCAGAATTAACAACTCTTGCTGATACTACCACTGATACAACAGTAGATTCTGAAACAGATGCAATAGAAGTGTCTACTGTCCTTGATACTTCTGCCGAAACAACAGTCCTAATAGCTACACCAACAGAAGAAACACACACTTTGTCTGATACAACTGTAGAATCCATTACTCCTGAGACAGCAACACCAGAAATATCTACTGTACTCGATACAACTGTAAAAGCAGATCTTTCTACATTTCCTGGCATGATTACGGAAACCTCAACCAGTGTTGACACAACTACAGCAGATTTTACAACAGTTTCTGAAACAGCAGAAGAAAAAACACCAGTGCCTGAATCAAGCACAACTAAGTTGTCAAGCGTATCTGAAACAACAGCAGAAACAACAATTGTTTCAAGAACAGGTACATCAGACTTAACAAATGTTCCTGAGACAACTGAAGACATAACACCGGATTTTGAAACAACAATGGCTGAGGAGTCAAGTGTGACTGTTTCTGAAACAGCCACATTAGATATAACAACCACACTTGATACAACAACTGTAAAAGCTGAAACGTCTACCATGTCTCATACAACATCAGAGACATCATTTATCCCTGAAACAACTGGAGCAAAATTAACAACTCTTGCTGACACCACCACTGATACAACAGTCGATTCTGAAACAGATGCAATAGAAGTGTCTACTGTCCTTGATACTTCAGCCGAAACAATAGTCCTAATAGCTACACCAACTGAAGAAACACACACTTTGCCTGACACAACTGTAGAATCCATTACTCCCGAGACAGCTACACCAGAAATATCTACTGTACTCGATACAACTGTAAAACCAGAAGTTTCTACATTTCCTGGCATGATTACGGAAACCTCAACCAGTGTTGACACAACTGCAGCAGATTTTACAACAGTTTCTGAAACAGCAGAAATAAAAACACTGGTGCCTGAATCAAGCACAACTAAGTTGTCAAGCATATCTGAAACAACAGCAGAAACAACAATTGTAACAAGAACATTTACATCAGAATTAACAAATGTTCCTGAGACAACTGAAGACATAACACCGGATTTTGAAACAACAATGGCTGAGGAGTCAAGTGTGACTGTTTCTGAAACAGCCACATTAGATATAACAACCACACTTGATACAACAACTGTAAAAGTTGAAACGTCTACCATGTCTCATACAATATCAGAGACCTCACTTATCCCTGAAACAACTAGAGCAGAATTAACAACTCTTGCTGATACTACCACTGATACAACAGGAGATTCTGAAACAGATGCAATAGAAGTGTCTACTGTCCTTGATACTTCTGCCGAAACAACAGTCCTAATAGCTACACCAACGGAAGAAACACACACTTTGTCTGATACAACTGTAGAATCCATTACTCCTGAGACAGCAACACCAGAAATATCTACTGTACTCGATACAACTGTAAAAGCAGATCTTTCTACATTTCCTGGCTTGATTACGGAAACCTCAACCAGTGTTGACACAACTACAGCAGATTTTACAACAGTTTCTGAAACAGCAGAAGAAAAAACACCAGTGCCTGAATCAAGCACAACTAAGTTGTCAAGCGTATCTGAAACAACAGCAGAAACAACAATTGTTTCAAGAACAGGTACATCAGACTTAACAAATGTTCCTGAGACAACTGAAGACATAACACCGGATTTTGAAACAACAATGGCTGAGGAGTCAAGTGTGACTGTTTCTGAAACAGCCACATTAGATATAACAACCACACTTGATACAACAACTGTAAAAGCTGAAACGTCTACCATGTCTCATACAACATCAGAGACATCACTTATCCCTGAAACAACTGGAGCAAAATTAACAACTCTTGCTGACACCACCACTGATACAACAGTAGATTCTGAAACAGATGCAATAGAAGTGTCTACTGTCCTTGATACTTCAGCCGAAACAACAGTCCTAATAGCTACACCAACTGAAGAAACACACACTTTGTCTGATACAACTGTAGATTTGATTACTCCCGAGACAGCTACACCAGAAATATCTACTGTACTCGATACAACTGTAAAACCAGAAGTTTCTACATTTCCTGGCATGATTACGGAAACCTCAACCAGTGTTGACACAACTGCAGCAGATTTTACAACAGTTTCTGAAACAGCAGAAATAAAAACACTGGTGCCTGAATCAAGCACAACTAAGTTGTCAAGCATATCCGAAACAACAGCAGAAACAACAATTGTTACAAGAACATTTACATCAGACTTAACAAATGTTCCTGAGACAACTGAAGACATAACACCAGATTTTGAAACAACAATGGCTGGGGAGTCAAGTGTGACTGTTTCTGAAACAGCCACATTAGATATAACAACCACACTTGATACAACAACTGTAAAAGCTGAAACGTCTACCATGTCTCATACAACATCAGAGACCTCACTTATCCCTGAAACAACTAGAGCAGAATTAACAACTCTTGCTGATACTACCACTGATACAACAGTAGATTCTGAAACAGATGCAATAGAAGTGTCTACTGTCCTTGATACTTCAGCCGAAACAACAGTCCTAATAGCTACACCAACTGAAGAAACACACACTTTGCCTGACACAACTGTAGAATCGATTACTCCCGAGACAGCAACACCAGAAATATCTACTGTACTCGATACAACTGTAAAAGCAGAACTTTCTACATTTCCTGGCATGATTACGGAAACCTCAACCAGTGTTGACACAACTACAGCAGATTTTACAACAGTTTCTGAAACAGCAGAAGAAAAAACACCAGTGCCTGAATCAAGCACAACTAAGTTGTCAAGCGTATCTGAAACAACAGCAGAAACAACAATTGTAACAAGAACATTTACATCAGACTTAACAAATGTTCCTGAGACAACTGAAGACATAACACCGGATTTTGAAACAACAATGGCTGAGGAGTCAAGTGTGACTGTTTCTGAAACAGCCACATTAGATATAACAACCACACTTGATACAACAACTGTAAAAGTTGAAACGTCTACCATGTCTCATACAATATCAGAGACCTCACTTATCCCTGAAACAACTAGAGCAGAATTAACAACTCTTGCTGATACTACCACTGATACAACAGGAGATTCTGAAACAGATGCAATAGAAGTGTCTACTGTCCTTGATACTTCTGCCGAAACAACAGTCCTAATAGCTACACCAACGGAAGAAACACACACTTTGTCTGATACAACTGTAGAATCCATTACTCCTGAGACAGCAACACCAGAAATATCTACTGTACTCGATACAACTGTAAAAGCAGATCTTTCTACATTTCCTGGCTTGATTACGGAAACCTCAACCAGTGTTGACACAACTACAGCAGATTTTACAACAGTTTCTGAAACAGCAGAAGAAAAAACACCAGTGCCTGAATCAAGCACAACTAAGTTGTCAAGCGTATCTGAAACAACAGCAGAAACAACAATTGTTTCAAGAACAGGTACATCAGACTTAACAAATGTTCCTGAGACAACTGAAGACATAACACCGGATTTTGAAACAACAATGGCTGAGGAGTCAAGTGTGACTGTTTCTGAAACAGCCACATTAGATATAACAACCACACTTGATACAACAACTGTAAAAGCTGAAACGTCTACCATGTCTCATACAACATCAGAGACATCACTTATCCCTGAAACAACTGGAGCAAAATTAACAACTCTTGCTGACACCACCACTGATACAACAGTAGATTCTGAAACAGATGCAATAGAAGTGTCTACTGTCCTTGATACTTCAGCCGAAACAACAGTCCTAATAGCTACACCAACTGAAGAAACACACACTTTGTCTGATACAACTGTAGATTTGATTACTCCCGAGACAGCTACACCAGAAATATCTACTGTACTCGATACAACTGTAAAACCAGAAGTTTCTACATTTCCTGGCATGATTACGGAAACCTCAACCAGTGTTGACACAACTGCAGCAGATTTTACAACAGTTTCTGAAACAGCAGAAATAAAAACACTGGTGCCTGAATCAAGCACAACTAAGTTGTCAAGCATATCTGAAACAACAGCAGAAACAACAATTGTTACAAGAACATTTACATCAGACTTAACAAATGTTCCTGAGACAACTGAAGACATAACACCAGATTTTGAAACAACAATGGCTGGGGAGTCAAGTGTGACTGTTTCTGAAACAGCCACATTAGATATAACAACCACACTTGATACAACAACTGTAAAAGCTGAAACGTCTACCATGTCTCATACAACATCAGAGACATCACTTATCCCTGAAACAACTGGAGCAAAATTAACAACTCTTGCTGACACCACCACTGATACAACAGTAGATTCTGAAACAGATGCAATAGAAGTGTCTACTGTCCTTGATACTTCAGCCGAAACAACAGTCCTAATAGCTACACCAACTGAAGAAACACACACTTTGTCTGATACAACTGTAGATTTGATTACTCCCGAGACAGCTACACCAGAAATATCTACTGTACTCGATACAACTGTAAAACCAGAAGTTTCTACATTTCCTGGCATGATTACGGAAACCTCAACCAGTGTTGACACAACTGCAGCAGATTTTACAACAGTTTCTGAAACAGCAGAAATAAAAACACTGGTGCCTGAATCAAGCACAACTAAGTTGTCAAGCATATCTGAAACAACAGCAGAAACAACAATTGTTACAAGAACATTTACATCAGACTTAACAAATGTTCCTGAGACAACTGAAGACATAACACCAGATTTTGAAACAACAATGGCTGGGGAGTCAAGTGTGACTGTTTCTGAAACAGCCACATTAGATATAACAACCACACTTGATACAACAACTGTAAAAGCTGAAACGTCTACCATGTCTCATACAACATCAGAGACCTCACTTATCCCTGAAACAACTAGAGCAGAATTAACAACTCTTGCTGATACTACCACTGATACAACAGTAGATTCTGAAACAGATGCAATAGAAGTGTCTACTGTCCTTGATACTTCAGCCGAAACAACAGTCCTAATAGCTACACCAACTGAAGAAACACACACTTTGCCTGACACAACTGTAGAATCGATTACTCCCGAGACAGCAACACCAGAAATATCTACTGTACTCGATACAACTGTAAAAGCAGAACTTTCTACATTTCCTGGCATGATTACGGAAACCTCAACCAGTGTTGACACAACTACAGCAGATTTTACAACAGTTTCTGAAACAGCAGAAGAAAAAACACCAGTGCCTGAATCAAGCACAACTAAGTTGTCAAGCGTATCTGAAACAACAGCAGAAACAACAATTGTTTCAAGAACAGGTACATCAGACTTAACAAATGTTCCCGAGACAACTGAAGACATAACACCAGATTTTGAAACAACAATGGCTGAGGAGTCAAGTGTGACTGTTTCTGAAACAGCCACATTAGATATAACAACCACACTTGATACAACAACTGTAAAAGCTGAAACGTCTACCATGTCTCATACAACATCAGAGACATCATTTATCCCTGAAACAACTGGAGCAAAATTAACAACTCTTGCTGACACCACCACTGATACAACAGTAGATTCTGAAACAGATGCAATAGAAGTGTCTACTGTCCTTGATACTTCAGCCGAAACAACAGTCCTAATAGCTACACCAACTGAAGAAACACACACTTTGCCTGACACAACTGTAGAATCGATTACTCCCGAGACAGCTACACCAGAAATATCTACTGTACTCGATACAACTGTAAAACCAGAAGTTTCTACATTTCCTGGCATGATTACGGAAACCTCAACCAGTGTTGACACAACTGCAGCAGATTTTACAACAGTTTCTGAAACAGCAGAAATAAAAACACTGGTGCCTGAATCAAGCACAACTAAGTTGTCAAGCATATCTGAAACAACAGCAGAAACAACAATTGTTACAAGAACATTTACATCAGACTTAACAAATGTTCCTGAGACAACTGAAGACATAACACCAGATTTTGAAACAACAATGGCTGGGGAGTCAAGTGTGACTGTTTCTGAAACAGCCACATTAGATATAACAACCACACTTGATACAACAACTGTAAAAGCTGAAACGTCTACCATGTCTCATACAACATCAGAGACCTCACTTATCCCTGAAACAACTAGAGCAGAATTAACAACTCTTGCTGATACTACCACTGATACAACAGTAGATTCTGAAACAGATGCAATAGAAGTGTCTACTGTCCTTGATACTTCTGCCGAAACAACAGTCCTAATAGCTACACCAACAGAAGAAACACACACTTTGTCTGATACAACTGTAGAATCCATTACTCCTGAGACAGCAACACCAGAAATATCTACTGTACTCGATACAACTGTAAAAGCAGATCTTTCTACATTTCCTGGCATGATTACGGAAACCTCAACCAGTGTTGACACAACTACAGCAGATTTTACAACAGTTTCTGAAACAGCAGAAGAAAAAACACCAGTGCCTGAATCAAGCACAACTAAGTTGTCAAGCGTATCTGAAACAACAGCAGAAACAACAATTGTTTCAAGAACAGGTACATCAGACTTAACAAATGTTCCTGAGACAACTGAAGACATAACACCGGATTTTGAAACAACAATGGCTGAGGAGTCAAGTGTGACTGTTTCTGAAACAGCCACATTAGATATAACAACCACACTTGATACAACAACTGTAAAAGCTGAAACGTCTACCATGTCTCATACAACATCAGAGACATCATTTATCCCTGAAACAACTGGAGCAAAATTAACAACTCTTGCTGACACCACCACTGATACAACAGTCGATTCTGAAACAGATGCAATAGAAGTGTCTACTGTCCTTGATACTTCAGCCGAAACAACAGTCCTAATAGCTACACCAACTGAAGAAACACACACTTTGCCTGACACAACTGTAGAATCCATTACTCCCGAGACAGCTACACCAGAAATATCTACTGTACTCGAAACAACTGTAAAACCAGAAGTTTCTACATTTCCTGGCATGATTACGGAAACCTCAACCAGTGTTGACACAACTGCAGCAGATTTTACAACAGTTTCTGAAACAGCAGAAATAAAAACACTGGTGCCTGAATCAAGCACAACTAAGTTGTCAAGCATATCTGAAACAACAGCAGAAACAACAATTGTAACAAGAACATTTACATCAGAATTAACAAATGTTCCTGAGACAACTGAAGACATAACACCGGATTTTGAAACAACAATGGCTGAGGAGTCAAGTGTGACTGTTTCTGAAACAGCCACATTAGATATAACAACCACACTTGATACAACAACTGTAAAAGTTGAAACGTCTACCATGTCTCATACAATATCAGAGACCTCACTTATCCCTGAAACAACTAGAGCAGAATTAACAACTCTTGCTGATACTACCACTGATACAACAGGAGATTCTGAAACAGATGCAATAGAAGTGTCTACTGTCCTTGATACTTCTGCCGAAACAACAGTCCTAATAGCTACACCAACGGAAGAAACACACACTTTGTCTGATACAACTGTAGAATCCATTACTCCTGAGACAGCAACACCAGAAATATCTACTGTACTCGATACAACTGTAAAAGCAGATCTTTCTACATTTCCTGGCTTGATTACGGAAACCTCAACCAGTGTTGACACAACTACAGCAGATTTTACAACAGTTTCTGAAACAGCAGAAGAAAAAACACCAGTGCCTGAATCAAGCACAACTAAGTTGTCAAGCGTATCTGAAACAACAGCAGAAACAACAATTGTTTCAAGAACAGGTACATCAGACTTAACAAATGTTCCTGAGACAACTGAAGACATAACACCGGATTTTGAAACAACAATGGCTGAGGAGTCAAGTGTGACTGTTTCTGAAACAGCCACATTAGATATAACAACCACACTTGATACAACAACTGTAAAAGCTGAAACGTCTACCATGTCTCATACAACATCAGAGACATCACTTATCCCTGAAACAACTGGAGCAAAATTAACAACTCTTGCTGACACCACCACTGATACAACAGTAGATTCTGAAACAGATGCAATAGAAGTGTCTACTGTCCTTGATACTTCAGCCGAAACAACAGTCCTAATAGCTACACCAACTGAAGAAACACACACTTTGTCTGATACAACTGTAGATTTGATTACTCCCGAGACAGCTACACCAGAAATATCTACTGTACTCGATACAACTGTAAAACCAGAAGTTTCTACATTTCCTGGCATGATTACGGAAACCTCAACCAGTGTTGACACAACTGCAGCAGATTTTACAACAGTTTCTGAAACAGCAGAAATAAAAACACTGGTGCCTGAATCAAGCACAACTAAGTTGTCAAGCATATCTGAAACAACAGCAGAAACAACAATTGTTACAAGAACATTTACATCAGACTTAACAAATGTTCCTGAGACAACTGAAGACATAACACCAGATTTTGAAACAACAATGGCTGGGGAGTCAAGTGTGACTGTTTCTGAAACAGCCACATTAGATATAACAACCACACTTGATACAACAACTGTAAAAGCTGAAACGTCTACCATGTCTCATACAACATCAGAGACCTCACTTATCCCTGAAACAACTAGAGCAGAATTAACAACTCTTGCTGATACTACCACTGATACAACAGTAGATTCTGAAACAGATGCAATAGAAGTGTCTACTGTCCTTGATACTTCAGCCGAAACAACAGTCCTAATAGCTACACCAACTGAAGAAACACACACTTTGCCTGACACAACTGTAGAATCGATTACTCCCGAGACAGCAACACCAGAAATATCTACTGTACTCGATACAACTGTAAAAGCAGAACTTTCTACATTTCCTGGCATGATTACGGAAACCTCAACCAGTGTTGACACAACTACAGCAGATTTTACAACAGTTTCTGAAACAGCAGAAGAAAAAACACCAGTGCCTGAATCAAGCACAACTAAGTTGTCAAGCGTATCTGAAACAACAGCAGAAACAACAATTGTTACAAGAACAGTTACATCAGACTTAACAAATGTTCCTGAGACAACTGAAGACATAACACAGAATTTTGAAACAACAATGGCTGAGGAGTCAAGTGTGACTGTTTCTGAAACAGCCACATTAGATATAACAACCACACTTGATACAACAACTGTAAAAGCTGAAACGTCTACCATGTCTCATACAACAGCAGAGACATCACTTATCCCTGAAACAACTAGAGCAGAGATAACAACTCTTTCAGACACCACCACTGATACAACAGTAGAATCTGAAACAGGTGCAATAGAAGTGTCTACTGTCCTTGATACTTCAGCCGAAACAACAGTCCTAATAGCCACACCAACTGAAGAAACACACACTTTGTCTGACACAACTGTAGAATCTATTACTCCTGAGACAGCAACACCAGAAATATCTACTGTACTCGATACTACTGTAAAAGCAGAACTTTCTACATTTCCTGGCATGATACCGGAAACCTCAACCAGTGTTGACACAACTGCAGCAGATTTTACAACCGTTTCTGAAACAGCAGAAATAAAAACATCGGTGCCTGAATCAAGCACAACTAAGTTGTCAAGCATATCTGAAACAACAGCAGTCACAACAATTGTTTCAAGAACAGTTACATCAGACTTAACAAATGTTCCTGAGACAACTGGAGACATAACACCGGATTTTGAAACAACAATGGCTGAGGAGACTAGTGGGACTGCTTCTGAAACAGCCACATTAGATACAACAACCACACTTGATACAACAACTGTAAAAGCTGAAACGTCTACCATGTCTCATACAACATCAAGGACATCACTTATCCCTGAAACAACTAGAGCAGAAATAACAACTCTTGCAGACATCACCACTGATACAACAATAGATTCTAAAACAGATGCAATAGAAGTGTCTACTGTCCTTGATACCTCAGCCGAAACAACAGTCCTAATAGCTACACCAACTGAAGAAACACACACTTTGTCTGATACAACTGTAGAATCGATTACTCCTGAGACAGCTACACCAGAAATATCTACTGTACTCGATACAACTGTAAAAACAGAAGTTTCTACATTTCCTGGCATGATTACGGAAACCTCAACCAGTGTTGACACAACTAGAGCAGATTTTACAACAGTTTCTGAAACAGCAGAAGAAAAAACACCGGTGCCTGAATCAAGCACAACTAAGTTGTCAAGCATATCTGAAACATCAGCAGAAACAACAATTTTTTCAAGGACAGGTACATCAGACTTAACAAATGTTCCTGAGACAACTGAAGACATAACACCGGATTTTAAAACAACAATGGCTGAGGAGTCAAGTGGGACTGTTTCTGAAACAGTGACATTAGATATAACAACCACACTTGATACAACAACTGTAAAAGCTGAAATGTCTACCATGTCTCATACAACATCAGAGACATCACTTATCCCTGAAACAACTAGAGCAGAATTAATAACTCTTGCTGACACCACCACTGATGCAACAGTAGATTCTGAAACAGATGCAATAGAAGTGTCTACTGTACTTGATACTTCAGCAGAAACAACAGTCCTAATAGCTACTCCAACTGAAGAAACACACACTTTGTCTAAAACAACTGTAGAATCTATTACTTCTGACACAGCCACACCCAAAATATCTACTGTACTCGATACAACTGTAAAAACAGAAGTTTCTACATTTCCTGGCATGATTACGGAAACCTCAACCAGTGTTGACACAACTGCTGCAGATTTTACAACCGTTTCTGAAACAGCAGAAATAAAAACACCAGTGCCTGAATCGAGCACAACTAAGTTGTCAAGCATATCTGAAACAACAGCAGAAACAACAATTGTTTCAACAACAGTTACATCAGACTTAACAAATGTTCCTGAGACAACTGAAGACATAACACCGGATTTTAAAACAACAATGGCTGAGGAGTCAAGTGGGACTGTTTCTGAAACAGTGACATTAGATATAACAACCACACTTGATACAACACCTGTAAAAGCTGAAACGTCTACCATGTCTCATACAACATCAGAGACATCACTTATCCCTGAAACAACTAGAGCAGAAATAACAACTCTTGCAGACACCACCACTGATACAACAGTAGATTCTGAAACAGATGCAATAGAAGTGTCTACTGTCCTTGATACCTCAGCCGAAACAACAGTCCTAATAGCTACACCAACAGAAGAAACACACACTTTGTCTGATACAACTGTAGAATCGATTACTCCCGAGACAGATACACCAGAAATATCTACTGTACTCGATACAACTGTAAAAGCAGAACTTTCTACATTTCCTGGCATGATTACGGAAACCTCAACCAGTGTTGACACAACTGCTGCAGATTTTACAACAGTTTCTGAAACAGCAGAAGAAAAAACACCAGTGCCTGAATCAAGCACTGTGTCTCATACAACAGTAGAAACAACAAAGGAAACTCTTGTTCCTGGCTCAACTGCATCAGAAATATTAACAGTCTTTGATACATCAGCTGAAACAAAAGTTACAGATACACCTACCGTAGAAATTCATACAATGTCTGATTCAACTGTTGAAACAACACGTATTCCTGAGACTACACCACATACATCAACCGTGCTGGATTCAACAACTGAAAAAGCAGAAAAATCCACTTTGTCTGACACAACACTAGAAACATCACCCGGTGTTGACACAACTGTAGTAGATTTAACAATAATTCCTAAAACAGAAGAAACAACATTAGTTCCCAAAACAAGCACATCTGAATTCTCCAGTGTATCTGATACAACAGGAGAAATAACAATTGTTACAGAAACCACTACACAAGCTTTATCAACTGTACTTGATACAACTAAAATAGCAGAAACATTTGCCACTTCTAAAACATCCCTACCCTCAGACACAATTACAGATATTTTAACAACTGTCCCTGAGACAGCAGTGCATACAACCCGGGCTTCTGAAACAACCACAGCAGTGATGTCAACAGCTGAAACAACGGTTACAACAGGTATAACAACCCTACTTGGTACAACGATTGAAAAAGAAGAAACATCTGCCGGGTCTGAACCAACTGCAGAAACACCACTTCCTGCTGATACCACCACAGAAAATTTTACAACCGTTCCTGAGACACCAGCAGATAGAACACTGGCTTTTGGGACAACCACAGCTGAAATGTCAAGCATGCCTGATACATCAACAGAAACAACACTTGTTCCTGAATCAACAACATCAGCTACAGCCACCATACCAGATACGTCAACTGAAAAAGCCAAATCATCAACCATATCTTATGCCACAGCAGAGATAACACTACACCCAGACACAGCTACAGCAGGTTCAACACTTATTCCGGGCACAACTACACAAGATTCAACGCCTTTTCCAGACACAACAGCAGCTATAACACTCCACCCTGACACAACTACACAAGATTCAACACCTATTCCAGACACAACAGCAGATACAACACTCAACCCTGAGACAACTACAGAAGATTCAACACTTATCCCTGGCACAACAGCAGATACAACACTCAACCCTGAGACAAGTGCAGCAGATTCAACACTTATCCCTGGCACAACAGCAGATACAACACTCCACCCTGACATAACTACAGCAGATTCAACAACTATTCCTGGCACAAAAGCAGATACAACACTCTATCCTGACACAACTACAGCAAATTCAACACTTATCACTGGCACAACATTAGATACAACTCTCTACCCTGACACAACTACAGCAGATTCAACACGTATCCCTGGCACAACTTTGGATACAACTCTATACCCTGACACAACTACAGCAGATTCAACATTTATTCCTGGCAAAACAGCAGATACAACACTCCACCCTGACACAACTACAGCAGATTCAACATTTATTCCTGGCACAACATTGGATACAACTCTCCACCCTGACACAACTACAGAAGATTCAACACATATCCTTGGAACAACATTGGATACAACTCTCCACCCTGACACAACTACAGCAGATTCAACATTTATTCCTGGCACAACATTGGATACAACTCTCCACCCTGACACAACTACAGCAGATTCAACATTTATTCCTGGCAAAACAGCAGATACAACACTCCACCCTGACACAACTACAGCAGATTCAACACGTATCCCTGGCACAACATTGGATACAACTCTCCACCCTGACAAAACTACAGCAGATTCAACACGTATGCCTGGCACAACATTGGATACAACTCTCCACCCTGACACAACTACAGCAGATTCAACATTTATTCCTGGCAAAACAGCAGATACAACACTCCAACCTGACACAACTAAAGCAGATTCAACACTTATTCCTGCCACAACAGTAGATACAACACTGGCTTTTGAAGAGAGTACAACTGTAGTGACTGTGCCTGATACAACAGTAGAAACTCTTTTTCCTGGCCAAGCTACGTCAGATGTATCAACTGTTCTTGATGCATCAGCTGAAACCACAGTCCTAACAGCTACAACTACTTTTGAAACCCTCGCTATGTCATATGCCACTGTTGAAACAACACTTGTCCCTGAAACAGCTACAGCAGATATGTCAACCTTACCTTATACAAGAACTGAAGAAGCAGAAATGTCTACTTTTCCTGACCTAACACCAGAAACATCCTCCGGTGTTGACATAACTGCAGAAAATGTAAAAACAGTTTCTGAAACAACAGCAGAAACATCAATGGTTCCTGAAACAAGCACAGCTGAGTTGTCCAGTGTATCTGAAACAACAGTAGTAACGGCAGTTGTTCCACAAACAACTGTATCACAAATATCAACTATACCTGATACTACAACTAAACAACTAGAAGCATCTACCATGCCTGATGCAACAGCAGAAACAACACTCCACCCGGACACAACTCCAACAGATTCAACACATATTACTGGCACAACAGCAGAAACATCACTCCACCCGGACACAACTCCAACAGATTCAACACATATTGCTGGCACAACAGCAGAAACATCACTCCACCCGGATACAATTCCAACAGATTCAACGCATATTCCTGGCACAACAGCAGATACAACACTCCACCCAGACACAACTCCAACAGATTCAACACATATTCCTGGCATAACAGCAGATACAACACTGGCTTTTGAAAAGAGTACAACAGTAGTGACTGTGCCTGATACAACAATAGAAACTCTTGTTCCTGGCCAAGCTACGTCAGATGTATCGACTGTCATTGATGCATCAGCTAAAACCACAGTCCTAATAGCTACAACTACTTTGGAAACCCTTGCTATATCTTATGCCACTGTTGAAACAACACTTGTACCTGAAACAGCTACAGCAGATATGTCAACCTTACCTTATACAAGAACTGAAGAAGCAGAAACGTCTACTTTTCCTGACCTAACACCAGAAACATCCTCCGGTGTTGACATAACTGCAGCAAATTTAACAACAGTTTCTGAAACAACAGCAGAAACATCAATGGTTCCTGAAACAAGCACAGCTGAGTTGTCCAGTGTATCTGAAACAACAGTAGTAACAGCAGTTGTTCCACAAACAACTATATCACAAATATCAACTATACCTGATACTACAACTATACAACTAGAAGCATCTACCATGCCTGATGCAACAGCAGAAACATCACTCCACCCGGACACAACTCCAACAGATTCAACACATATTCCTGGCACAACAGTAGATACAACACTGGCTTTTGAAAAGAGTACAACAGTAGTGACTGTGCCTGATACAACAGTAGAAACTCTTTTTCCTGGCCAAGCTACGTCAGATGTATCAACTGTCCTTGATGCAACAGCTGAAACCACAGTCCTAATAGCTACAACTACTTTGGAAACCCTTGCCATATCTGATGCCACTGCTGAAACAACACTTGTCCCTGAAACAGCTACAGCAGATATGTCAACCTTACCTTATACAAGAACTGAAGAAGCAGAAACGTCTACTTTTCCTGACCTAACACCCGAAACATCCTCCGGTGTTGCCATAACTGCAGCAAATTTAACAACAGTTTCTGAAACAACAGCAGAAACATCAATGGTTCCTGAAACAAGCACAGCTGAGTTGTCCAGTGTATCTGAAACAACAGTAGTAACAGCAGTTGTTCCACAAACAACTATATCACAAATATCAACTATACCTGATACTACAACTAAACAACTAGAAGCATCTACCATGCCTGATGCAACAGCAGAAACAACACTCCACCCGGACACAACTCCAACAGATTCAACACATATTACTGGCACAACAGCAGAAACATCACTCCACCCGGACACAACTCCAACAGATTCAACACATATTACTGGCACAACAGCAGATACAACACTGGCTTTTGAAAGGAGTACAACTGTAGTGACTGTGCCTGATACAACAGTAGAAACTCTTTTTCCTGGCCAAGCTACGTCAGATGTATCAACTGTTCTTGATGCATCAGCTGAAACCACAGTCCTAACAGCTACAACTACTTTCGAAACCCTCGCTATGTCGTATGCCACTGTTGAAACAACACTTGTCCCTGAGACAGCTACAGCAGATATGTCAACCTTACCTTATACAAGAACTGAAGAAGCAGAAATGTCTACTTTTCCTGACCTAACACCAGAAACATCCTCCGGTGTTGACATAACTGCAGAAAATGTAAAAACAGTTTCTGAAACAACAGCAGAAACATCAATGGTTCCTGAAACAAGCACAGCTGAGTTGTCCAGTGTATCTGAAACAACAGTAGTAACGGCAGTTGTTCCACAAACAACTGTATCACAAATATCAACTATACCTGATACTACAACTAAACAACTAGAAGCATCTACCATGCCTGATGCAACAGCAGAAACAACACTCCACCCGGACACAACTCCAACAGATTCAACACATATTACTGGCACAACAGCAGAAACATCACTCCACCCGGACACAACTCCAACAGATTCAACACATATTGCTGGCACAACAGCAGAAACATCACTCCACCCGGATACAATTCCAACAGATTCAACGCATATTCCTGGCACAACAGCAGATACAACACTCCACCCAGACACAACTCCAACAGATTCAACACATATTCCTGGCATAACAGCAGATACAACACTGGCTTTTGAAAAGAGTACAACAGTAGTGACTGTGCCTGATACAACAATAGAAACTCTTGTTCCTGGCCAAGCTACGTCAGATGTATCGACTGTCATTGATGCATCAGCTAAAACCACAGTCCTAATAGCTACAACTACTTTGGAAACCCTTGCTATATCTTATGCCACTGTTGAAACAACACTTGTACCTGAAACAGCTACAGCAGATATGTCAACCTTACCTTATACAAGAACTGAAGAAGCAGAAACGTCTACTTTTCCTGACCTAACACCAGAAACATCCTCCGGTGTTGACATAACTGCAGCAAATTTAACAACAGTTTCTGAAACAACAGCAGAAACATCAATGGTTCCTGAAACAAGCACAGCTGAGTTGTCCAGTGTATCTGAAACAACAGTAGTAACAGCAGTTGTTCCACAAACAACTATATCACAAATATCAACTATACCTGATACTACAACTATACAACTAGAAGCATCTACCATGCCTGATGCAACAGCAGAAACATCACTCCACCCGGACACAACTCCAACAGATTCAACACATATTCCTGGCACAACAGTAGATACAACACTGGCTTTTGAAAAGAGTACAACAGTAGTGACTGTGCCTGATACAACAGTAGAAACTCTTTTTCCTGGCCAAGCTACGTCAGATGTATCAACTGTCCTTGATGCAACAGCTGAAACCACAGTCCTAATAGCTACAACTACTTTGGAAACCCTTGCCATATCTGATGCCACTGCTGAAACAACACTTGTCCCTGAAACAGCTACAGCAGATATGTCAACCTTACCTTATACAAGAACTGAAGAAGCAGAAACGTCTACTTTTCCTGACCTAACACCCGAAACATCCTCCGGTGTTGCCATAACTGCAGCAAATTTAACAACAGTTTCTGAAACAACAGCAGAAACATCAATGGTTCCTGAAACAAGCACAGCTGAGTTGTCCAGTGTATCTGAAACAACAGTAGTAACAGCAGTTGTTCCACAAACAACTATATCACAAATATCAACTATACCTGATACTACAACTAAACAACTAGAAGCATCTACCATGCCTGATGCAACAGCAGAAACAACACTCCACCCGGACACAACTCCAACAGATTCAACACATATTACTGGCACAACAGCAGAAACATCACTCCACCCGGACACAACTCCAACAGATTCAACACATATTACTGGCACAACAGCAGATACAACACTGGCTTTTGAAAGGAGTACAACTGTAGTGACTGTGCCTGATACAACAGTAGAAACTCTTTTTCCTGGCCAAGCTACGTCAGATGTATCAACTGTTCTTGATGCATCAGCTGAAACCACAGTCCTAACAGCTACAACTACTTTCGAAACCCTCGCTATGTCGTATGCCACTGTTGAAACAACACTTGTCCCTGAGACAGCTACAGCAGATATGTCAACCTTACTTTATACAAGAACTGAAAAAGCAGAAACGTCTACTTTTCCTGACCTAACACCAGAAAAATCCTCCGGTGTTGCCATAACTGCAGCAAATTTAACAACAGTCTCTGAAACAACAGCAGAAACATCAATGGTTCCTGAAACAAGCACAGCTGAGTTGTCCAGTGTATCTGAAACAACAGTAGTAACAGCAGTTGTTCCACAAACAACTATATCACAAATATCAACTATACCTGATACTACAACTATACAACTAGAAGCATCTACCATGCCTGATGCAACAGCAGAAACATCACTCCACCCGGACACAACTCCAACAGATTCAACACATATTACTGGCACAACAGCAGAAACATCACTCCACCCGGACACAACTCCAACAGATTCAACACATATTACTGGCACAACAGCAGAAACATCACTCCACCCGGACACAACTCCAGCAGATTCAACACATATTCCTGGCATAACAGCAGATACAACACTGGCTTTTGAAAAGAGTACAACAGTAGTGACTGTGCCTTATACAACAGTAGAAACTCTTGTTCCTGGCCAAGCTACGTCAGATGTATCGACTGTCCTTGATGCATCAGCTGAAACCACAGTCCTAATAGCTACAACTACTTTGGAAACCCTTGCTGTGTCTTATGCCACTGTTGAAACAACACTTGTCACTGAAACAGCTACAGCAGATATGTCAACCTTACTCTATACAAGAAGTGAAGAAGCAGAAACGTCTACTTTGCCTGACTTAGCAACAGAAACATCTCCCAGTGTTGACACAACTGCAGCAAATTTAACAACAGTTTCTGAAGCAACAGCAGAAACAACAATGGTTCCTGAAACAAGCACAGCTGAGTTTTCCAGTGTATCTGAAACAACAGTAGTAACATCAGTTGTTCCACAAACAACTGTATCACAAATATCAACTATACCTGATACTACAACTAAAAAACCAGAAACATCTACCATGCCTGGTGCAACAGCAGAAACATCACTCCACCCGGACACAACTCCAACAGATTCAACACATATTCCTGGCACAACAGCAGAAACATCACTCCACCCGGACACAACTGCTTCTGAGACAACAATAAATACAACCCTGGCTTCTGCTGCTACTATTATTCCTTCTGTAACTGCAACTGGATCTACTATTGATACTACAACTTTCACTACAGTTGCAGCTGAGTTTACTGCTACTACCATAGCTATTAGTACAGCCGTAGATGGATATACTACTACAACAACTTCTGCTCCAACTGCAGCTGAAATCACTTTAGCTACTACAACTCCTATTACAGCTGCAGATGAAACTGCTGCTACTACAACTCTTACTACAAACCCAGGAGAAATTACAACTATTACCCGGAATTCAACTACAACTGCCGCAGAAACTACAACTGCTACATCAGCCCCAATTACAACTACAGCTGAAATGATTGTAGCTACAACACTTCCAATCACATCTGCAGTTGAAACTGCTGCTACTACCACAACTCTAACTACAACGCAAGCTGAATTTACTGGTGCTCTGATTACAAATACAACTGCAGCTGAAACTCTTATTCCTACCACCACAAGCTCTACTACAACTAAAGCTGAAATTGCTGCTACTATGTCTTCTACTGCAGCTGAAACTGCTCTTACTAGTTCATATCCTACTACAACTGCAGCTAGAACTCCTACCACTACTGACATTCCCACTGCAACATCAGCTGTGACTACCACAACTCCTCTTACAGCTGCCGTTGAAACTGTAGCTACTACCACAACTCCTACTACAACACCAGTTAAATCTACTGCTCATACTCTGATTCCAACTACAACTGCAGCTGGGACTACTACGGCTTCTTCCACAACCCCTTCTACAACCACAGTTACATCTACTGTGTCTTATACAACTCCTCTTACAGCTGCAGTTGAAACTGTAGCTACTACCACAACTCCTACTACAACACCAGTTAAATCTACTGCTCATACTCTGATTCCAACTACAACTGCAGCTGGGACTACTACGGCTTCTACCACAACCCCTCCTACAACCACAGTTACATCTACTGTGTCTTATACAACTCCTATTACAGTCACAGTTGAAACTGTAGCTACTACCACAACCCCTACTACAACACCAGTTAAATCTACTGCTCATACTCTGATTCCAACTACAACTGCAGCTGGGACTACTACAGCTTCTACCACAACCCCTCCTACAACTACAGTTACATCTACTCTATCTTATACAACTCCTATTACAGTCGCAGTTGAAACTGTAGCTACTACCACAACCCCTACTACAACACCAGTTGAATCTACTATTCATACTCTAATTCCAACTACAACTGCAGCTGGGACTACTACAGCTTCTACCACAACCCCTCCTAAAACTACAGTTACATCTACTCTGTCTTATACAACTCCTATTACAGCTGCAGTTGAAACTCCTTCAACTGCATTCACTAACTCTGCAACTTCAGCTGGATCTATAACTGCTACCACAGTTTCAACTACAACAGCAGCTGAAACTACTATAGCCACTGCAACTCCTACAAAAACTGCATCTGAAACTATTGCTTCTACAATGACTCCTACTACATCTGCAGCTGAAACTACTGCTACTACCAGAGCATCTACTACATCTGCAGCAAATACTACTGCTAAAACAGTTACCACTACAACAACTACTACTACTACCACTACTACTACTGCACCAACTATTCGTAAGTATTTGCAATGTGGGCTCCTGCAGAAGTTTCCTTTGGCTTTCAACCTGTACCTCTTTACAGGCTTTCTTTTTGAACATGTCAGTGGACTACAAGAGCACTCATTAGCTCACCCTCAGCCAATTGAAACTACAAGTGCATCTGCTGCAGTGGTAGATTGTACTTGTAGTCTATTCATTCACAGGCATCTGTGAATGAATGATGCGGCTGTGTTGGTGAAGCCCAGCAAAGCAGCGCTGTCTTTACAAAGTGACAGTCAGTGCAGAGAGAAGAATCCCTGCCCACTGTCTCAGGGATGGGATTGGGGGGAGAAGGGTCAGGAGCTCAAACATGCTACATGTTCTACCCTAAATATGAGTGGAAGATGTAACATGTTCCAAAGGTGAACTTAGCCTTTAATTGTGTAAAGACGAATCATCACAAACAATCTGTGTTGCTATCATAAACTTGTTTTCCCTTTTTTCTTTTTCCTTTCCCTTCTTTAATTTAAACTTGTATTTTTTAACCTTGTAAGTTCTGTGATGAATTGTCAAAAACATACCTGCAATTAAACATTTTTACATGTAAAATACATTTATACATGTATTTTAACTGTGTATATTTAGCATCCTGGTGGGACGGGAGACCCGGGCAGAGCGGCGGAAGGCGGGGTTGGAGGGGGGGCATCCCCTCCCGCTCCCTGTGATAACGGCTGAGCGGCTGCTGAGCCGCATCAGTTGTTATCTTTAGAAAGTCGACCCCTGGCTCTAAAAAATGGTACTGGGTTGATGCCTGCAGCTGCATATCACCCCGGTACAACCACTTCTTCAAGGTACGTTGGTTTGTAGGAGGTGGTTAAATTCACACCTATCAAAGAGCCTGCCTTCTGAACTACCGAGACACTAAGGAAGTGGTGGCGCCCTCTTTCCTTTCTTTTCCAATCTGTACATATCTATGGTCAAGATGTAAAATCATATAATTCCACATTGATTTTCAGTTGTTTCTAACCTATTCCTATACATCTGAACTATGTTGCAAACTTAAGAAAGAGAAAAATGGCCCAGACTAATTGAAGTGGATGCATGAGTCGCTGATGCATAAAAGTCGATTTAATGAGTAAAAAACATGTAAGCAAAAACATGCATTGACCAACAGATGGAGTACAACATATGGCATGGCAAGATTTAAACAACAATATTGATATAAAAAATCATATATCATGGAGTGAGCAGGATACACACAAAATTGTCTTAAATATAATGTACAACATAGTAGAAAACTCAACGCGTTTCGTCTGGGCCATTTTTCTCTTTTTTCTTTTTCTCTTTCTTGCTTGATTTAGGGATGGAAGTGGATGTAATAGACAACATCAGACAATTTCCCAGTTTTTACATGTTGCAAACTTACTGTTTGAAGAGCCGCCTCTTTTCTTTCTTTCTCAATCTGTGGATTAGGTCAGACTCAGTGGCGGCTGGTGCTCTATGGGCCAGGGGGAGCGGCAGACGGACCACACCATACCCCCCTGGACCACACCAGCTCCAGCCCGCACACCTAGCCCCCCCCCCCCCCCCAGTTGCTGGCTTACTTACCCTGGGCAGGCAGCTGCGGTCGCAGCTTTCCCCTCCGTGGGCTTCCCTGTGTCTCCTCCCTCCTCCTCCTTGGCCAATAGCATGGCTTCTCCTTTCGGACAATCGGGAAACAGCTCTCAGGAACCACTTCCTGAATAGCCAGGAGGAGAATCAGTGTGGCAATAGCGAATATACATTTGCTATTGTCACACAACTGGGTGGACTCAGGGCGCAGTGCTCTGCTACCCGAGTCCACCCTTTTTTTAAAGCTTATTAGAGCCTCTGGCTCTAATCATGTTGTTCAAAAAAAAACAGAAAACCTAATTGGAATCCATGCGTCCGGCGCCCTGCATGTAGATTGGGCAACCAGACACATGGAAAGGGGAGGGTGGCGCCCCTGCGCCCCCAATGGACAGCCCGCCACTGGTCAGACTCAAAACTTGTTTTTGAGGAGCTGCAAATGACTTTGTGAAACATTCACCCTTTGCCAAACTACTTCCCATAGGCCAGCCCATCCCAACTCCAAGTTTACACACCCGATTTTACACCATGTTCATCCCTATCCAGGTTTTTACTGCTGGCTGTGTCCTTGTTGGGGAGATTCACCCTCTCTGTTTGTATTGGTGAAGATCACCAAGAAAGAAAGTGAAAACATTTTGGGTTGTCGCCCGCACAGGAATAAAGAGAAATCTTCCAATGGGGAGATTTTCGCTCACTTCCTGTTTTGGCTATGGGACAGGAAGTGAAGGGAAATCTACCTAATGGGACACAGATAGCAAAAAAAAAGTGGCTGGGTTATAACCTTCCCTATACTCTATCTCAGGGGTCTTCAAACTACGGCCCTCCAGTTGTTCAGGAACTACAATTCCCATTATGCCTAATCATGTCTGTGAATGTCAGATTTTTACAATGCCTCATGGAACGTGTAGTTCCTCAAAAGCTGGAGGGCCGTAGTTTGAGGATCCCTGCTCTGTCTTTTCTGTACCTAATTTTGACTTAGTATCAGACTCTCACAACCTCCTATACAGCAACATTCAGACTGGGAGAGCCAATAAGGTGTGTTGCATGCAAACATAATAACCAGAAACAAGATAATAGGAGGAGGGAGCAGAGTGACAATATTTATAGCTTATCAGTCTGCTGCTTCTTCTTTCACTGTCCGGTCACAGACTGGGGAAAGATCACAACCTAAAAAGTGTTATTTAAAGTGATTGTAAATGATTACTTTGTAAAACAAGCCATTAAGTTTAAAATTGAAATGAAAAGCAAAACATCTGTGTATAGATATATAAATACAATATGAATACCTTTTTTTTTCCCTTTTGTTTTAAAGAGATTCTATTCCCTCTGTTCTCAGCTGCATAAGCACTGGGGGAAGGAGAAACAACAGAACACTAATCTTTCCAGTAAATGGCTGTGCATGGTGGGCATTTTAGGACAAGTCTGATCATTGGAGGAGAGCAGGCTGAGCTCCCAGCATAGCAACAGAACTGACCACACTGTGTTCTCCTGTTTAGTGTGGTCAGTTTTTAGTAGGAAAGCAGAGGGACTGACAGGAACACCAGGGATTTCACACAAAGGAAGCAATACAAAGAGAAAAGGATAATTTTTCATACAAGTATATGGTACAGTAGGCACAAATCAGGAATATGAAATGCTAGGTTAACAAATGCTTTAAAGTGGTATAAAACCCAAACCAAACTTTTATTATATAGCAGCTTACCAATTATTAGATGTGAGCAGATATAGGACATGAGTCTGCAAATAAAATGTATGTATGAGTGCCTGTAGAATTGCCTAATTATCCCAAAAATAGGGGAGGAAAGACGAGGGGGGGGGGAGGAAAGTCTATCTCCCTCTGATGACTTACAAACAGCTCAAGGTTCAGAAATTATGCTGAAAATGGAGGGTAGCTGAAAACTGTATCCAACTCGGGAGTTGAGGCAGCATAACCAGCGGCAGTCCAGGACACAACCATACCCCCTCCAAAAAAAGGAGGTCTCCAAAGAAGTAGAGAATGATGCATATATTAGCTGCAAACAAGTTCTGTAAGAAAATAGTATAGGCAAAGTATGATATCTTAGAATATTAATTTTTAAATGTGAATATAGAACCTGGAGCATGTGTTTAAACCTCAGGGGAAGTAGGATGTATAGTGGAATGGGCATTGACACAGGAGACAAGCCACCAAGAAAGCACAAAGTGAAAAACTTTGATAAAAGAGGGAAGATAAAGGGAGGAAACAAAATAAAATAGATTGACCCCCAAAGAAAAAGTTGGTGTTGCCAATAACAGACACGGTCATAGGAGGTCCCTCTGTACAGTGAGTCTGGTGCAAACCGTGTTAGGACAGCATAATAGGGAATAAGTGTAGGAATGTGAGAATATAGGACTAAGGATAATGGGTAATATAAACAGTGAAAGAGGAAAAATAAAAGAAAAGAAAAAACAGGTATAGGTGGTTACTTAAAAAAGCCCATAGTGATGATAAGACCATAGATGTGGTCATCAACATCCCTCGGAGAAGAGGTGTCCATAGCAGGATGCTCCATCAGGAGTGCTAGAGGTGTCCTGGGTACATAGTTGCCAACATTTGAAAAAAAATTTCCAGGGACACTTTGCAGCACATCTATCAGTTACTTACCACACCCATTTCCCTGAAGCTCCGCCCACTCCACATAATTAATCTCCGCCTACTTATCAGATTATAGGGTTCACTTAATAAAGAGAGAATTACAGGAAATTGAAAAGGGAATTTTAAACTTGAGGCCAAAGTAGCAGAGTTGGAATAATTCTCCCACTCAGCTGCACTACTTCTGCCTAAAGTTTTAAATTCTCATCACAATTCCCTGCAATTCTAAAGTGTCAAATGTGCACAGGTGTGACCAAAAATGTAATATGTAAGTATAAATAAAGTGCAAAGTGTAAATAAGTACATTCCCGGGACAATGTAACCCGGGACAATGTAACCCGGGACAGGCTCCTATTTGCCGGTACAGGCTCCTATTTGCCGGGACTGTCCCGGCAAAAACGGTACAGTTGGCAAGTATGAGGGTATAACTTATGCTCCCGTAACATATGCTACCACCGTCACGCTCACATGAATTGTGGGAGAGGTGCCAGTACCACGAGCGACAAAAGCTGGCTGGCAAAGACGCCAGACTCATTGCCTCATGCACGCTGCTGGCAAAACAATCACAAACGGCACTTCAGCGTCAGTGATGATGTCAAGTGCGTGGTGTGGGGCGTGGCGCCGATGCACGATGGGAAGGCCAACCCAGTCCCCCAAATGATAGGACAGAAACAGGGAGGGGAAGGGAAAGGAGTGGAAGAAAAGGGGGGCACCGGATTGCGATGCAGCTCCCGGGTAACAAAACAATAGATGGGCCCCATAAAAACACCCCATAAAAACGTATGAAAAAATGAGAAATGACCATAGATACTGTAACAGTGGTGATGAAAGTAAAATTGTCATTCAACCTGTTGACTATGTACATGCAAACCAGCATTAAGAGGTCCTCCATTGGTGACGATAGTGAAAATGGGTCTGTCCACTGTCATCCAAAGGGTGCATCAGCTGTAGTCACATGCCTCCATCCCTGTACAATGTGAATAGGAGGGGGTTATTGGGAATTTAAATGAGATACCTGTTACACCAGACCAGCATCTCCATCCCTAATGGTAAGATAAAAAGAGGAGGGTTAGGACATTGAGTGAGGCAAGTGAAACACAGCTGATAAACAGATGTGATATAATACCAATTTATTAGTTGTTAAATAATGACAAAAAAACAAAAATAGATATGCCATATTACATAAATGTTCATTCAATTGCCTATTATGACTTTTAAATTCTCTTCCACAGAATGCAAAAATGGCGGTTACCATGACGGAACCAAGTGTGTTTGTCCAGAGATGTTCTATGGGCCTTACTGTGAGAACACCATAGATAGGTCCCCTCCTGGTGAGTGTCTGAATGTTTCATATCTCTGGTCAAAATGTAAAATCATTTATTTTTTTTCCTCATTGTATCCCAATTATTTCCAGCCTACTGTTAGTAATCTGAAGGATCTTGAAGCTTTTAACTGCTTTTGGACCACCTGCCGCATATATACTGCCACAGGGCGGCCCGGCTGCACAAAATCACATACATGTACATGATTATGTGCATGAGATGTCGGGGGTGTGTGCGCACCACTGGAGTGCCGCTCCCGTTGTAATTTGACACAGGAAGAGCCAATCAGTGGTTCCGGCACCCGTAATTGGCGCCAGGACCCACCGATCATTCGGTGGAATGAGAGAACGGTGGTCTGCCTATGTAAACAAGGTTTCAGCCAAGCTGAAACACAGATCTCCCTTTTCCTTTAGTACATCTGTTCCCCCCACAGTTAGAAAGCACTCCCTAGGAGCACACTTAGCCCCTTTATCACCCCTGGTGTTAACCCCTTCACTGCCGGTGTCATTTATACAGTAACAGTGCATTTTGTTTTATTTTAGCACTGATCACTGTATTGGTGTCACTGGTCCCCAAAAAGTGTCACTTAGTGTCAAATTTGTCCACCGCATGATGCAGTCTCGCTAAAAATCACTGATCGCTGCCATTACTAGTAAAAACTATAAAAAAAAATAGTATTATATATTATATTTTTATAATTATATAAAAAAAAGTCCATAAATGTATCCCATTTGGCATGTGGAAGACAGGAAGAATCGCTATGGCACACTGAAGGCAGGAAGGATCACTATGGTACATGAAAAGCAGGAAGGATCACTGAGGCACATGGAAGGCAGGAAGGATCATTACTAAGGCACATGGAATGTAGAAATGATGGATTACCTTGGCACATAGAAGGCAAAAAGGATCACTATGACACATGGAAGGCAGCAAGGATGGATTACTAGGCCACATGGAAGGCTGGAAGGATGGATTATTGTGGCACATGGAAGACAGAAAGGATCACTATGACATATGGAAGGCAGGAAGAAGGTATTACTATGGCATATGGAAAGCAGGGAGGATTAATTACTATGGCGCATGGAATGCAGGAAGGATCACTATGAAACATGGAAGGCAGGAAGGATGGATGGATTCATATGGCACATGAAAGTCAGGAAGGATCAGCTCTGATTTTATTGCATTTTATTTTTCCATTACAGTAATGCATGTAATGCCTGTCTGCTGTCAAATCCAAATGTGTATTTTGTTTTACAGATATATAGTTTTCACTAAGATATTAGTAGAAATATAGAGTCAATTCTCATACACAGCCCTCTCCGTGACTTCTCTTACCTTACAGTCACTGAAGTGCTGCTATTGCTGCTGGATTCTTCTGAAGATTCAAATAGGTTTAAGAATAGGAGGGAGGGGGAGGAGGGAGGAGATAGGAGAAGGTAAGGGGAGAGCAGCTGTGCTTTGTGAAGTCTCAGGAGGGAGCCAAAATCAATCAAGCAGATGAGAGGAAAAGGGGTGGATCCAGACCCCATTGCCAACATGACACTGCAGGAAAGCCTGTAGCCCCTCCCACAGGTATTTAGCTCAATTTTAACAAAATGGGTGCACTTGGGAGAAGGCACTCTCAGAAGTGAAAAAAAAACTCTAGCAATGCACACCAAACTGAGCATGTGCAGAGTGCCCCCAAGACGATGGATTGGGGACAGTAAAAGAAGGGGAGGCTCAGAGGAAATAGGATCAAACAGCTTTTTTACACAATGCAGAGGATTAGCCCCTTAGGTTCCACAATGAGTATAACAAGCATGCTTTACTGCATAAGAAAAAGAATAAGCTATTGCACTGACTGGAACCCAACCGTCATTAAATGTGGCACATAAGAGGGCCAGGAGAGTGGTAGGGAACACCAGGTAAAATGAATGCAGCTCCTCTTAAATTAAGTCTTGAGAGCCTAATGCACATATAAAAACAAACACAAGGGGGCGCCTCCATGGAGGCTTCGCTTCAGGAACTCTGCTTCAACCAGCCACATGCATGCTGAGCTCTGCAGCCTCATGGTGATCCTCTGGAGGTCAATATGGGTCTATGACAAGTTTTTGATTTACTTTTTTTTAATGAGTGCATTTTTATTGTCTTTTATGCTTTTTTGATAAATCGCTATACCAAGATGAAGGCGCCCCCTTGTGTTTGTTTTTTTTTAAACAAATTTTAAATAGATTTTGTACAGGTACAAAGGAAACACAGTTGTAGATAACAATGGCAATCTGGATGCATTTAACAATGTGAGTCACAAGTAAGCATACATTGTAAGAATAAAAGAAACGTGCATAGATATGGATTAAAGTTATTAGCACAGTGTGAACATAATAACAACTTGTAAACTGGAAGAACCAATCAAGAGGGTAATTCAACTGTGGTGTGCCAGTGGAGCTCGACCGGGGCCACGGACTTAGGGGTCAAAATGATAATTTTTGTATATTATGGTAAAGAGGGGTTCATGTGTCCGAGTACATAGCATCCGGGTGACACCCCTTCTGGGACAAACTGTGTCTGTCCAGAAGAATGTCTCAGACCAACTTGTTGACCCCCACCCATTGCCTTATTGCCTTTGTGTTTGTTTTTTATACGCTTTACTGCATATATAGACTTATTTTACTCCCGTGGGTTTAGTAACACTTTAATTCCTTGAGAATTTTTTTTTTTTTTTTGCTTTTTCTTTAGCTGTCTGTGTCCAATTAGGGATATTTCCCATCCTTCTTTATGGTTAAAATCCCAAAAAGTAAGAGGACATCTCTTCAGAGGGAAGGAAATCCCCTCATAGACAGTTGCACAAAATATATGACGGAAGTTCTACCTCCTACCTACTCTATCCAAAGTTTAAGAAAACAGTTGCCTTTAGATGCACTTTAGGCATAGACAGTACATCTGTAAAAATTCCATAACATTTGTTCTAACTCTTTCTGTCCCGTAGTCAAGTCTGTTGACACCTCTGTGACTGTTGAGCTAAGAATCACCAACAAAGTGTATACAGAGGATCTGAAAGACCCCACAACACAAGAATATAAGGATTTTGAGGCTCAGTTTAAAACAGAGGTGAGTGATCAGAACTTCTGACTGACATCATTTATCTTAGGATCAGCATAACACTAATGAATTATCTCTCACGTCTCTCCATGCAGATGGGATCAGCCTATTCCAGCATCCCTGGATACAAAGATGTCAACATTACAGAAATAAAGTAAGTTTATCAACAGCAGGGGTTTTTAGTTGAGGCCAGGCTTCTTAAATACAGAAATGTCTATATTTTTAAACAGCTAATAAACTTTGAAACAAGCCTTCACTGATCTCTGTAGCTACCATCACTGTTATGTAATTCATCCCCATTTTGCAGCAGAAATCTCCTTTTCATTTCATATTTTCTCAGCTCCCTTCTTCAGGTGCATTCACATTTCTGAATGAGCGCAAAAAATGTGTTTTTCATTTGCAACACGACGCATTGTTAACCGCTTTACGACCGCCCACCGCAGTTTTACTGCTGCAGGCAGGCGCTTCTGGGCAAACCGACCTAGCTACCGACATAGCGAGCAGGAGGCTAAGGGCGAGTGCGCCGGCAGCGGTGCGCTCCCACCTCTGCTCGTCAACGGGGAAGCCGATGCAGTGGGCAGGCGGCTCTGATTGCCGTCTGACACCTGCGATTGCTCCCCGCTGAGAGAGATGAACGGTCAGCTGGAAGGTCTGACCAGAAAAACGCAGGTGAAGTGTAAATAAAAAAAATAAAAAAACAGGTAAAAACAGGTGAAGTAAAGTTTGAAACAATGTGCAAATCCGCAATCAGAATAAGCAGCCAATTCTATTCAGTGTTCCCACTGTGAATATCAATAGTAATAAATACATAAAAAATTGGCGCTAATTCATGTAGAAATCTTGATCGAAAAAAGTAAAAAACTATGTAAAAAGTGATTAAAATATAAAAATTCAGTAATTCTTAAAAAAATCAGTGCAGGTGGATAAATCTGTGCAATGAAATGTGAAATGAAAAAGATTTAAATTCACCAAGTCAAATCTGATAAGGAAGATAAAATGAGCAGAATAATTCCCAATTATCCTAATGTAAGTGGACGGTACAGATGGACAACTGCGTAACTGTGATGAATAAACAAAATATTGTGTATTGTGCAAATATGAAAGAATGATAAAAAAATATATATATATAATAAAGGTGAATGTACAGATGGATAAATTCTAAAAAAACTTTTCAGTACACATCCATAATAAAATCAATCAACAAATTCCTAAGACCTCAAATAAATGAATATCAGCATAATATATAGTCCATAAAGTGAATAAATAGGTGATTCCCAAATACAAGTGAGTAGGACAAATTAATCTTCGTGATAAAACACCCAATAATCATGCAAGACAGTGTTGTCTGGTGATCGTGAGCTCAAATCCAAAACTGTGTGCACTGGCCACTCACCTCACTGCACACTCAACAGAGCGTGTCTGAGATCAATCTCACCTGGACCGATGATCACCTCCAGGATGGATCACCTCCGGATGGATGGACAAATGGATAGTTTCCACAAAAACTCCTAGCTTCTAAGTATACTCTCTCTTTCTCCTTATGTGTTCTTCCAAAATAGCAGACTCGCTAATAGTGGTCAAATGGCTCCCATTCCACGTCAAAACTCTCAGATAGGGGGATTTAAGTAAATGCCATCATGGTGCAGTATGTATGTAACAATCCAGTTTAATAAATAGAAATGCACTTACATCAAAGTAGAACATAAACAGCAGTCAGCAAAAGACCGCAGATGCGGTGCCAAACACAGGAAAAAGCTCCCGTCTACGGCCGTAAGCCAGAAGCAACGTCACCCGGCTCCTCCCGACGCGTTGCGTCACGAACACACGTGACTTTATCAAGGGAAACGCAGCTGACCGTTCTTCTCCCTGGGATGATCATAAAGCCCATGTGATCCTTCTATATAGGATCACAGGTCTCTATGGTCATTTCACAAGCCACGCCCCCATAGTTAGAATCACTTCCCATGGCTCACATTCAACCCCTTGATCACCCACAATGTAAACCCCCTTCCCTGCCAGTGTCATTATTACAGTAACAGTGCATATGTATAGCACTGATTACTGTAGTATTGTCACTGGTACCCCCAAAAGTGTCAAAAATGTCAGTTAGGGGTCCGATCTGTCTGCCGCAATGTCGCAGTCCCGCTAAAAATTGCAGATCGCTACCATTACTAGTAAAAAAAAAAAAAAAAAAAACAATAAAAATGACAAATCATTCCGTAGTTAGTAGACGCAATAACTTTTGTGCAAACCAATCACAATACGCTTATTGTGATTTTTTTTTTTTACCAAAAATATGTAGCAGAAAACAAATTGGCCCAAAATGTTCAAAAAAATTTAATTTTCAATTTTTTTTTGAGAATGTTATATAGCAGAATGTGAAAAACATATTTTTTTTTTTCAGAATTGTCGCACTTTTTTTGTTTATAGCGCAAAAAATAAAAATCGCACAGGTGATCAAATACCACCAAAACAAAGCTCTGTTTGTGGGAAAAAAAGGACATCAATTGTATTTAGGTACACGACCGCGCAGTTGTCTGTTAAAGTAACGCAGTGCCGAATCGCAAAATAGGGCCTGGTCATTAGGGGGGCAAATCCTTCCGGTCCAGAACTGGTTAAAAAAAAAAACAAAAACAAAAAAAACTGTGTTAAAATCAAGGAAAAATATAATAAATTTATATCCCTAATCCAGTACTATCCCTAACTGTAAACCACACCTTGTCACATAATCTTCCTCAGCCTGAACAGTTAACTACCACTAAAATGATATTTTAAAGCAGTAGTAAACCGCAGCTGTTGTAAACAAAACAAAAACAAAACACCTGTAAGGCAATGGCATAATGTGCATGAAATACTCACCTTGGAACAAAGCCCTCCAGCACTGTGCTGTCACTGTTGAGAGGGCTGCCATCTTTCCCCAGTCTTTCTTCCATTTTCGCACGCTCCGGCCATGTGATTGGCCGGAGCCACAATGACGTCACTCCCACACATGTACGTGGAAGCTCTCAGTTTCGGCACGAAGCTCTGAAGGCATGCCAGACCTTCAGAGCACATGTGCCGTGACCAGGGGTGGCCCGTGTATTGGGGGTGCAGGGGCGCCACTCCCTCTATCCATGCATCCGGCCCCCTAATCTACATGCAGGGCGCCAGACGCATGGATTCCAATGTTTTTTTTTTTTTTTTTAAAGCACGTGATTAGAGCCAGAGGCTCTAATAGACTTCAAAAAAGTGTGGGCTCGGGGAGCAGAGCACTGCGCCCCGAGCCCACCCAGTTGTGTGACAATAGCAAATTAATATTCGCTATTGTCACACGGATCCTCCTTCTAGCCAATCAGGAAGTGGGTCCTGAGACCCGTTTCCTGTTCGGCCGAAAGGAGAAACCATGCCATTGGCCAAGGAGGAGGAGGAGGGAGGAGACGCAGGAGACTGAGGAGAAGCTGCCACCACTGCTGCTGCCTGCCTGCCCGCCCCCACATGTTCACGGTGAGTGAGCCGGCATCCGGGGGGTATGGTGTGTGGGCTGGTGTGGTTGGGGGGGGGGGTATGGTGTTGTTCCGTGTGCTGCCCCCCTGGCCCATGGAGCACCAGCCTCCACTGCTGGTGACGTAACTGGCTGCATCCATTGTGAATATCTCCTAAATGGTGCACTTTTAAGAGATAATCATTTTACCTACTGGCAAGCCTTATTATAGGAATAACCAGGGCTTTTTTTCAGGGGGAATGCGGGGGAACGCAGTTCCGGCACCTCCAATACTGAATGTATTTAAGTGAAAGGGGTGCTGGGGTGTGCCGGACGGTCTATTGACGATAGGCGCTGGGGGATCTATTGTTGCTAGTGGGGATCTATTTTTGCATGGGGGTCTATTGTTGCTGGAAGGGGAACTATTGTTGCTGGGAGGGATCTTATATTTCTGGGGAGTCAGTTGTTGCTAGGAGGGATCTACTGTTGAGAGAGAGGTCTATTATTGCTGGCTGCTGGAGAATCTAATGTTGCTGCTGGAGGTCTGTTGTCGCTAGGGTGGATCTATTGTTGCTGGGGTGGTATTTTGTTGGGGGGGGGGGCATTTTTGTGTGGGTGATCTCTTGTTTCTGGGGGGTCTGTTGTTGCTGGCTGCAGGGGATCTATTTTGCTTCTTTTCTTGTTATATTTAACAAGTTCTATACAAATTACTTAGCACCACAGAATGATACTTCTGTGTTCTCTAAAAGGGACGGTACTGGGAGGTGTGTAGGGAGTGGGATCAGGGGATGTGCTTGGGGGTGGGTAGGGGGCGGAGAAAAGGGGCGAATCAGAAGGGGGGGGGGAGTTCCTGCACCTACTCTCTGAGAAAAAAAGCCCTGGGAATAACTGTAGGTAAAAATGACCAAGCGGGGTTTACTACCACTTTAATAAATGACCCTTAACTTGCAGTTAAATACACATGTATGTCTGCTAAATGTTTTGGGAGTTCTTTTCAGGCACCTCTGCCAAACAACATAGCAACACACCTCCAACCTTATGATTGGATAATAAAGGAACATTAACATATTAATTAGGTCATCTTTCTGCTCACTATTCTCTCTCCTCCTGCCAGCATGTTCCCTGTCAGCACCACTGCATACAATAAAGGCTGACTGATGCCTTGTGCGACTTCTCCCACTGTCAATTTTAACCTATTTTTTTTTTAGATTTTTTTACCCTTATTCTGATGTGTACCTTCTGGAAGTTTACTTCACAATTATGGAGCATGGGTTAGCCACATAATAGTGAAGGCATCAAGTAGATGCTGAAAGACACTTTGCCTGGTATACACTTGACACTCCATTTGTTGTTTCTTCTGAATGAGGATTTTATTTTTTTAGTGGTATTTCTTTGCTCCAAAATAATAGGGGTCTCCAAAATGTATTCAGCCGAAATTTTAGGGTTTGCAATTTGGACCTTTCCCAACCTTGGTAACCTCAGGCATTGGGGATTGATGGGTCAACACTAGAAAATGTTTTTTTTTTTTTCCAATTAATCTATGTTCTTTTCTGATTGATCTCTTCTGAAAGAAAAAGGTGATCTATAATCAACATCCCAATCCATTGATAATGACACGGGGAATTGGATTTCAGTCAATAGTCTAAGTGGTTCTAAAGGCAAATGGATTTCTACCCTAAGGCATTCTCTGCTTTAAGGTAAAAAAACCTTTCAATGTCAGCTCTCCCCCAGTCCCCACTTAAATACTTACATTAGCCCTCTCTCGATCCAGTCCAATCAAATCCTGTGAGCAGAGAGCTGGTGGTGTGGATGAGCGATGCTGTGTGTGTCAATAGATGCATATAGATAAGCCAGTTTGAGGTGGAGGAACTTGACTGGCCTGCACAGAGACCTGACCTCAACACAATAGAACACCTTTGGGATGAATTAGAGCAGAGACAAAGAGTAATGCCTCGTACACACGCAACGATTATCGGCCGACCGATCGGCCGACTTTTGCCCAGTGTTGTTGTGTTGGTTGAAATGTGCTCTAGACTGCACACAAATTTTCTCGGCCAACAAAAATCAACTTCAGAAGTGATGTCATGCGCTGGTTTACTTTCCGTGTGTTTTTTCATCTCTGAACATGCCCAGTCTTGCTCATCAGATTTTTGTCTGCCGAAATCTGTACTGACTGACGGAAAATCGGCCGTTGTGGTGACGGCCAACAAAAATTTTATAGCCTGCACATCAGATTTTTTTCGGCCGAAAAGTCGCAGTCGGTTGTCAAAAGCATCATACTAACAAGCCGAAAATCGGCCGATCGGACGTTGGCCGAAAATTCACGGCCAACTATCGACACGTGTGTACGGGGCATTAGGCATTCTCGATCAACATCAGTGCCTGACCTCACAAATGTGCTTCTGGAAGAATGGTCAAACATTCCCATAGACACACTCCTAAACCTTGTGGACAGCTTTCCCAGAAGAGTTGAAGCTGTTATAGCTGCAAAGGGTGGGCCAACTCAATATTGAACCCTACAGACTAAGATTGGGATGCCATTAAAGTTCATGTGCGAGCAAAGGCCGGTGTCCCTATAATTTTGACAATATAGTGCTTGTAATAAATAGTGATTGTAAGTTATCCTTCTCTGTTCCCGCCATGTATTCATGAACAAAGTATCTCAGTATTGTCAATGCAAAATGGACAATGATTTTCTGCCCTGGCCAATCAACTCAGTTTGATGGAATCCAATCTAAATGAAGTCTAAGTTTATTGGATGGAAGTTATAGCTATTCAAACATTTGCAGATTTGAAGAGATAATACAAATAAAGCATGTGTGGCCACCATTATAATTGGCAACGCCATTTTGAAAACCAAAATAAAAATAAGTTGAAATATTTGCCGCACCCAGCAATATTCTGCATTCTTTATCTGTGGCAGGAATGGCAGTATTATTGTGAATCATGAAGTGATCGTGGAGATAGAATACAAGACAGATGTGGACATAGAGGATCAGTACCAGGAGATATATCAGGATGTCAAGGTGAAGGTGGAAACAGTGAAGGCGGAGCAGAACTGCACACAAAATGGTATGTTTGCAGATTCCTTTAACTTCAAATTGATTTCGATAAAGTAACTGTTTTCTCTTTTGGCTTTTGATACACTTTAATTTAAGGTATATGTAAAACCTCACCTTGTAAAACAACCAAATCAGTTTAAAATAGAAATGAAAAACAAAACATCTGTGTATACATATAAAAAAAACCCATTAAAAATACTTTTATTTTCCCCTTTTTTATAACTGATCACATTCCCTCTGTTCTCAGCTGCACGTGGAGCTCAGATTGCTGGGAGGAGAAACAGCAGCACACTGATCTGTTTTAAAAGAACCCTCTTTTTGTTTGATTATACAGGCACAGGCTGAGGATGTTTTAAATAAATAAGTAGAAAAACTTTTATTCAAACAAAAAGTTTTTACAAGCATACTGTACATATATACAATAAGCAGTTTCATGTATACCAGTATAACATGTCACAATCTGTAACAATGATGGGCGCCCAATCAGCAAAAAAAAAAAAAAAACAGATAGAGGAGCACTTGATGCGTTTTGAGATTTTTCAGAGGTGTTTAACCACTTAAGCCCCGGAAGATTTTACCCCCTTCCTGACGAGGGGGTATTTTGCGATTCGGCACTGCGTGACTTTAACGGACAATTGCACGGTCATGCCACCCTGTACCCAAATGAATTTGATGTCCTTTTTTTCCCACAAACAGAGCTTTCTTTTGGTGGTATTTGATTACCTGTGCGATTTTTTGATCATGCGCTATAAACAAAAAAATAGCGACAATTTTTCAAAAATAACAATATTTTTCACATTTTTTATATGAAATTCCCCCCCAAAAAAATGTAAAAATCAAAATGTTTTAACATTTTAGGCCAATTTGTTTTCTGCTACATATGTTTGGTAAAAAAAAATCGCAAAAAGCGTATTTTGATTGGTTTGCGCAAAAGTTATTGCGTTTACTAACTAAGGGAAAGATTTTTGTCATTTTTATTGTTTTTTTTTTTTACGAGTAATGGCGGCGATCTGCGATTTTGTTTGCGGTACTGCGACAGATCGGACCCTTGACTGACATTTTTGACACTTTTGGGTACCAGTGACATTACTACAGTAATCAGTGCTATACATATGCACTGTTACTGTAAAAATTACACTGGGAGGGAAGGGGTTAACTTTATTGGAGAGGGAGGGGTTAAGTGTGTCCCTAGGGGCGTGTTTCTTACTGTCATTGGATGTGGCTGTGTGTGTGACAGCACAGATCAACGGTCCTACATAGCAGAACCAAGTGATCTGTGCTTTTACACAGGGGAGAGTGAGAGGCGGCTTTGTTTACATTAGCCACCTGCCTTTCTCCCTCTCTACCCGACGATCGCGAGTGACCGGCGGACATCGGGTCCACCGGTCACACGCGCTGGCTTCTTCGGGTACGAGCGGGGGCGGGAGCGCGCCTCCGGCGGCGCGCGCTCGCCCCCTATTCTCTCCCAGGCTAGTGACGTACCGGTACGTCACTTTGCATGGGAGGGGCTGACCGCCACCGTATATAGTCGGGCGACGGTCGGCAAGTGGTTAAAACTGAATTGGTACAACCTATAATGTAAACATATCAATACATGTTAAAAAAAAAAACAGTTACACATAAGTATACATCAATATTGAAGAAACATCATGTATGGATATCACATCACTTTCTCCAATTCAACCTATCCAAAACTGTGCTCGTGATATTTCTCCCCCCACATTCCTCTTCCCCTGATTTCTCTGTCAAAATCAACGGCTTAACTATTAATCCGTCTCCCCATGCCAAGGTCCTAGGTGTAATTTTGAACTATCCTTTTCGGCCCCACATCCAGTCACTGTCCAAAGCTTTCCTCCTCAACCTCCGCAACATCTCCAAGATACACCCCTTCCTAACCAACGGCACCAGTAAGCTTCTAATCCACTCCCTGGTCATCTCTCGTCTCAATTACTGCAATTCCCTCCCCATTGGCTTACCTTTGAATAGGCTATTCCCCTTTCAGTCCATCATGAACACTGCTGCCACCTCTTTGCCAATCCCTCCATTGGCTGCCACTCAACTTATGAATTAAATTCAAGATACTAGCCATAACGTAGCCCCCAGCTACATCCTTAACTTGGTCTCAAAATACCAACCAAGTTGTTCTCTTCCTTCCTCCCAGGACCTCCTGCTCTCTAGCTCCTTTGTCACCTTTTCCCATGCTCGCCTCCAGAACTTCTCCCGAGCCTCTCCCATCCTCTGGAATGCTCTACCCCAATCTGTCTGACTCTCCTATCTGTCTGTATATCTCCTACTTTGTGTCACGGTTCGTCTGGTTTGAGTTAACAGGTGACACGGAATCCCCCAGGGCGTGGAATCTAAAGGCCAGCCGGTGTTCTGCCAGGGACCCCATCATGGGAGTTTGGACTTAGCTGCGTGCTGACCCCAGGTCACGACCCCTAGGTTCACCCTGCTCATGGGGAGAGTACCCAAAGACACAGTGCAGGCATGGATGGACGGATGGAGCAAAAGGAAAGCCAAATAATGAGCCAAGGTCAGGGTGGGCAGCAGACAAATGTAATCAAGAGATCTAGCTGAGTCAGTACACAAGAGATCAGTCCACGAGAAGTCAGGTGAGGAATGATTGCACAGAAGGGCTCAAGAACAATTGTTGCTCAATCAACCAGAAACTGGTCTGAGTGGGATTTAAATAGGGAGACACATGGGAGGCTGGAAAGGAAATAGCAGGAAGGAAGGTATATTAACCATCAAGAGAAGCAGGCGACACCCATAGCTAGTCAGTTCAGCAAGAGCAGAGCACAAGCTTGTGGAACCACAGGTTCCAGCAGACCTACAGCAGCAAAAGGTAAAACATGTATGCAAACAGTAAGAAACAGATCAGCTCGGCAGCTGATCAGTGACAGTACAGTACAGTACCCCTCCCCCCCCATTCCCCGCTTACGAGGTCCCTCAAAAACACAATTAGTGCCTCCCGCAACGCTATTGTGTTCTGCTGGTGGGGAGCATGGGGTACCTTCTCTGTCAGCAGACTACAATGGTCACTGTCGGTGGCTATAGCTGCCGGCAGTGACTGCATGAAAGAAATAAGTCAGGCTGGTTGTACTGACATTGACTGATGGATCAAATTCAGTACAACCAGCCTACCTATAGATGGATTGGATATCGGCTGGTCCCTGCTGGACTGGTCAAGATTCCATCCATCTATGGCCATCCTAACCTGATGTTTAGGCTTGCTGAAGTGATAAAGCCTGTCAAAAGTTTAATCAACCACTTGCCATCCCGAGGGTATTTAAAACATCCTGAACTTTACGTAATTCATTTATACAGTGTTTCCCAGAAAGTAAGACCTACCCTGAAAGTAAGACCTAGTGTTATTTTTGGGGAGGACTGCAATATAAGCCCTACCCTGAAAATAAACCCTAGTTTAGTGTATGAAAAATCCTAGGATGCACTTTATTAGTGTTTTAAATAATGTCCAATGTGTGTTTTTGTAATATAATACTGTGAAATACATTCCTTGCATCGCCGCTCTGCTCTCAGCTGATTCTGTCTTTCTCCTCTCATACCGTAGCTGTCAGAGGGGGATCTCAGCCCCTCCCCTCTGCAGTGTAACACAGAAGCGCCCGGTTTTCGAATAGAATTGTGGGAAATACCTTCCGTGACCCCCAGCTGTCAGCGGGGGAGAAGAGGGCGGCGGATCAGCTGAGCCCGGAGCGGCGATGAAGAAGGTATTACACACTATTGAAATCAAATCCACCCTGCGCTTCTGTGTAAACTGCAGAGGGGAGGGGCCGAGATCCCCCTCTGACAGCCACGGTATGAGAGGAGAAAGACAGGAGACAGTGGGAGACACAGCAGTGATGTAATGAAGGTATTTTACACAATTGTATTACAAAAACACACACTGGACATATATAAAACACTAATAAAGTGCATCCTAGGATTTTATATACACTAAACTAGGTTCACACTGGATTCTTGGCACACAGGGAGGGCAGAGAGAGACAGGACAGAACATTATAAGACCTACCCCGAAAATAAGCCCTACTGAGTCTTTTGGTGCCAAAATTAATATAAGACCCGGGCTTATTTTTGGGGAAACACGGATAGTCATGAGCTTGGTATAAGTTTTTCCAAGAAGCAATTAGTCATTCAGTAAAAGTGATCCAGTCGGTGCTACAGCCACCCAATTACTTTTAGAGTAGCAAGAAGGGCAAGCCCAGCCACCTCTGCTGCCACCCAGAGTAGTTCCCTGGCTCTTTTGTTACTCCATGGAGCCCATGACCGTGGTAAACTGGTCAAACAATGAGAGCAGAAGAAGACTGAGGAACATGCACTGCCCCATCCCCTCTGTGAGTAATGAAGTCAGTCATTTTGTCACTTCCAGTTTCAGTTCATCCATTCTCCTGATACTGTAGCTGGGGTAACAGCTACTCTGAAACAGTATGATGTGTGCTTGTCTCCATAAAGAGAACCTTGCACTTGCCCATGCTAATACATAAGAAGCAATTTTGAGTTTTTGACATGTTTGGTATCTATTAACTCAACATACCCCCATCTTTCATATTGTACCCAAAAAATGGTATGATATTGTGTTTGTGTGCACTAAAATAAATTTTAATAAACACATGTGTTGATGCTGAGCAAATATCATACCAAAAAAATGCAACTGCCACCAATGTAATCCTCTACAGCCTCTTATTTCAGAAAATACATAATGTATGGGGGTTCTAAGTAAATTTCTAGCAAAAAATGCAGATTTTTCTATCTGTGAAAAATAAAAAAAAGCTGTTTGAAGCTTGTTACTTGCCCTGGATATGTCCCTTAAGCCTCGTACACACGCGTCGAAAATTGGCAGGGAATTTTCGTCCGACGACCGATCTGCCGATTTTCGGCTTGTTAGTACGATGCTTCCGACAACCGACTACGACTTTTCGGCTGAAAAAAATCTGGTGTGCAGGCTATAAAATTTTTGTCCGCCGTCAAAACACGTCCGATTTTCGTGCAGTCAGTACAGATTTCGACAGGGAAAAATCTAATGAGCAAGACTGGGCATGCTCAGAGATGAAAGAACACAAAGAAATCAAACCAACACATGACATCACTTCTGAAGTAGAATTTTGTCGGGCGAGAAAATTTGTGTGCAGTCTAGAGCACATTCCAACCAACAAAACACCACTCTGGACAAAAGACGGTAGATATCGTTACGGCTTTAGAGTAACATTTCCAAACTAAGATGATTCATTGCCCATGTGTTCAGGATCTTAGGCTGTGTAGGAGAGGCAATAGTAGTAGATTGGTTGCACATTTTATTCCAAGTATCTCAGTTTTAATTGCACCTATCTTTTGATATCATAGTAATAATTTAAGCAGATAAACCATTTTCTGTTCCACCAAACTCCATTTTCTTTTCCATGCAGCTTCTAATTGTCTGCAGTTTGATGAAAAATATGTTACCATCCAAAAAAATGAAGTTTCTACACCCCAAGGTAAATACATTTTTTTTGTTTTTTAAGTAGAGAAAATGGCTTTTAAACCATATTGTGTGATGGCTGAATTGAAGTTGTACTTTCTCTTTGTTCCCAGTTTGTAGTATTATTGAATCTGGATATAAAGAATTCTACAAGGAAATAATCACTTCAGATGGACTGACCTGTATGTCATTTTGTGATCCGGCCTATACAGAGCCTAAGTCTTGTAATGATGGAAAATGTGTGATTCAGAGACAAGTTGGTCCACAGTGCTTGTAAGTATGATGGTCTTTAATTTTGTGTTTAAAAGAATATAAAGTGGTTTTGTATTTGTTCTTTATTTATTATGGCCAGAACAAAAAAATATATAAAATGTTATAATATTGAGGTTTTAATCAGACAGGACCAGCCTGAGCGGTAGCTACTTTTGCTGTGCCATCTTTTAAAACAACAAATTTACAATATATAGATTGACTTCAGTACAGCCAACCTGTCAGATTTTTTGCATGAGATTATTGCCAGCAGCTATAGCTGCTAGTAGTAATCAGATTGTTCTCCTGGCCAGGAATGCTCTCCATGCCTACCCAGAATGCTCTCCATGCCTACCCATCCTGCAGGCAGCACACAATAGCGATGTGGGAGGGATTCCCTCATCAACACTGACCCTTCTTTCCTGCAATCTGTTTTTGAAAACCAAATCATCTATAGCCGCTGGCAATAATTGCATGTAAAAATCCAGCATGCTGGTTGTAGCCAAGTTAATGGATGGATTGACTTGGGTACATTCAACCTGCCCATAGATGGTTCAAATTTCGTCCCTGCTGAGTCGGCCAGGATTCACACCATCTTTGGCTGACTTTGGAGAAGTCCCAATGTTCTCCCATCACTTTGCTACTCTCTGCCAAGTTCTTCCTGTGTTAGTCCCTTCACACTGCAAATCTCAGGAGCTATGCAACTGTTCTTCACTCCAGGTCAGGATCTGCAGAAATCTCCACTGTACCAATCTCTGGCTTACACCTTTCAGTCACAGAGCTTTTCAGAGGACATTTGACAGGCGGTGAGGAGGCGTTATATCACCTTCTTACCGCCTGATTTAACCCTATAATGCTGCACTACCACTCCCCAATCCCATTCACTGAGGCTCAGCCACCCGTTTTTACCCCTCCTTGACCACCTATCTGAAAGAGACCTATTTCATGAGTTGTACCTAGTATTTCTAACACCAGTTATTTGTTTCCTATATGTTTATATATTTATGGATCTTCCAAAAGTTAATATTGACAAGAGTTAAGTTTCACCATCCGCAATAGTCTGAGTTTCTCATGTGCCTGCCACGGCTTTATAGCATTTCTCACAAGTGTCTAAAACTTTTGCTCAGTACTCTATGTATCACCTTGCCGCACAGAGCAGAGGAGAAAGGCCACCAGACATCGCTAGGCCAGAGCCTGCAGAGGTCAGTCAGAGCCATCATTCTGGAGGCCGCTGCCAGGCTGCTGACATACAGAAGTGGGTGAGAAGGAACCAAACATATTTGCTGAACTTTCTGCCTGTTAACCACACAGTAGATAACTCAGAGTCCAGGGAAGTGTCCCTCCATACAGGCTTTTCCTGCCAAGAGTTTAGACTGTCTGACACACACGGGACATGTGAGGAATGTAGAGAGAGGAATTCAGTTTACATCCCTATTAGAAGGAAGGCTATTACCACCTGGGATACAATAATTCAGAGACTCCAGCAGTTCTGTTAAATAGGAGCCGGATTATCATCACCAGCGCTTATCCCATTGCTAAAGAAGTGTGCGTCCATGTTGCTAGTTTCCGCACCCAGTTGGATTACAAAATAGTTGCTGTACGCAGGGGAGGAGACATATCCCAGTGCATTACCTGCCTTACATATAAACAGTTGCAACTGGGAATTTTCCACTTAGGGACAGTTACTCCTTTCTTCAAGTTTAAATTCCTAGCCTAATATTACTAATTATCATACTGACCGGAAGGACATAAAGGGAAACTCTGAAGTTGATGCATCTTTGCTTGTTCATATCTTGTCACTTACTAACAGTTTCACTGAACCAACGGACCCTAATGACACCTAAGTGCACCATCAAATGAGCTCCAACATCTGGCCAATAGTATGTGTTTCATATATAGGGAAATGTTTGCATCAATAAACCTTAGTCCTTGGCTCAGGACGTCCCTGAGATGTAGATATATTATCATTTTTCATGCTCAGTTCTCAGTTCTGTAGGACGAATTAAAGGAAAAGCGCTCCTGTTAGATACCAAAATCAGGTTTACTAGAATTAATGTTGACGTTGAATGCTTACAGCACAGAGGATTGCTTAAAGGAGTTGTAAAAGGCAAGAAGATTTTTTTTTATAATAATGCAATTATAATTCTATGCATTAGGATAAAAACCCTTCTGTGTGCAGCAGCCCCCCCCCCCCTCCTCAGCCCTCCTAACACTTACCTGAGGTCCTTCTCTGTCCAGCGATGTCCACGAGTGTCTCAGTTGGCTGAGATTCTCCTTTGTGATTGGCTGAGACACAGCAGCAGCGCTATCGGCTTCTGCTTCTGTCAATCAAAGTCAGCTAGCCAATCAGGGAAAAAAGTGGGCGGGGCCGGGTAAGCGTTTTGTGTCTGAATGGACACAGGGAGCTGTGACTCAGCTTGGGTGCCCCCGTAGTAAGCTGCTTGCTGTGGGGGCACTCAACAGGAGGGAAGGGCCAGGATCACAGGAGAAGGACCCGAGAAGAGGAGGGGTATAATTTTGAGGGAGAGCGTGACTCATTGTCTTTGGCGGGAAGTCCTAGGAGGGAGAGTACGGCTGTCTCTCCTCCTGTCTGAGGAAGCGGATATCTCGGGGTGTCGCCTGAGAATACAGAGAGTGCTGAGTTGAGCTGAGGGGATCCGGTGTGCCGAGAACCAGCGGAGAGCGAGAGGGGTCCAGTCCCAGGAAAGCCTACACAGGTGGTGAGTTCTGAGGATTGCCCCTGGGGGTCTGCCTGAAGTGTTAGAAGAGACCACACCGGAAGAGATTCTGGGATCCAATGTCAGCTAGCTGTAAAGGGGGTACCTAGGTTGAGGACCCTGAAGTGACAGAGGGGACCCTGAAGAGCTAAAAGTGTAAAGGGGGCACCTGCCGTTTGGGCCCTGAATTGTACAGAGTACCAGTTGAGAGTTGAAGCCATATAGGAATTCACAACAAGCTACCTCAAGCCAGTGCAAGGCTGGAGGGAGTAGTCAGTGACTTTGCAGTGCAGCAGTGTCAGTAGTTCAACAATCCACAGTCCTGAGTCTTCGGAACTTGAAGTCGAGGATTCAGCACTTGTTTCAAGTTAGTGTGTTTTAAGTGTCAGTGAGCATTGGCTAGCGTCGGCTGGCATCAAGGCAGCGTCAACAGACATTTTTCTGGATAAAGTCCCAAGTTGTACTTAGTTGAGCCTAAAGGAGTATTCCACTCATTCCCTTCTCCCACCCCCTAAAACTACAATAAAATAACCAAACAAGGATGCCGGAGTTGTCAATGTGTCAGTTCTCATACCCAGGGCCGCAGCTCACATGGGCTGGAGAGGTAACCGGTATCAATGGCAGACCCACCACAGGCCACAGGCCTGGAAACCTTGCTACACCAGTTTAGAGTTATACAGGTGGTCTGGTGCTAGAATTATTGCTCTCACTCTGTTTTGTGCACTGGAACAGATGCAATGGGGGACTGACAGATGTTTTGTGCACTGGTAAAGATGCAATGGGGGACTGACAGATGTTTTGTGCACTGGTACAGATGTGATGGGGGGACTGACAGATGTTTTGTGCACTGGTACAGATGTGATGGGGGCACTGACAGATGTTTTGTGCACTGGTACAGATGCAATGGAGGACTGACAGATGTTTTGTGCACTGGTACAGATGTGATGGGGGCACTGACAGATGTTTTGTGCACTGGTACAGATGCAATGGAGGACTGACAGATGTTTTGTGCACTGGTACAGATGTGATGGGGGACTGACATGTTTTGTGCACTGGTACAGATGCGATGGGGGACTGACAGATGTTTTGTGCACTGGTACAGATGCAATGGGGGACTGGCAGATGTTTTGTGCACTGGTACAGATGCAATGGGGGACTGGCAGATGTTTTGTGCACTGGTACAGATGCGATGGGGGACTGACAGATGTTTTGTGCACTAGTAAAGATGTTTTATGGGGACACTGACAGATGCGTATGGGGACAGGAGTGACAGTGGTGCTTGGTGTAACGTTTGTGGGGGATCTGTGACAGCTGTGTGTGTAAAATCATCCTTACACACAGAGCTCTCAAAGATCTTGCAGATTCCCCCACTTTCTCCCCCTCCCCCTGCACTGAGCTCTCACTGAGAACTGTCACAGAGACAAGCGTCTCTGTTTACATTGTGAAGGCTGTGATTGGACACAGGCGTCACGTGATCGGGAGGGCCAATTGCAGCACCTATATCCTGATCTCATCTTGGCTGTGTCCTTTGATCACAGCCTTCACGGGATCACGCCACTGCGTGGCCTCGCGGCCACGAGCAGGAGCTCGTTCTGAGGGACATATGGGAATGTCCACTCGGAACAACGGAGCTCCCACCCAGCCGTTTATATACAGTGGCCGGGTGGGAGGAGGTTAAAAACAGAAAATAAAACAAAAGAAACTTTGATCCAAGTGCATTATAGTTTCCCTCTTTTACCCTTCAAAATCTAGAGAACACGCTTGTTTCATGCTTTTTTCAATACAAAGTTTCACATTGGAGGAGTGTTATGCTTCCTTTACACGGTACTAACTTGATTTATCTTAATTTACAAAAAACTGTGACAAATTAGAATAACTTGTGGTGTTCAATTTACAAAATATTGTCTTTATTTTTTAAAATGTTTGCCCTTTTTTCTTTATCTAGTAAATCTTTTAAAATACAGAGGTTATTCAATTTCCACCAAAAGAAAACTCTGTCTGTCTCAAAACAATATATAAAATTAATTTGGGCACAGTGTTACATGACCAAATAATTGTCAGTCAAACTATCACAGCACCGAAAACTGCAAAATTGCCTGCTAATGAAAGGGTAAAACATGCTGGTACTAGGATGGTTAATATATTCTTTCTCCACACAGGTGTCCAAGTACAGATATCTACATATATACAGGTGCAAGCTGCACAGGAAAAATATCAAAAGCTGCAGTGTATGGATCAGTGGGAGCTGCCCTTGCTGTCCTGTTTGTTATTATTAGCACAATATCATTTTACCTGGTCAGAGAAAAAAAGAAAAAGAATAGGTGAGTACCATGCCAAAAGCTGTGAACTGACATTTTTATGGCAATGGTGATGAACCTACTTGATATAGAAACCTCTAGAGTAGCTCAAGCCATTACCAAAGGGTAATACATGGATTGCTTTCAGTGTGTATGTAACGCTACAGTGAATTGTTAGATACAGCATACATACTACAGGGGGTGGACAAAGACTGCATAATGCTGCATGAGATGTTCGGAGACTGCATGCATGCTACAGGAGATGGTCAGAGACTTCAGACATGCTAAGGAAATGGTCATAGACTGTATGCATGCTACAGGCAATGGTCAGAGGCTGTATGCATGCTACAGGAAATGGTCAGAGACTGCACACATGCCACAGGAAATGGTCAGAGGCTGTATGCATGCTACAGGAAATGGTTAGAGACTGCATACATGCTACAGGAAATGGTCAGAGGCTGTATGCCTGCTACAGAAAATGGTCAGAGGCTGTATGCATGCTACAGGAAATGGTCAGAGACTGCATACATGCTACACAAAATGGTCAGAGACTGCATGCATGCTACAGGAAATGGTCAGAGACTGCATGCATGCTACAGGAAATGGTCAGAGATTGCATGCATGCTACAGGAGATGGTCAGACACTGCAGACATGCTAGAGGTATGGTTGGATATTGGGGATATGCTGCAGGAGACAATGATAGGCTGACAGCATGTTACGAAAGACTGCTAAAGATGCCTTTACAGTCCCTATGCTAGTCATTGTTTCCACATAAGCGCTCAGTAGAGCTCTCCTGAAAATTTCTGGCAACACATTTGTTTTTCTTCTCAGTGTAGCCAGTAGCTGGCTAATATTGCCTGCATATTAAAGAGACACTTTGCAATATTGCTACAGTGTGGCTGTTTTCTCCTATAGTGCCTAGCCTGGACTATATTTCAACATATCCTGCAATCAGGGTAGATAAGATCTAAGAATGGAGCAAAGCATCTTTGGGACATGTTGTCCAAAGATCCAAAGTTCGGATTGTTATGGACTACAAATCCCGGCCAGCTGGGGAAGTAGAATAGAATGCTGGGAGGGATATAAAATTTCCTGTGTGGGGACAGAATCACTCTTTTGGGACCACAGCCTTGATCTGCAAGCAGTGACAAAAACATAAATATAGGCGCACACGTCATACCATAAGCTCGAGTCCATATAGATGGGCAGTCTCTAGATAGGGGTACAGATGGGGGAAACAGTCCACTGGTAAGGGCAGCCTTCAGGGAACCGAAGCCAAAAGATTCCACAAACTGCAGACAAAAAAACAAAATAGAGGCGCCTCTAAATGTAAAATGTAAGCAGAAATTTATTTCACATGAACAAATACACTCACATCCGTATGTATATGTGTGCAATAAAACCATTCCGGTAGTCGAGATGAGTGGGTGGCTTGACGTTATCCCCGGTCTGTGAAGCTGTTCCGCTGGCGTGTAGACCTCTCAGATGTACACCAACAATGTAGCGTAGCCGAGCTCTGCTGACACTGAAGAGGAAGAGGATCACCGCACGTCAGTGAGAACGAGGCTTGGTACAGCGTCGGTAGCAGATGACGTCACAGAAGTGCGACGCGTTTCCGAGCCACTGGGAGCCTGAGCCAGCTGCTCCCGCCCCCTCCACATCCCAGTGCTCCAGTGAGCATGGTGAGTGGGGTGCGGGGGGGGGGCAGAGCAGAGAGCCAGTGACTGACAGTCACCAGATCTGTGCTCAGGGAGCACTGACAACTGAGCGATCAGCGGTGTTTGATCACTCGGTTCTCAGCCTTACAGCCGGTGGGAGACAGAGGCAGCATCAGACTAATGCTGCATTGACCTAGGGAAATATGATTAAAAAATTAAAAAATTCCCATACTTCTCTTTTAAGCACAACTATGGTGCCACGTTAGTAGATCACCAGCTGACTGTGCATACATTTATGCGCTTAATGAGAGAAATCTGCTAAACCGCGTGGATGGAGGAAACTGCACTGCCGGGTATTGTATTTTGACGGTCGGCACTCACAGCTGTCAGAGTACCCAGATAGTGACTGCATCTGATTGGATCAGATTTCAGAGATTTATCCAAAATGGACTGAAATTCACTCCATGTACGACCAGGTTAACTTTGGTCTTAACTTTGTATTTAATTGTGTGCAGCGCAGTGCGAAAGATTGTGTTTTCTTTATTAAAAGAAATATAAAGAATTGTAGGTGATAGGGATGTAGTTTGATGGTCTATAATTGGTGTGTTTGCATCATTTGTTTCCAGGGATGACTTATTCAGTGATAGCAGTGAAGATTTGTGGAGTCATGATATCGATGATCAGTGGAGTGCTCAAAGTGGGATATCCAATCTAAACATAGATATAGAGTCAGATGGGAATGGTAAGCATTGCATTATGTTATGAATCATTTTATGTTTCATCTCAAAGCTTAATTAACTTTAATAATAAGAGCAACAGCTGTATAGCTACTGCTTTCATGTTAACCTGTAGGAGGGACAGAGTAGAAGCTCCCTTCTGTCTGTATCACCCTGCAGGAGGAGGACAAACTCAAAGCGCCCTTCTGTCTGTATCACCCTGCAGGAGGAGGACAGACTCATAGCTCCCTTCTGTCTGTATCACCCTGCAGGAGGAGGACAGACTCATAGCTCCCTTCTGTCTGTATCACCATGCAGGAGGAGGACAGACTCATAGCTCCCTTCTTTCTGTATCACCCTGCAGGAGGAGTACATACTCAAAGCCCCTTCTGTCTGTATCACCCTGCTGGAGGAGGACAGACTCATAGCTCCCTTCTGTCTTTATTACCCTGCAGGAGGAGAACAGACTCATAGCTCCCTTCTGTCTGTATCACCCTGCAGGAGGAGGACATACTCATAGCTCCCTTCTGCCTTTATTACCCTGCAGGAGGAGAACAGACTCATAGCTCCCTTCTGTCTGTATTACCCTGCAGGAGGAGGACAGACTCATAGCTCCCTTCTGTCTGTATCACCCTGCAGGAGGAGGACATACTCATAGCTCCCTTCTGCCTTTATTACCCTGCAGGAGGAGAACAGACTCATAGCTCCCTTCTGTCTGTATCACCCTGCAGGAGGAGGACAGACTCATAGCTCCCTTCTGTCTGTATCACCCTGCAGGAGGAGGACAGACTCATAGCTCCCTTCTGTCTGTATCACCCTGCAGGAGGAGGACATACTCATAGCTCCCTTCTGCCTTTATTACCCTGCAGGAGGAGAACAGACTCATAGCTCCCTTCTGTCTGTATTACCCAGCAGGAGGAGGACATACTCATAGCTCCCTTCTGTCTGTATCACCCTGCAGGAGGAGGACAGACTCATAGCTCCCTTCTGTCTGTATCACCCTGCAGGAGGAGGACAGACTCATAGCTCCCTTCTGTCTGTATCACCCTGCAGGAGGAGGACAGACTCATAGCTCCCTTCTGTCTGTATCACCCTGCAGGAGGAGAACAGACTCATAGCTCCCTTCTGTCTGTATCACCCTGCAGGAGGAGGACAGACTCATAGCTCCCTTCTGTCTGTATCACCCTGCAGGAGGAGGACAGACTCATAGCCCCCTTCTGTCTGTATCACCCTGAAGGAGGAGGACAGACTCAATGCCCCTTCTGTCTGTGTCACCCTGCAGGAGGAGCATGAGACCTCTCATCTTCTTTGTTTGACCTATAGGTTATAATAGGTCAATATCATGCCATCCACTTTAGGAGCGGGCTCACTCTTGCTTCCACTCTCCTCCTTCCACTCCTGGTGGGGTCCCCTTTCGTAATATTTCTCTACTGCTGTCAAATCCAGATTGCATGGATGGGACTGGATACACTGCATTTTATTTATTATATTTGCTCAAAAAGTAAAAATGATTTGCCCTTAGTTCATCTCTGTATCAAAACACAATCTTTATTTAAAAAAAAAAAAGGTTTTCATGCACACACATTTCAGTGCATCAACACTGGTGCACTACAGGTAAAAGCATGTACAGTTTTATGTGGATATACTGTCCCCTTAGGATGCCAGGCTCCTGTCAGATAGCACCTCACTTCCTATCCGACCGTAGTGACGTCACCAGCTCTGCCCCTTATGCGTTATGCCCAGTGTATCAAGTTCCATTAATATAATATAGATTTACAGTGGAGAAGGATCACGGAATGAGACCCCACCGGGAGTGGAAGAGTGTCCCTGCTCTTAAGGGGGAATTGACCTATTACAACCTATAAGTCAAACAACGAAGGTGAGCGTATGGTGTTTAAGGGGGTGACACAATTGGTGATTTTCAAACAAGTGGAATGACAAATTATATTATTTAAGAAGAGTGGAGATTGCAGCACAATTATAATATACAAGAGACTCTGTTATTTTTTATATAATATATATATAATATTAATTTCGTTTTTTTTTTTTGTTTTATTAAGTCACATTAATGATAAACAAAACATGAATAGTTGTGCGTGATAGGTGGTGTTACACTATTTTCTAAAAAATATGTTTCTTCTTAATCACTATTTCACTGTATACCATTTTTTTTTTTAAATAGAAGTATGGCCATAGCTTTTTTTGGCCTTACTTCTCTTCTGGATCACAGGAAAACAATTATAGTACTTGTGCTCACCCATGACTCAGATTCAGCTGACAGCGGGCTAAAGCACAAAGCTGTGAAATCATCAAATCATCCTGACAATAATGTTGGGATCCACCCAGCTGCCTGACTGGCGTGCCGCTGAGAGGCTGAGTCAGCTGCTCCAACCCTGTTCCCAGCCTGGCACTCCAGTGAGCACTTGAGAGGCAGAGAGTCGGTGATTGACAGTCACTGCTCTCTGCTCAATGAAGATGATCAGCGGGCATGTGATCACTCAGTTTCGGTCTTAGAACTGACTGGGGCCATCTGCAGCATCAGAGCAATGCTGAAGCAAGGAATTGAGTATGTATTTGTTAATTTTTTTAACCATGCCCAGGCATTTTAATAATCTTTTACCATTTTCTTCTTGTCTTCAGATTTTTCTTCTGCAAGCAGCCAGTCTAGTAATAGGAAGTTCAGGCCAAACCTAGAAGCTGTGGACAGAACCATTGAGGTATAGACTGGTTCTTCACTTCCTCATGTACCCTCTCTAACTATCTTCATTATTCATCCATCTTACCAACTGCTCAATGTCTACCACCCTCTCTGCCAATCACTCTACTGACTTCTGATTGCCCACTGAATACAATTTAAAATACTAACAAGATAAAAATCCATTAACAACTCTGCCCTTAATTTATATCACCATTTACCAATCTTGTCTCAAAATATCACCCAAATGGTCCTCTCCACTCCTCCCAATACCCTCTGCTCTCTAACTCCCTTTCTTGACTCCAGGACCTCTCTAGATCATCTCCCATCCTCCACAACTCTCTACTACCATCTGTCTAGCTATCTCTTACTCTGTGTACCTTTAGGCAATCCATGAAAACTCATCTCTTTAGGGAAGCCAATCCTGCCTCCACTTTACAACTTTTTATCTTCTCCATCAGCTCATTCCTCACATTTATTACCTTTTATACCACTTTCCCACCTTATTGAATTGCATGTACTCATGAGCAGGGCTCTTGGGTATCAGGACAATATCCCCCCGGACAATATCCCCCCCGGAAAATATCCCCCCTGGAAAACATCCCCCTGGACATAATCTCCCCTGGACAACATCCCCCTGGATAATATCCCCCCGGGACAACATCTCCCGGGCAATATCCTCCCGGAAAAAACATCCCCCTGGACATAGGGTTAGGGTTTGGGTTAGAGGGGGGATATTGTCCGGGGGGATATTGTCCAGGGAGGATATTGTCCGGGGGGATAATGTTTGGGGGATATTGTCCGGGGGGATATTGTCTGGGGGGATATTGTCCTAGAATCAGGCTCTCGTAACCCTCTTTTATTGAATTGTATTGAAACTGTACTGTCTCCCTTAATATTATAAAGCACTGCACAATCTGTAATTGTGCTATATAAATCCTGTATAATAATAATCATATTCTCTATTGGTTTTATTTCCAGATAACACTTTAACTTGTTGCTTGTATATACTTTATTAGTGTAGTTGAATACATCACACAACTCTTAACTTCAAGAACTCAAGAAAAAAAAAATCTTATCACAATATATCAGAAAATGATAATGTAGTGTTTACCCCTGCAGGATCCACTGGTGATGATGGGTTCTGCTACAACTCTTTAAGCTGCTCAGTCCCCACTGATACGCCTGGTTAACTTAGCGTTAGTATGCTACAAATCTATAACAATACACAGAAAATGGGCCATAAGCAACTGGTAGTAGATTAAATGAATGTGTTACGTCAATGCAGTTAAATGGTGCATAGATCATTCACAGGCAAATTAACAGGTTCATGGATGCTGTACTAGGTACAGTGAACACCAACACATAAGATGGTGATCAACTGAACTATAACAACATTCAACCAAGTTATAACATAAAAGGGTCTTCATGTGCACACTATGCTTATAACCCCAATAGCGGGTATTTATACACATTCCTGATGAAGGGGTACCCCTGCAGGTGATTGCAAAGTCTGGCACCTAAATGTCAGTGTGCTGGCTTTTATTGGGGCCTTTCTATAAGGTGGTGTAATCGTAGCTTCCCCTTCAAGAGTGTGTAGTGGATGGCTGATGGGATGCTGAACAAAGAGCAGTCTCTATTGCATTAATTGTGTCGGTATAGAAATAAGCACAGGTAATTTAGCTCACCACTCGGGGCATGCAACAGGTCCGATCCTATACGCTTGGCAGTCAGTTGTTCCAGAAGTCTCCAGTCCTCATGACCAGGCCCTCACAAGGCTCAGTCTTTCACTGGTTTAAGCAACAGGTTTCTCCATCTCTGTTCCCAACTCAGCCAAAGATCTTTCTGTGGCTCTATCCCAACCTCTCTCTTAGGCTCAGTCTCTCTGAATGCAGACAGATAGAAGCAGCAGGTCTTTACCCCACAGTCTGTTGGATAGCAGGCTCCCAGTGGCTCAGTCCTCAGCCTCTATCTGTCTCTTGGATCTCTGACTTCCCACCCCCCATCCCCCCAGGGCTGGTCTGTACTGCCTGGCTTCCCACACTGTTCTCTCTTTCTCTCTCTCTCTCTGTGGGAGTGTAGACCCAGATAGCAACAGCATTCTCCTCTTCCCCACATGGCACTGACCAGATTGGGGGTGAGTAGGGAACTCACACAGCGGTGGGCATCTAGCTACAATTATGAAAATAATTATACAAAATAAATTAAAATATACATGAAGTCACTCTAATTTTCCTATATTTTATTTTTTTCCCCCGCAGGTGAAGATACAGAGGCCACAGGTTTTTTATGCATAACCAAACTAACTTTTTGCAAAAAGAAGACCAAAGGATTGCATTCATTATAAAAATAACTCATCTCAACCAACTCATTTAAACAAAATTCTTCAGGTTACGGAAATTGTTTATAATACAACATGCTGAACGCTGATGTCTTACAGACAGGTGGAAGAGAACAGAGATTTAATTTCATAATGTACTTGCATAAAAACATGTGTTGAAAAAAAAGCCATTTACAGGTCCATATCATTACTTTGCACAAACTAGGTTCTGAAATGTAAATTTGAAAGTTAAATTGCAATGAATTGTGAGCTATTACATGGAAAAATGCAAGATACAAATGCAAATGCAAATACAAGTATTTTATATTTTAGAGCACTAGAGAAAGAGTAATGTGCCAAAGTACAAGAAAGTTGTTGTAGGGCATTGCCCTAATCACATTTCTTCTGTTAACATGTCTTCTTTTTGAATTAACTTTTTAAATATTTGTACATTTTTTTTTTTTAACTCTATAACCTAATAAAATATAAAATTAACTTATTATATGTACAAAAATCTGAAGATGACTATTATTCTGAATTACAACGTTTGCATCCTATGTTTCTTCCATTATTTTGGAGTGGACGACGGTGAATTATTTGGCAAAAGATCCACTGCAGAAAGATAACAATCAATCCTTTAGCTATAAGAAGTTATGTGTGATTATTTCATTATCCAAAAAATGAAACGGTAAATTAAAATTGATTGCCAGATCTGGTAACATTTCATTTGTAACACTAAAGAATCAGCTAAAAGTAATAAAGCATTTGAGTAAATTATTTAAATTAGGTCAAATCATATAAATCAATGCTTATACAATGTCCATATATGAAATTGTGAGAATAATAATAATCCATCGAAGGATAAAAAAATAACTCAAAAATATAGTTTCATGGGCTTTGTAAGGGCTTATAAACTAGGAGATGGAGGGGGGGGGGGGCTCAGAAGTAGAGTCAGTCAGGAGGGAGCAAAGGATAGAAGACAGAAGGTCGTTTATGGTCAGCAGCGACAGTAGATCCGTAACGTCAATTAGGGGGTCTGTGCGGGCAAACCTCAGACCAAACAGGAATAAAAATAAGCACCATTCACTATCAACTTTCACAAAACTAAGAGGGGTATATGCAAATGTTAGGAGCCTAGCTAATAAAATGGATGAGTTGGAAATGTTAATACATGAGGAGGACATAGACCTTGTGGGAATAACAGAAACTTGGTTCGACCCCTCACATGACTGGCTGGCCAATATCCAAGGGTATTCTGTGTATTGGAAGGACAGGGTAGGAAAAAGAGGGGGAGGGGTATGTCTCTATGTCAAGAATAATGTAAGGGTGGTAGAGAGGAGTGACATTATGGAAGGGATGAGTACGGAGTTAGAATCAGTGTGGGTAGAACTCCATAGGGAAGAAGTAAAGGGAAAAGTAATTGTGGGGGTTTGTTATAGGCCACCTAAACAAAGGGAGGAGGTAGAGCTGGAATTTATATCACTGTTGGGTAAAGTGGTAAAGCTGGGATCAGTCATCATATTAGGGGACTTCAATTATCCCGACATTGACTGGGAAGAGGGGACTACACACTCACAGAAGGCCCATCTATTCATGGAAACCTTACAGGATAATTACATGTCTCAGTTGGTGGATTCTCCTACTAGAGAAAATGCAGTGCTGGATCTATTAATCACTAATGACCCCGACCTAATCTCGGAGGTAGGAGTCCAGGAAAACCTGGGCTCTAGCGATAAACAGGATGATCACATTTAGCGTAAATAACAATATAACAAGGCAAGAGGGGAACATAAGAACCCTAAACTTCAGAAGGGCAAACTTTCCCAAATTGTGCTCAATGACGGAAAAGGTAAACTTGGACCAAACCCTAGGAACACTGACCACGGAGGAAAAATGGGAATGCTTTAGGGACATATTAAACAAATGCATCTCACAGTGCATTCCTATGGGAAAAAAATTTAGAAGAGACAAAGCCAAACCTGGCTGGCTAAACCTGTTAAAAAACTTATTAGTGGAAAAAAACTGGTATTCAAGAAATATAAAACAGAGGGCACAGTATTGGTTTTCTAGCAATACAAGGAGGCAAATAAGAAAAGTAAATACAAAATCAAAATGGCTAAAATCAACTTCGAGAGACAAATAGCAGGGGAAAGTAAAAAGAACCCTAAGAAATTCTAGAATATATCAATAGTAAAAAACTAGGGCAGAGCATATTTCATACATAATTAACGATGATGGGAGGATGGTTACAGAGGACACTAAAAAGGCAACCGTGCTTAATGCTTTTTTCTACTCAGTCTTTACACAGGCAAAGGAGGGGTATACTGACCATGACTGTATGATTAGCAGTAATTCACAGGACTTGCCGCTATGGCTAACAGAGGGTGAAATCAGGGAAAGGCTGGATAAAATTAACACAAATAAATCACCAGGCCCGGGTGGCGTACATCCGAGAGTACTCAAAGAACTTAGTAAAACTATATCTAGACCACTGTTCCTGATCTTTGCTGACAGTATTATGACAGGAAATTTACCAGGGGATTGGAGGAAAGCTATCGTGATACCGATATTCAAAAAAGGGCAGAGGCATGCCCTGGGAATTATAGGCCAGTCAGCCTAACCTCGATAGTATGTAAACTTCTGGAGGGGATGATAAGGGACTATATTGTAGAGTTTGCTAAAGACAACAACATCATCAGCAGGAATCAGCATGGGTTTACAAATGGGCGTTTTTGTCAAACCAATCTGTTAACATTCTACGAGGAGGTGAGCTGTGAGCTCGATAGGGGGTGACCAGTGGATGTGGTGTACCTGGATTTCGCTAAGGCATTTGATACAGTTCCCCACAAGTGCTTAATCTATAAAATAAGGTCTGCAGGCATCGACCACAAGGTTTGCTCTTGGATATGGAACTGGCTAAAAGAGCGTGTCCAAAAGGTGGTAATAAATAGCGCATACTCAGACTGGTCTGGGGTGGTAAGTGGGGTACCCCAAGGCTCAGTCCTGGGACCAACCTTGTTCAATTTATCCATAAACAGCATTGAGGACGGGATCATTAGTTCTATATCAGTTTTTGCAGATGACACAAAATTGGGCAGGGCCATAACTCTACAGCATGAGGCAGATATCTTACAGAATGACCTGAACAAAATAACAGAGTGGGCAACGACATGGCAAATGAGGTTTAATGTGGAGAAGGGTAAGGTTTTGCACTTGGGGACTAAAAACATAAAAGCACAATACACTTTAGGGGGGGAACCTTTTGGGGAATCAAAAATGGAGAAAGATCTGGGAGTCTTTGTAGAGGATAGACTAGATAATAGCACACAATGTCAAGCGGCAGCTGCCAAAGCTGGCAGAATATTAGCATGCATAAAGAAGGGCATGTATTCCAGAGATAAAACTATAATTCTACCACTTTATAAAACTCTGGTCTGACCACATCTGGAGTGTTCTGTCCAGTTCTGGTCGCCAGTCCTCAGGAGGGATGTGTTGGAGCTAGAGAGAGTCCAGAAAAGGGCAACTAAACTAATTAGGGGATTGGAGAACCTTAATTATGAAGATCATCTACAATCACTTAATTTATTCTCCCTGGAGAAGAGACGCCTGAGAGGGGACATGATAGCAATTTACAAATACCTCAATGGTGATCTCAGCATAGAAAAAAATCTATTCAGTTGCAAGGATTGCATGAGGACGGTAGGACATACAATGCGATCAGAGGAGAAGCGTTTTAACCTCAGGCAATGCAGGGGGTTCTTTACTGTTAGGGCAACAAGATTGTGGAATTCTCTACCACAAGAGGTAGTTTCTGCAGGAAGTATGGCTACTTTCAAATGACTCATGGACATACATCTCAAGGATCAGACATTAAGGGGTATGAGAGATGATTATGGCCACACACACCTACCCAGGTTGAACTGGATGAATTATTGTCTTTATTCAACCTCAACTACTATGTAACTATGAGGAATCAACTCTGATCAGGCCTATATTACACTAACTTCTGCTGAGTGTGCATTTTGGATGGTGGTGGATTTAGACACGTTTAAGTTGGGTGAACCACTATATGAGCAAGACATTGCTATTGGCATGAAACAAACTTATGGACACTATATTTTTTTTGTTTTGGAATTGCATAGTTCACATATATGTTTTTATTTGATAATATCATATTTTGCTAATTTATTTGTCATTTAGTTTACAGTAAAGTTTTTTTTTTTTGCTTTCACTTCCTATTTTTGCTATAGGACAGGACAAGTTACATTTTCCCAATGTGACAAAGATTGCAAAAATAAACCCTCTCTTCCTCTATCCAAATTAAAAAAAAAAAAATTGCCTATAGTTAGTAAATACTTTAACTTTTTATCTCATGTTGCTTCCATCGTTTTGTATTGAATATCCATGAATCCATGGCAATAGATCCACTGCAGAATTAAAAACAATCAATCAATTAAAACATTTATAAGGGATCACGTGTTTTATCATTATCCAAAAAAAATAGAAAATTAGCATTTGTGTACAGAGCTGGCACATTTTTTTCATACCATTAAGAAAATTTGAAGGTAATAAGGTATTATAAAAATTGATTAGTGAATGAAGTTAACCATGCAATTCGTTCCTGTCCAGTTCCTGTTTGGAACTGGACAGAGTGTACAGTGCCTTGCAACCACTGTGCTCTGATGGTCTGCTAAGAGACCTTATAGTCAAACCCCTTTTACTCTGTCAAGGAAGAGGTGATAAAATTGTCCAGGAATTCAGAAGGGCTCAATTTTCAAGGTCATCAGGTACAGGTCTTCGCGGACCTCTCTCCCTCTAATATACAAAGACGTCACTCTCTGAAATCCCTCCTTCAAGTTATGGCTCAAAAGGACATAACATATAGATGGTCCTTTACATTTCACCTAAACATCTCTTTTCGGAACAAGGCCCATGGCTTCTCATCTTTTTCGGAAGGGTGAGCATCGGCTTCTACACCTGGGACTGATTACCCAAGACATCCCTCCTCCTTCCACTACTAGAGGCCCCTCATCTACAAAGAGCCCCCCCCCCAGTCCACTTGGCAGAAACAACAATCAAAGAGGTCAAGGGACTCTCAACCTCCAGTGAAGTCGTTCAAATTAAGGACAACTGGATCCTGTTTTGCACTTACTTGAACTGATTTTTCAGAAGGCATCTTTCTTCCCATGATTCATGCTAGCTCTTAACATGAGTTAGCCTCCCTGTCTCCTGAGGAACTTCTCCAGGGAATGAGGTGGACTTTCTGTTCTTCAATGTTTGACGAGTTCACAGTTTAACTTGTTATAAGGTTTTCAAGGTTTTGCTTATGCCTCCCCTTAGTTATACTTGGGCATATTTGTTGTGTAAGTATAGCCTGGGTTCCATCCTTCTCTCTGTAGTACAGGAAACCTCTGCCTTACCATGTAGGAAAGGATTGGAAAAAGACTTAGGTGTTATTAATAGTGAAAGATGGGAGCTCTGCCCCAATGGTTTCAGTCTCGACTTCACATAAACTTTCCCATCTCAACCCACTTAATAGGGCATACCAGGCCCCAGTTCAACTGTATAAGTGGGGGCATAGACCTACACCTTTTTATCCAAAATGTGCAGGAGATCATAGTGATTTTGTCCACATGCTTTGGAGATGCCCCAAGCTTACTCGATATTGGACCAAGGTTTTGACACAATTAGTGTTGAGCGAACACGGACTGTATTATTCGGGTTCGTACCGAATAATTGGATTTTTGCTACCCGGACACGGACCCGAAAACTTTACTGTATGTTCGGGTTTAAAATCCGTGTTCGGTAATTTTATTTCCTGTTTTGTATGTAATGGCGCGCTTTTAATGGCGGGCTTTCAACAGCCAATCAACAAGTGTTGATTGGCCATGCCTACTAATGCCAGCCATGCCTACTAATGTATTAGTAGCTGTGATTGGCCATCTGAAGCATGTGACCCATGTCTTTATAAGTTTGAGAGACCCAGCGCGGCGCGTCATTCTGCTGTCGTTTAGGGAGAGAGCACACATCATACGTGCTGGCTGCTGATTAGGGACAGACAGTGAAAAATTGTGCCCGAAAAGAATGCAGGGACAGGTCGGAGTGTAGGCAGGGAAAGTTATTTGAGAATTTTAGGGACAGGCTGGAGAGATTAGGCAGGGACAGTCTACATTGATTTTGCTGTGTGGGGGGTGGTGCAGTGAACAATATTTTTGCCCTCACTTGAGCCCACTGAGGAGGAGGAGGAGGAGGAGGGAGAAAAAAATCTATTTTTATCAGTCTGTTGTGTGCAGCGTTCAGCTATATTTTACTACAGATTGCTGTTCTAATCTGCTATTTAAAAATTAAGTTAAAGGAGAATTTTTTTTTTTTCCCCTTCATAGCCTGCTTGCTGCTGAGCTGACCGTGACATAAGACACTGCTGTGTTCACATGTGCTATTGAGTGATTTTCAATTTTATATACTTTTTTCTATTCCACTATTCAATATACACCCTTTTGGGTTAAAAAAAATTAAATTGTGGCATAGTCTATACTAATCTGCTATTTAAAAATTACAAAGTTAAAGGGGAATTTTTTTTTTCCCTTCATAGCCTGCTGCAGAGCTGACCGTGACATAAAACATAAGACACTGCTGTGTTCACATGTGCTATTGAAAAATCACCAATTTTATATCATATTTTCTATTCCGCTATTCAATCTACACCCTTTGGGGTAAAAAGAATTAAATTGCGGCATAGTCTGTATCGGTACGTGTGAGATACACCTTCCAAATTTTTGGGGCGCATCTTCCACTGCCGAGGATTGCAGGGTGCTTCAGTTTGCCTCCTGTTCCGAACTCCTCCTACTCTTCATCCTGCCTTTAGGGTCCAAAAAATTGTAATCAGGGCCTAGTCTGGGTCTGTACGTGTGAGATAGATACACCTTTTGATATCATATTTTCTATTCCGCTATTCAATCTACACCCTTTGGGGTAAAAAGAATTAAATTGCGGCATAGTCTGTATCGGTACGTGTGAGATACACCTTCCAAATTTTTGGGGCACATCTTCCACCACCGAGGATTGCAGGGTGCTTCAGTTTGCCTCCTGTTCCAAACTCCTCTACCGCCTCCTCATCTGGTCAGCGTAACACCTTCACCACCAACTTCAGCACAGCCATGGGTAAACGACAGCAGACAGTTTTAAAACTTGCCTGTTTGGGGGAAAAACCACACACCGCGCAGGAGTTGTGGAGGAGCATGGAACAGCAGACAAATGAGTGGTTGCTGCCAGCGAGCCTCAAGCCCGGCCTGGTGGTGTGCGATAATGGGCGAAATGTCATAGCAGCTCTGGGCCTAGCCGGTTTGACGCACATCCCTTGCCTGGCGCATGTGCTGAATTTGGTGGTGCAGAGGTTCCTTAAAAATTACCCCGATATGTTAGAGCTGCTGCAGAAAGTGCGGGCCGTCTGTGCGCACTTTCGGCGTTCTCACCCTGCTGCTGCTCGCCTGTCAGCGCTGCAGCGTAACTTCGGCCTTCCCGCTCACCGCCTCATATGTGACGTGCCCACAAGGTGGAACTCCACCTTGCACATGCTGGAAAGACTGTGCGAGCAGCAGCAGGCCATAGTGGAGCTTCAGCTTCAGCACGCACGCGTGAGTCGCTCTGCGGAACAGCACCACTTCACCACCAATAACTGGGCCTCCATGCGAGAACTGTGTGCCTTGTTGCGCTGTTTTGAGTACTCCACCAACATGGCCAGTGCCGATGACGCCGTTCTCAGCTTAACTATCCCACTTCTATGCCTCCTTCAAAAAATGATTCGGGCGATAATGGAAGAGGATGTGGCACAGGATGAGGAGGAGGAGGATGAAGAGGTAACATTTCCAAGGCTTTCAGGGCAGTCATTCGCAAGTGGCTCCGAGGGTGGGTTCCTGCACACACAAACGCCAGGGACACAATTGTCCAGCAGGGGCACAGTTCTGGAGGATGAGGAGGAGGAGATGGAGGAGGAGATGGAACCATGTTCACAGCAGGGTGGCACCCAGGCCAGCTCATGGCCATCACTGGTGCGTGGCTGGGGTGATACAGAGGACACAGACGATACACCTCCCACAGAGGACAGCCTTTCGTTGCCTCTGGGCAGCCTGGCACACATGAGCGATTATATGCTGCAGTGTCTCCACAACGACCGCCGAGTTGCCCACATTCTAACTTGTGCTGATTACTGGGTGGCCACGCTGCTGGATCCCCGTTACAAGGACAACATACCGTCCTTAATTCACTCACTGGAGCGCGATCGCAAGATGCGCGAGTACAAGCACACGCTGGTAGACACAATGCTGCTGGCATTCCCACCTGACAGCGGGGCCACAGTGGAAGCACAAGGCCAAGGCAGAGGAGGAGGAGGAAGAGGTCGCCAACGCAACCAGGGCACCGCCAGCACCTCAGAAGGCAGGGTTAGCATGGCCGAAATGTGGAAAAGCTTTGTCAGCACGCCACAACAAACAGCAGCACCAGCAGCTCATATGGAATGTCTTAGCAGGAGGCAGCATTTCAGCAACAGGGTGGAGCAGTATGTGTGCACATGCCTACATGTAGTGAATGACGGGTCTGCCCCCTTCAACTTCTGGATCTCCAAATTGGGCACATGGCCTGAGCTTGCCCTTTACGCCTTGGAGGTGCTGGCGTGTCCTGCAGCCAGTGTATTATCTGAACGGGTATTTAGCACGGCTGGGGGCGTTATAACAGACAAGCGCAGCCGCCTGTCCAGAGACAATGTGGACAAGCTCACGTTCATTAAAATGAACCAGGCATGGATCCCACAGGACTTTTCCGTACCTTGTGCAGAATAGAGATGGATACCGACCTTACCCAGCCATTGTTCTATTTTTGATCTTTCTCACTCTTTTGGGTTGTACCCTCATTTAAAATGACTGAAAAAAAGCAGTGTTGGCTACCTCGTCCTCCTCCACCGCTGCTTCCACCTACACAGCCACATCCACCACCACCTCAACCTCCCTCCTACTCCATATGGGCCTCGTCCTTCACAGATGAAGAAAATTGTTTTATTTTTCTTTTTTTTTGTTGTTTTAAGTTATTTCCCTATCCACATTTGTTTGCAGAGCACTTGCCATGTTCTTAAATACACTTTGCTGCCATTTGCAGCACTCTAGCCCTTTCCATTGGTGTTTTAGAGCCATTTTAGTGCCTGAAAGTTCGGGTCCCCATTGACTTCAATGGGGTTCGGTGTCCAGGTAAAGTTCGGCAAAAGTCCGGGACACGGACCCGGACTTTTTTTTCAAGTTCGGCCGAACCCGCCGAACACGGACATCCACGTGTCCGCTCAACTCTAGACACAATATCTCAGGTGTATATGTTTAGACTCCCAAAGGAAGAGGAGGAATCTCTTACTCTGCATGCTCATGTAGCAGTTCTAAGATTATTAAATACAGCTCACAAGTAGGGTTGAGCGGACACCTAGATGTCCGTGTTCGACGGGTTCGGCCGAACTTTAAAAAAAAGTCCGGGTCCGTGTCCCGGACTTTTACCGAACTTTTCCCGGACACCGAACCCCATTGAAGTCAATGGGGACCCGAACTTTAAGGCACTAAAATGGCTAGGGCTAGAGTGCTGCAAATGGCAGCAAAACGTAATTAAGAGCATGGCAAGTGCTCTGCAAACAAATGTGGATAGGGAAATAACTTAAAACAACAAAAAAAAACAGAAAAATAAAACAATGTTCTTCTTCATCTCTGAAGGACGAGGCCCATATGGAGTAGGAGGGAGGTTGAGGTGGTGGTGGATGTGGCGGTGACATAGGCGTGCGCACAGGGTGTGCTGGGTGTGCCTGGGCACACCCTAATCACCTAGGGCACATAGCATTGCCAGTGAGGAGATGGGAAAGATCTCCCTGGGACCTGCTCTGCTCTATTTCTCCTTGCCTACAGGTACATGGCCCCGATACATTACTCTCCCTGCTGGCAAACACATGCATGTGTATTTCAACTTTGGGGTGCACACCTTAATGCAATAGGCTGCGCACACCTATGGGCGGTGTAGGTGGAAGCGGCGGTGGAGGAGGACCAGGGCCGGATTAACAGCATCATGGGCTTGGTGCTGAGGATTTTGAAGGGCCTTAGGGCCGTGCCTTGCCATGCACCCAGAGGAGGAAGGGTGCAGCCATGCATGCCTAATTCAACATGGGATGCTGTCTCTGAAGCCCATAAACACATCCATGCATCGCCAACTGTCCCTCCTTGTCCGGCCTTCACGCTGTGTGGGGAGGTTCTGAGGGTGCTGCCTGGGGAAGCGAGCATAGAAGCCAGACTTCTGTGTTTACAAGTGACAGAAGAGCGGTAACAGTGAATATGGCCAACCCGGGGCCTATATAAAAGGTAGGGGCCTGGAGCTGCAGCTCCAATAGCCCCTACATTAATCTGGCCCTGAGGAGGAGGACGAGGTAGCCAACACTGCTTCTTTTCACAAATTTTAAATGAGGGTACACCCCAAAAGAGTGAGAAAGAGCAAAAATGGAACAATGGGTGGGTAAGGTCGGTATCCATTGCTATTCTGCATAAGGTACGGAAAAGTCCCGTGGGATCCATGCCTGGTTCATTTTAATGAACGTGAGCTTGTCCACATTGTCTCTGGACAGGCGGCTGCGCTTGTCTGTTATAACGCCCCCAGCCGTGCTAAATACCCGTTCAGATAATACACTGGCTGCAGGGCACGCCAGCACCTCCAAGGCGTAAAGGGCAAGCTCAGGCCATGTGCCCAATTTGGAGACCCAGAAGTTGAAGGGGGCAGACCCGTCATTCACTACATGTAGGCGTGTGCACACATACTGCTCCACCATGTTGGTAAAATGCTGCCTCCTGCTAAGACGTTCCATCTGAGCTGCTGGTGCTGCTGTTTGTTGTGGCGTGCTGACAAAGCTTTTCCACATTTCGGCCATGCTCGTTCCCTTGCTGCGTTGGGCAGTAGCGGGCGTAGTGTCTAGGGCACGGCCGCTCCGCTTCTGCACCCTGCTCCCTCTTCTGCTGTGCTGGTGGCTCTGTGCGACCACCGCCTCTTCCTCCAAACTACTCAGTTCACCTGCATGACGTTCATTCCATGTGGGGTCGAGGACCTCATCGTCCTCCACATCATCTTCCACCCAGTCTTCACCCCTGCCCTCCTTGTCGGTCTCCACAATGCTGAACGCCGCAGCAGTTGGCACCTGCGTTTCGTCATCATCGGAGACGTGCTGCGATGATCCTTGCATGTACTCATCTTGAGAAATAAGTGGTTGGGCATCGCTGCACTCAATCTCTTCCACTTCTGGGGCAGGGCTAGGTGGATGGCCCTGGGAAACCCTGCTGACAGAGTCCTCAAAAAGAATAAGAGACTGCTGTATGGCTTGGGGCTCAGACTGCTGGCCTGATTTGCAAGGGGGTGAGGTGAAAGACGGTTGGACATTGGCTGCAGGTGCCAACTCTGACCTTTCTGCAGTAGACTGGGTGGGAGACAATGTGAAGGAACTGGAGGCACTGTCAGCAGCAAACCAATCTACTATCGCCTCAACTTGTTCTGGCCTCATCACTTCTAGGGGCGTTTGATGCCCTACCAAATACTGATGCAGGTTCTGTCGCCTACTCACACTTGAGGAAGGTGTTTCACTTGTGCGTGTAGCTGGCACAGATCGACCATGTCCTCTCCTTGCAACAGGAGCTCTACCAGCAGCACCACGACCCAGGCCACGGCCCTTATTTGACGGTCTCCTCATATTTCTGTAATTTAAGATCTTGCCCTAGAAAGGTTTTTATTGAATAGCGGAATAGAAAATATGATCCAAAAAAAGTGTATGTATATCACACGTACACAACCACACTAGGCCCCAATTACTATTGTTTGTACCCCTAAAAGGCTAGATGAGGAGTAGGGGGAGTATGGAACAGGCAGCACCCTCAAACCTTCAGAAGTATGAGATGAACCCCAACAACTTGGAAAGGTGGATCTCTCTCACACGTACCGACACAGACTATCCCGCAATTCAATTGATCCTCAAAGGTTTTTATTGAATAGCGGAATAGGAAATATGATCAAAAAAAGTGTATGTATCTCGCACGTACACAACCACACTAGGCCCCAATTACTATTGTTTGTACCCCTAAAAGGCTAGATGAGGAGTAGGGGGGGTATGGAACAGGCAGCACCCTCAAACCTTCAGAAGTATGAGATGAACCCCAACAACTTGGAAAGGTGGATCTCTCTCACACGTACCGACACAGACTATCCCGCAATTCAATTGATCCTCAAAGGTTTTTATTGAATAGCGGAATAGGAAATATGATCAAAAAAAGTGTATGTATCTCGCACGTACACAACCACACTAGGCCCCAATTACTATTGTTTGTACCCCTAAAAGGCTAGATGAGGAGTAGGGGGGGTATGGAACAGGCAGCACCCTCAAACCTTCAGAAGTATGAGATGAACCCCAACAACTTGGAAAGGTGGATCTCTCTCACACGTACCGACACAGACTATCCCGCAATTCAATTGATCCTCAAAGGTTTTTATTGAATAGCGGAATAGGAAATATGATCAAAAAAAGTGTATGTATCTCGCACGTACACAACCACACTAGGCCCCAATTACTATTGTTTGTACCCCTAAAAGGCTAGATGAGGAGTAGGGGGGGTATGGAACAGGCAGCACCCTCAAACCTTCAGAAGTATGAGATGAACCCCAACAACTTGGAAAGGTGGATCTCTCTCACACGTACCGACACAGACTATCCCGCAATTCAATTGATCCTCAAAGGTTTTTATTGAATAGCGGAATAGGAAATATGATCAAAAAAAGTGTATGTATCTCGCACGTACACAACCACACTAGGCCCCAATTACTATTGTTTGTACCCCTAAAAGGCTAGATGAGGAGTAGGGGGGGTATGGAACAGGCAGCACCCTCAAACCTTCAGAAGTATGAGATGAACCCCAACAACTTGGAAAGGTGGATCTCTCTCACACGTACCAACACAGACTATCCCCCAATTTAACTGATCCCCAAAGGTTTTTGATTAAATAGCGGAATAGAAAATATGATCCCAAAAAAGTGTATGTATATCACACGTACACAACCACACTAGGCCCCAATTACTATTGTTTGTACCCCTAAAAGGCTAGGAGTAGGGGGAGTATGGAACAGGCAGCACCCTCAAACCTTCAGAAGTATGAGATGAACCCCAACAACTTGGAAAGGTGGATCTCTCTCACACGTACCAACACAGACTATCCCCCAATTTAACTGATCCCCAAAGGTTTTTGATTAAATAGCGGAATAGAAAATATGATCCCAAAAAAGTGTATGTATATCACACGTACACAACCACACTAGGCCCCAATTACTATTGTTTGTACCCCTAAAAGGCTAGGAGTAGGGGGAGTATGGAACAGGCAGCACCCTCAAACCTTCAGAAGTATGAGATGAACCCCAACAACTTGGAAAGGTGGATCTCTCTCACACGTACCAACACAGACTATCCCCCAATTTAACTGATCCCCAAAGGTTTTTGATTAAATAGCGGAATAGAAAATATGATCCCAAAAAAGTGTATGTATATCACACGTACACAACCACACTAGGCCCCAATTACTATTGTTTGTACCCCTAAAAGGCTAGGAGTAGGGGGAGTATGGAACAGGCAGCACCCTCAAACCTTCAGAAGTATGAGATGAACCCCAACAACTTGGAAAGGTGGATCTCTCTCACACGTACCAACACAGACTATCCCCCAATTTAACTGATCCCCAGAGGTTTTTGATTAAATAGCGGAATAGAAAATATGATCCCAAAAAAGTGTATGTATATCACACGTACACAACCACACTAGGCCCCAATTACTATTGTTTGTACCCCTAAAAGGCTAGGAGTAGGGGGAGTATGGAACAGGCAGCACCCTCAAACCTTCAGAAGTATGAGATGAACCCCAACAACTTGGAAAGGTGGATCTCTCTCACACGTACCAACACAGACTATCCCCCAATTTAACTGATCCCCAAAGGTTTTTGATTAAATAGCGGAATAGAAAATATGATCCCAAAAAAGTGTATGTATATCACACGTACACAACCACACTAGGCCCCAATTACTATTGTTTGTACCCCTAAAAGGCTAGGAGTAGGGGGGGTATGGAACAGGCAGCACCCTCAAACCTTCAGAAGTATGAGATGAACCCCAACAACTTGGAAAGGTGGATCTCTCTCACACGTACCGACACAGACTATCCCGCAATTCAATTGATCCTCAAAGGTTTTTATTGAATAGCGGAATAGGAAATATGATCAAAAAAAGTGTATGTATCTCGCACGTACACAACCACACTAGGCCCCAATTACTATTGTTTGTACCCCTAAAAGGCTAGATGAGGAGTAGGGGGGGTATGGAACAGGCAGCACCCTCAAACCTTCAGAAGTATGAGATGAACCCCAACAACTTGGAAAGGTGGATCTCTCTCACACGTACCAACACAGACTATCCCCCAATTTAACTGATCCCCAAAGGTTTTTGATTAAATAGCGGAATAGAAAATATGATCCCAAAAAAGTGTATGTATATCACACGTACACAACCACACTAGGCCCCAATTACTATTGTTTGTACCCCTAAAAGGCTAGGAGTAGGGGGAGTATGGAACAGGCAGCACCCTCAAACCTTCAGAAGTATGAGATGAACCCCAACAACTTGGAAAGGTGGATCTCTCTCACACGTACCAACACAGACTATCCCCCAATTTAACTGATCCCCAAAGGTTTTTGATTAAATAGCGGAATAGAAAATATGATCCCAAAAAAGTGTATGTATATCACACGTACACAACCACACTAGGCCCCAATTACTATTGTTTGTACCCCTAAAAGGCTAGGAGTAGGGGGAGTATGGAACAGGCAGCACCCTCAAACCTTCAGAAGTATGAGATGAACCCCAACAACTTGGAAAGGTGGATCTCTCTCACACGTACCAACACAGACTATCCCCCAATTTAACTGATCCCCAAAGGTTTTTGATTAAATAGCGGAATAGAAAATATGATCCCAAAAAAGTGTATGTATATCACACGTACACAACCACACTAGGCCCCAATTACTATTGTTTGTACCCCTAAAAGGCTAGGAGTAGGGGGAGTATGGAACAGGCAGCACCCTCAAACCTTCAGAAGTATGAGATGAACCCCAACAACTTGGAAAGGTGGATCTCTCTCACACGTACCAACACAGACTATCCCCCAATTTAACTGATCCCCAGAGGTTTTTGATTAAATAGCGGAATAGAAAATATGATCCCAAAAAAGTGTATGTATATCACACGTACACAACCACACTAGGCCCCAATTACTATTGTTTGTACCCCTAAAAGGCTAGGAGTAGGGGGAGTATGGAACAGGCAGCACCCTCAAACCTTCAGAAGTATGAGATGAACCCCAACAACTTGGAAAGGTGGATCTCTCTCACACGTACCAACACAGACTATCCCCCAATTTAACTGATCCCCAAAGGTTTTTGATTAAATAGCGGAATAGAAAATATGATCCCAAAAAAGTGTATGTATATCACACGTACACAACCACACTAGGCCCCAATTACTATTGTTTGTACCCCTAAAAGGCTAGGAGTAGGGGGAGTATGGAACAGGCAGCACCCTCAAACCTTCAGAAGTATGAGATGAACCCCAACAACTTGGAAAGGTGGATCTCTCTCACACGTACCAACACAGACTATCCCCCAATTTAACTGATCCCCAAAGGTTTTTGATTAAATAGCGGAATAGAAAATATGATCCCAAAAAAGTGTATGTATATCACACGTACACAACCACACTAGGCCCCAATTACTATTGTTTGTACCCCTAAAAGGCTAGGAGTAGGGGGAGTATGGAACAGGCAGCACCCTCAAACCTTCAGAAGTATGAGATGAACCCCAACAACTTGGAAAGGTGGATCTCTCTCACACGTACCAACACAGACTATCCCCCAATTTAACTGATCCCCAAAGGTTTTTGATTAAATAGCGGAATAGAAAATATGATCCAAAAAAAGTGTATGTATATCACACGTACACAACCACACTAGGCCCCAATTACTATTGTTTGTACCCCTAAAAGGCTAGGAGTAGGGGGAGTATGGAACAGGCAGCACCCTCAAACCTTCAGAAGTATGAGATGAACCCCAACAACTTGGAAAGGTGGATCTCTCTCACACGTACCAACACAGACTATCCCCCAATTTAACTGATCCCCAAAGGTTTTTGATTAAATAGCGGAATAGAAAATATGATCCCAAAAAAGTGTATGTATATCACACGTACACAACCACACTAGGCCCCAATTACTATTGTTTGTACCCCTAAAAGGCTAGGAGTAGGGGGAGTATGGAACAGGCAGCACCCTCAAACCTTCAGAAGTATGAGATGAACCCCAACAACTTGGAAAGGTGGATCTCTCTCACACGTACCAACACAGACTATCCCCCAATTTAACTGATCCCCAGAGGTTTTTGATTAAATAGCGGAATAGAAAATATGATCCCAAAAAAGTGTATGTATATCACACGTACACAACCACACTAGGCCCCAATTACTATTGTTTGTACCCCTAAAAGGCTAGGAGTAGGGGGAGTATGGAACAGGCAGCACCCTCAAACCTTCAGAAGTATGAGATGAACCCCAACAACTTGGAAAGGTGGATCTCTCTCACACGTACCAACACAGACTATCCCCCAATTTAACTGATCCCCAAAGGTTTTTGATTAAATAGCGGAATAGAAAATATGATCCCAAAAAAGTGTATGTATATCACACGTACACAACCACACTAGGCCCCAATTACTATTGTTTGTACCCCTAAAAGGCTAGGAGTAGGGGGAGTATGGAACAGGCAGCACCCTCAAACCTTCAGAAGTATGAGATGAACCCCAACAACTTGGAAAGGTGGATCTCTCTCACACGTACCAACACAGACTATCCCCCAATTTAACTGATCCCCAAAGGTTTTTGATTAAATAGCGGAATAGAAAATATGATCCCAAAAAAGTGTATGTATATCACACGTACACAACCACACTAGGCCCCAATTACTATTGTTTGTACCCCTAAAAGGCTAGGAGTAGGGGGAGTATGGAACAGGCAGCACCCTCAAACCTTCAGAAGTATGAGATGAACCCCAACAACTTGGAAAGGTGGATCTCTCTCACACGTACCAACACAGACTATCCCCCAATTTAACTGATCCCCAGAGGTTTTTGATTAAATAGCGGAATAGAAAATATGATCCCAAAAAAGTGTATGTATATCACACGTACACAACCACACTAGGCCCCAATTACTATTGTTTGTACCCCTAAAAGGCTAGGAGTAGGGGGAGTATGGAACAGGCAGCACCCTCAAACCTTCAGAAGTATGAGATGAACCCCAACAACTTGGAAAGGTGGATCTCTCTCACACGTACCAACACAGACTATCCCCCAATTTAACTGATCCCCAAAGGTTTTTGATTAAATAGCGGAATAGAAAATATGATCCCAAAAAAGTGTATGTATATCACACGTACACAACCACACTAGGCCCCAATTACTATTGTTTGTACCCCTAAAAGGCTAGGAGTAGGGGGAGTATGGAACAGGCAGCACCCTCAAACCTTCAGAAGTATGAGATGAACCCCAACAACTTGGAAAGGTGGATCTCTCTCACACGTACCAACACAGACTATCCCCCAATTTAACTGATCCCCAAAGGTTTTTGATTAAATAGCGGAATAGAAAATATGATCCCAAAAAAGTGTATGTATATCACACGTACACAACCACACTAGGCCCCAATTACTATTGTTTGTACCCCTAAAAGGCTAGGAGTAGGGGGAGTATGGAACAGGCAGCACCCTCAAACCTTCAGAAGTATGAGATGAACCCCAACAACTTGGAAAGGTGGATCTCTCTCACACGTACCAACACAGACTATCCCCCAATTTAACTGATCCCCAGAGGTTTTTGATTAAATAGCGGAATAGAAAATATGATCCCAAAAAAGTGTATGTATATCACACGTACACAACCACACTAGGCCCCAATTACTATTGTTTGTACCCCTAAAAGGCTAGGAGTAGGGGGAGTATGGAACAGGCAGCACCCTCAAACCTTCAGAAGTATGAGATGAACCCCAACAACTTGGAAAGGTGGATCTCTCTCACACGTACCAACACAGACTATCCCCCAATTTAACTGATCCCCAAAGGTTTTTGATTAAATAGCGGAATAGAAAATATGATCCCAAAAAAGTGTATGTATATCACACGTACACAACCACACTAGGCCCCAATTACTATTGTTTGTACCCCTAAAAGGCTAGGAGTAGGGGGAGTATGGAACAGGCAGCACCCTCAAACCTTCAGAAGTATGAGATGAACCCCAACAACTTGGAAAGGTGGATCTCTCTCACACGTACCAACACAGACTATCCCCCAATTTAACTGATCCCCAAAGGTTTTTGATTAAATAGCGGAATAGAAAATATGATCCCAAAAAAGTGTATGTATATCACACGTACACAACCACACTAGGCCCCAATTACTATTGTTTGTACCCCTAAAAGGCTAGATGAGGAGTAGGGGGAATATGGAACAGGCAGCACCCTCAAACCTTCAGTATGAGATTGTGTTCACTGTACCCCACAAAGATTGAGTTCACTGCACCCCACAATGATTGTGTTCACTGCACCCCACAAAGATTGTGTTCACTGCACCTCACAAAGATTGTGTTCACTGTACCCCCCAAAGATTGTGTTCACTGCACCCCACAAAGATTCTGTTCACTGTACCCCACAAAGATTGTGTTCACTGCACCCCAAAAAGATTGTGTTCACTGCACCCCAAAAAGGATGTTGTTCACTGCACCCCAAAAAGGATGTTGTTCACTCCACCCCAAAAAGATTGTGTTCACTGCACCCCACAAAGATTGTGTTCACTGCACCCCAAAAAGATTGTGTTCACTGCACCCCAAAAATGATTTTGTTCACTGCACCCCAAAAAGGATGTTGTTCACTCCACCCCAAAAAGATTGTGTTCACTGCACCCCAAAAAGATTGTGTTCACTGCACCCCACAAAGGATTTTGTTCACTGCACCCCAAAAAGATTGTGTTCACTGCACCCCAAAAAGGATGTTGTTCACTGCACCCCAAAAAGGATTTTGTTCACTGCACCCCAAAAAGATTGCGTTCACTGCACCCCACAAAGGATTTTGTTCACTGCACCCCACAAAGATTGTGTTCACTGCACACCAAAAAGGATTGTGTTCACTGCACCCCAAAAAGATTTTGTTCACTGCACCCCAAAAAGATTGTGTTCACTGCAGCCCAAAAAGATTATGTTCACTGCAGCCCAAAAAGATTGTGTTCACTGCAGCCCAAAAAGATTGTGTTCACTGCAGCCCAAAAAGATTGTGTTCACTGCAGCTCACACACAGAAAAATGGATGTGGATCACTGACACCTGCCTATCTCCAATCCCACACCACACAGCAATATCGATTGTAGTTTGTAGAACACAGTTTCCCTAAAATTCAGCAGACTCTGTCCCTAACAGGATTGAGAAGAGATCGTAGATCAGGATTGAGTGCAGACCCCACCCCCCACACAGCAATATCGATTGTAGTTTGTAGAAGACACTGACCCTATATAATTCAGCAGACTCTATCCCTAAAATGCCTACAACTCGCCCTGCCTAAACACTCCGACCTGTCCCTCAATTCTATCCGGACACAAATGGTTTTTTCCTGCCTATCTTTCCCTAATCAGCAGCCAGCACGTTGATGTGTGCTCTGTCCCTGAATCTAAGCAGCATAATGACGCCGCTGCGGCTGCCTCGAACTTATAAAGACTTGGTCACATGCTTCAGACGGCCAATCACAGCTACTGAGACATTTGCAGGCATGGCTGGGATGGCTTAAGGCACACCAGTTAAACGATTGTTGATTGGCTGTTGAAAGCCCGTCATGAAAAGAGCGCCAAAGCATGCAAAACCCGGAAATAAAACGACCGAACACGGATTTTTACCCGAACATACAGTAAAGTGTCCGTGTCCGTGTTCGGGTACAAAAAATCCAATTATTCGGTACGAACACGAATAATACAGTCCGTGTTCGCTCAACACTACTCACAAGCCTATTGCTCAGTGTCGGATTGTTCCTCGGGTGACCACCAAGGGACGGTGGATAGAACAAGTTAACAATATGCTCATCCGTGAGAAATGAACTTATCAACATAGAAATGTCCCCCAAAATTTCAGTCGATGTGGCATCCATTGTCCCAGGCCTAGCACCACATCACTTGGTGTGGGACAGAATTCTCCAGGTTTAGGCTCAGTCCAGGGTATTGATGGAAAATAGGACTGATTGGTTTAGAGGATGATATAATTATGGTAAAACAATGTTTTTCTTTTTTTTTTTTTTTTTCTTTCTTTTTAGTGCATCTTTTTTACTTTTGGACTCCCTTTCATGAAAGGTCCCAGGGATGCAATCCACACCTTTAATAGCTACATTGGCTAAGTAATTGTGTATGTCTTAAGTGACTGCGTATGTTCCATTCTTTGTTAGTTTGATTTTTAAGCTGAGGGAAAGTGTTTGTACTAGCTACCTGCTTATATCTTGTACTGCATCGATATACAGTACGTATATCGTTGTATGTTCACATCTTCCTGATATGTATCTTTTTATATATAGATATTTATATATATGTATATATATATATATATATATATATATATATATATATATATATATATATTTTTTTTTACAACACACATTTTCAAATTTAACCACTTGCCGACCTCCCACTGCAGGTTTTTCTGCGGCAGGCTTGCTCGGCTGCGCGATCCGCCATACCTGTACGGCGGTTCGCTGCAGCGCTCCTGGGGGCATGTGCCTGCCCCCATTAGGAAGCAGGGAAGCCGATCCATGGGGATGGCAGCCGTGATTGCCGCTGGGCACCCGTGATCACTCCCCGTGGAGAGAGAACGATGGTCCGCTGTTGTAAACACAGCAGACCGTTGTTCTCTCTGGAATGAACACAGAGCACCTGTTATCCTCCTATTTAGGATCACAGGTCTCTGTGTTGATTCCACAAGTCCCTCCCCCATACAGTTAGAAAACATTCCCCTAGGCTCACACAACCCTTTGATCACCCCTGGGTTAACCCCTTCCCTGCCAGTGTCATTATTACAGTAACAGGTCATATTTTTAGCACTGATTACTGTAGTAATATTACTGGTCCCCCCAAAAGTGTTACAAATGTCAATTAGGGGTTCGATCTGTCCGCCGCAATGTCAAAATCGCAGATCACCTCCATTACTAGTAAAAATATAAATAAATAAAAATGACATAAATCTTTCCCCTAGTTTGTAGACGTGATAACTTTTACGCAAACCAATCAAAAATACACTTATTGGGATTTTTTTTTACCAAAAATATGTAGCGGAATACAAATTGGCCTAAAAGGATGAAAAAACATGATTTTTAAATATTATTTTTTGTGAATGTTATATAACAGAAAGTGAAAAATATTGTTTTATGTTCAGAATTTTCACTCCTTTTTTGTCTATAGCGCAATAAATAAAAATCGCACAGGTGATCAGATACTACTAAAAGAAAGCTCTACTTGTGGGAAAAAAAGGACATCAATTTTATTTAGGTGCAGCATCGCACGACCAAGCAATTGTCCGTTAAAGTATTGCAGTGCCGAATCGCAAAAAAGGACCTGGTCATTAAGGTGGCAAACCCTTCTGGTCCAGAAGTGGTTAAGAAAAAAGTAGAACCAGGATGCCCTCTGTGACAGGAGTCACTTTGGCCTGGGGGCTCAGGGAACCCAGATTACTTTAGAGAGGTCTGGAAACTCCTTGTTCAGCTTCCCCGACCCCTCTTATGTGTAAATCACCCTGTGTCTATTAGGGGCACAGGGTGACCAAAAACCCCAGTTGGGTCTGCACTAATCAGACTCACTGTACAACCACACCAGACCCAGCCTTTTGTGTTTCCCCGGTTATCCTGGGTTCTATATGTGTGGTTTGTGTTGAATGAGTGAAGGGCTTATTTCCCTTGGGACAATAATATATCTGGACAATGTCCAAGAGATATATAGAAATAGACAATCTGAATTTTCAGATTGCTGGAATATTGTAGGAGTGTCTCATAGACCCTTGCTAGATAGTGAGGTGGGGTGGGGTTCGTTATTGTTAAGTGCCTGTATCCCATTGTTCTATTGTTTCTGTCTGCCTTAAGATCAACCTATTATGGGATGTATATGTTGATTGGCTGCTAAGGGGGAGGGGGGTTGTCCCACAGTGGATATCTCTTTGTGCCTGTGTTTGAATAAACATTTCATTCTGGCTGACTCCAAAACTTGTACTGTCAAGTTCTTGGGGTAACTATAGCCAGATTCACGGATCTTGTGTTCCAGAGCTTAGGAAGCAGATTCTTGGCGAAGATACCCAGTCGGGGTGTTCGGAGTCCGTCACACCATCCATATTTGTTTTTAGAGTTCTCTTCTTTAGTGGGTGGACTCTGAGATCTGCCACATTTACCAGATGCCCTACTTCACGGAATCTTACTGTTGTCCCTGTGCAGTTGTCCCCTTGCTGCTCACGTTTGGTAACAAGAAAACCTCTGCTCTGTTTATTTGAGGTTATCTGATATATTTCCAGGTACCGAAGTGGCTACAATGCACCTCCATCTGATGCTGTTCTGTTTATGTTTTACTCTCAGTGGCAGATTGATGCCCCCCACTTTCCGGGGCTATCACCCTTCTCAGGTCTTTTGGTGGGAGGTGGCTTGACCCTTCCTCACACGGGTGGGTGGAACTCTTAAGAGGTAGAGCTAGAGACTGCAGATATCAGGGTGCCTTGCCGGGGGCCTGCAGCTTACGCATTCATTTGCAATTGTGTGCAACTAAACCCCTGTTTTTAACGCATACTGTTAGACATGTTAATTTGGTTAGTCGCTGGCTGGTTAGTAAGTTGTGACTAAAAACTCCTTGGATTTTTTTACTTAATCCAAAAGCCTATCTGTATTATGGAAACCTTTCAGGCATTCTATTCTAATTTGTATGACTCACACTCCCCACTTTCCCCAGATAAATTGGAGACTTTTCCTTTTTTTGACGTGCGTTTTCTATTCCAGTGCTTCTTGCTGTTAAGACTAGTTATAGGTGGGGAAAGTGATCACTTTTTGTATTGTTGTTATATTGGTCAGACAATGCACTGACACCTTGGCTGTCATTGTGCAATGTGCTGGTTGTTTAGTGTGTTCTTGCGCCTTTAAGGGGGGGGTGGACTCCCTCCAGTCACCTGTCCTTCATCTATCCATCAAAATACATGTAAAGGTAGAGTTAGGGACGGCAAATATCAGGGTGCCTTGCTGGGGCCTGCAGCTTACGCATGTATTTGCAAATGTGTGCAACTATACCCCTTTTTTTAACGCATACTGTTAGACAGGTTAATTCAGTTGGTCGCTGGCTGGTTGGTAAGTTGTGACTAAAGTCCTGGATGTCCGGGTTCGGTGGGTCCGGCCAAACTTGAAAAAAAAAGTCTGGGTTCGTGACCCAGACTTAACCCGAACATTACCCCGATCCCAAACCCCATTGAAGTCAATGGAGACCCAAACTTTTGAGCACTAAAATGGCTCTAAAACAAACATGGAAAGGGCTAGAGGCCTGCAAATGGCAGCAAAATCAAACAAATGTGGATAGGGAAATAACTTAAAATAACATAAAACACAGAAAAATAAAAAATAATCATCTTGAATGATGTAGGAGGAGGACGAGGCCCCCATGGAGTAGGAGGTTGAGGTGACAGTGGATATGGCGGTGGATATGGCGGTGTAGGTGGAAGCGGCGGCAGCAGTGGAGGAGGAGGACAAGGTAGCCAACACAGGTTTTGGTTTTTAATAAAACATTTTTTTAAATTCGGGTACACCCTAAAAGAGTAAGAAAGGTCAAATCCAACAATGGCTGGGTAAGGCCGGTATACATGTCTATTCTGCACAAGGTATGGACAAGTCCTGTGGGATCCATGCCTGGTTCATTTTAATGAATGTGAGCTTGTCCACATTGGCTCTGGACAGGCGGCTGCGCTTGTCTTTGATAATGCCCCCAGCTGTGCTAAATGCACGTTCAGATAATATACTGGCTGCAGGGCAGGCCAGCACCTCTGTCTGTAACGTATGAATGGAAATCTGAAAAATAATTGTCCCCTTAATTGGTACTTGTTGAATAGCAGATTTGAAATGCAGTGTCTAAACGCTGTAAGTCACAGTAGAATATGAAGGAAAAAAGTTTTTTTCTTTTTTTAAATGCAGATTAAGCAGACACATATGCACTCAGCTTGCAATGGCCGCTAAACACCGCACACCTAACAGGTTGGATACTGTTGTTGTTCTATTCCACTATTTAATAAAAAAAAAAACCTTTGAATGAAAAACTGAAAAATAATTATTTTCCCCTTACATTGTGTAAGAGACGCTCAGTGCGCATGCCCAGGCACACTGGAAGGAATGTGCGAATGCGCATGCGCCAATGCGCGGACGCGCCAATGCGCGAACGTGCGTACGCAACGTGCGCACGCAATTGGCGCCAAATGGCCTATTTATACCAAGCGGTGACAGGAGCACATTGCTGAGTGGTCTTTCAGCTTGTGTTCCTGTTTACCTGTGCCCTGACCTGCTTGTGGATTTCCCGTTATACCGACCCGGCTTGCCTTTTGACCCTCCTTGGATTCCTGCCTGCCTACCTGTGACCTCAGCCTGTGTTTGACCCTGCCTTTGCCTTATGCCTTTGTACCTTGCTGCCAGACTGTGTACCGACTTCGGCTTGTATCCTGACTCCGCTTCTGTCTCATGTTCCTGTACCCATGCTGTCCGGCTGTTGACAACCCCTTGGCTTGTGTTCCGACTTCGCTCCTGCCTTCTCATCCAGCATCACTGAGTTCCAGTTCCAGGTGTTCATCCGGTGATCCACAGCCATCAGTCTTCTGCCAAGACATCACCTGCTATACCGGCCCTCGTGCCACTCTGTGTCCTACACCGCCTGTCATCTCTATCAGGGGTGTTGGACATGAGATGCAAGAGAAGCCCCCTCTACAGCTTGGTCTCCACCAGGTACGTGATACATTGGTGCTTTTTGAAGAGCAGGTTAGAAAAGCAGTGTCTGTCTAAAGACTGTATGTCAAAGTTAAATATGAAGGAAAAAAGTTTTTTTCTTTCTTAAATGCAGATTAAGCAGACACATATGCACTGAGCTTGCATTAAATGTGCAGCACCGCATGCCGCCCACCTAACAGACTGATACAAGTTTTTTTTTTTTCCTCCTTTCTCCTCCTCACTGGGCTCAGGTCAGGGCATAAAGATTGTGCACTGCACCCCCACACAATACAATCAAGATAACATCTGAACTTCTGTATAGGGGTATATATACACACACACTTATATGTATATATACACATACACACATATAGGTGTGATAGGAGCGGAGCCACATCCCTGCAAATAATTTAATTAGCGCAGGCATAGGGTTCTGCTACTTTCACACTTATATGTGTGTATGTGTATATATACATATATGTGTGTGTGTGTATATATATATATATATCCCTATACAGAAGTTCAGATGTTATGCCTGCCTCCAAAGACGTCCAAAAAATGCCCAAAAAAATGCCTGCAACAAAAATGCCAAGGTGTGTTGTTGCAGGCATTTTTTTGGGCATTTTTTGGGCGTCTTTGGAGGCAGGCATAACATCTGAACTTCTGTATAGGGGTATATACTGTATACACACACACACATATATGTATATATACACATACACACATATAGGTGTGATAGGAGCGGAGCACATACCTGCAAATAATTTCACAGGTACACTTTTTAGACCCCCCCCCAGACACTAAATCCAAAGAAATCTCTTTTTTTTTTATAATTGTCTCTCTATCAAAAACGACAATTTTTAAGAACTTTTTTTTGTGTGATTAATAGTTCCTAGGACATGACCTAGAACCCTAGGCACTTTTTAGGGGCATTTATTGGGTTTTAGGGCTTCAAAATGGTGTTTTTTGATTACCGAAGTTCGGGTCCCATTGATTTCAATGGGGTTCTGTAATCCGGACCCGAACTTTTGGGAAGTTTGGGTGTTCTAGTCGAACCAAACTTTTCAAAAGTTCGATCATCCCTACATACAGGTATATGATATCAAGAATGCTTATTTGCATGTCCCCATCTCTCCTGTTTAGGTACATCCAGCCTGTCAGATTTTTGGCATACGATTACTGTGGGCAGCTAGCAGTAATCATTGAGTTCTGCTGGCTGGGAAGGCTCCCTGTGCCCCCCCCCCCCCCCACCAGCAGAACACACTAGCGCTGTGGGAGGCATTCCAACATACACACTGACTGAGTTGATGGTTCAATCAAGTGATTTTCTTTCCCTCCACCCGTGATGGGCTGCCTCTCAACAAGCTAATCATGAGGACACTACTCTTGACAGCCAGTAGGCACAGAGTCTTTAATTTGGCATTGTGGCTTTCAGATAATTCTTTATCAGTGCCAATTTGCTAAATGGCCTTTCCCCTGAACAACTAGTGACCATTATGCTCAAATATATTCTAAGAGCTACAATAACACCAGGAAAGGTATTAGCAAGCCCTTCATCATAAAATAAAACTGCCTGTTGAGATTGAGTGAAACATAACTGGAGCTTGCAAAGACTGGAAACTGGACAATTTCCTCAACAAACAGAATACTGAAGTCTCGGGGAAAATAAGTTTCATTTTTTTAAACAGAGAGTCTAAGGCCCCTTCTGGCAGGGGGACCTGGGGCAATTGCCCCCTTTTACTGAAGTCAATATGTGGATAAACACAAATCCCAATTTGCATGAGTAAATGAAGCAACTAGACCTGTATATAGTCCTGTTTATAGCTTGATACAGTCTTAGCAATCCCAATTGGTTACAGTAGGTCTACCGTCGATACCATGAAAAATAATATTGTAATGCTGAAACCATGGGTTTGAATACATAGTCTACAGAAGCTAAACCATGTGTGCTCTGACACATTTCATCCAGAGAGGGGCTTCTGTAAAGGGATGTGCATCAGAGTACATTTGGAGACGGTCCTGTAGACCAGGGAGGAACTACTACTGTGGGAGGCATCAATTTTAACCACTTTACCACCGGAGGATTTTGCTGTCTTACGTCCAGGCCACTTTTTGAGATTCGGCGCTGTGCGACTTTAACTGTGCGGTCGTGCGACGCTGTACCCAAACGAAATTTATGTCCTTTTTTTGCCACAAATAGAGCTTTCTTTTGGTGGTATTTGATCACCTGTGCGATTTTTACTTTTTGCGCTATAAACAAAAAAATAGCGTTTATTTTGAAAAAATAACAATATTTTTAAAATTTTTTTATATGAAATTCCTCCCAAAAAATATGTAAAAATCTAATTTTTTTAAAAATTTTTGCCAATTTGTTTTCTGCTACCTATGTTTGGTAAAAAAAAATCACAATAAGCATATTTTAATTGGTTTGCGCAAAAGTTATTGCGTTTACTAACTAAGGAAAAGATTTCTGTCATTTTTGGTGTTTTTTTTTTAACGAGTAATGGCGGCGATCTGCGATTTTTTTTGAGGGACTGCGACATTGCGGCGGACAGATCGGACCCTTGACTGACATTTTTGACACTTTTGGGGGTACCAGTGACATTACTGCAGTAATCAGTGCTATATATATGCACTGTTACTGTAAAAATGACACTGGCAGGGAAGGGGTTAATTTTATTGGAGAGGGAGGGGTTAATGTATGCCTGGTGCTTACTAACGTGTGGGGGGGGAGGTGACTGAGTGAGTCAGGGACAGATCGGATGTTCAGCTATGCTGAACACTCCGATCTGTCACTCCCTGTCACTTAGGAGCTCTGTTTACACAGGCGGGCGGATCTCCAAACTAGATTCCCCAACGATCGGGGAAGAGCGGCGGCGATCGCCGCCGCTCCTCCCCTGGCCCGACTCCCGCTGTGAATGAAAACAGCGGGAGCGCGCCTCCGGCGGCGCGCGAGCGCCGCCTACAGGGGGAGGAGTCCAGCGACGTAGGTCTACGTTGCTGGACGATAACGAGCCACTGTGCCGCGGTAGAGGCACAGTGGCCAGAGGTAAAGTGGTTAATGTCTCCATGCAGACATATTTTTAGCCCCAACTCATGCAAGAGGCGATATGATTACATGAATTGCTTTGGTCAATCAGTTCTTGGACATGCTATTTATTTATTTATTTTTTTAACAACACAGCTCACATTGCGATTATCTGCACACTGGAATTTGGACTGTACAGTGAAATGATAACAGCGGGAATTTGTACACACCCGAACAGTTCCCCCATGTGACCCTGCTACACAGGCTTGAGTTTTGAATTGACAAAGGAAATCCACTTCTTTGAATTGTATGCTTTTACTCTGGTTGACACTTCAGTAGAAGTGATTTGACTATGGGAATCTCTACAGTTACACAGTTACAGTGAGCACAAAATAGGACACTTCTTTAACTCAATGGATCCCATTCCTCTGGCGTACTTTATTAGTAAAATTGAAATGCCTCCCATTGAGAAATTTAGATTATCTCAAATTACGGACTTCCTACACTCTATCTGGCTTAACAAACCGGACCCCCCCCCCCCCAAACTTACATTCTATGAACAATAGTGATCCAAAATAATGGTTCAGAGGGGAGGCATCTCTACTATATACTCTGCCCTGGCTGACAAAGCAGATAAGCCATCCTATGATTGTTCCTAGGAATCTGATTTGGATGTGCAATGGGACCCAGACGAGTAGTTTCAGTCACTCCGACGCTCCTAAAAAGGTATCATGAATATCTCTCTAATAGAAGTGAATGTTAAAATTATCTCTAGATGGTATTATGTTCCCATCAGACTGACCAGAATCTATCTGGTTGCTTGTCCCCTGTGCTTCAGAGGGTGTAATCTCGTTGCTTCCATGTATCGCACATGGCGATCTTGCCCCCGTATTAGAGGTTATTGGAACACATTTTTTTACATAATACGTAAAGTTACTGGGGTAGCTGTGCCTCAGGATCCCACAATAGCCCTCTTGAATCACAGGGTAGGCAAAACCCTTGATCAGGCCTTGATCTTTTTTATGTTTTTGGGAGCCAAAATTACGATCGCAGGAGCTTGTAAAAAGCTCTCGGTCTCAATATCAGCAACAAAGCGGAAAGTATCCTGGATCATGTCCCAGGAACAACTTTTATTTTAGCTAAACTTCAAGATAAAATGCAGAGTTCTGAGGCGATCTTGGAACCTTGGACACTTTGGGCCTGATTCATAGTACGGCGAATTGGCGTTTCGGCGTGATTTTGCGAAGCGGCGATTATTTAAGTCTGAAATTGGCATTCAAAGAACGGCGGGCGGAAAATAGCGCCTAGTGTGAGATTCATTAAGATGCAATATGGTCAGAGCGCGACTTAAAACCACGCCAGCTAAAAGCTCGACTAAAGTTTAGCCAAATTTTCCCCTGTACCCCCAAAAATCCCAAATCACTGTGGAAGGTGTGGAAGTCAATTTGGAGATGACTTGCGTTTAAAAAATCTCAAAAACTGACTTAGAAAGAGAGATATCTGCGAAAGTGTGGAAAGGTTAAACAGCTCCTCCAGCCGCGAGCTGCGAACTCGCGAATGTGCGCATGCGCAACGTCAAATTGGCTCAAAAAATTTCGCCAGCGCGATTTTGGGTCAATTTTTTTTTGAATACCGCTTGCAAATCCGCTGTCTCGCCCATAGAAAATGGCAAAAACCGGCGGAATTGGAAAAACATGCACACTTCCAACAAGGGATCCTTTAGTAAACACCATCACATTCCATACACCTTTCCTGCTAACTCCGAAATCATAGCAGTCAAATCTACAGTGTTTATATAGAACCTCCACATTATCGGAAAAAACCCACAAAATATTACATTGGGGAATTGGTCGTCAGATATAAAAAAAATAGATGTAAAACATATTTCAAAGAAAGATTATTAGCATTTCACACATATCAAGGAAATGTCACAATTTTGACAATATTTTATGTGTTTCCAAAGAATGTTTTTAGAAATATATTGCAAATACTACCTTTTCTTCCATATGGGTATGGCCAAGTGTTACCATTTTACTACACATTTAACTGAAGGTATATATATATATATCCCTTATACTTGGCTAATTAGCAAAGTATGCCCAACAAACAAATAGAGCTTTAGCTCACAATATTGCTACATATTAACTTTATGGGGCATCTTTTGTATTTTGTTCATGTCTTTGGATTAAAAGTTTGCTGATACACATGCCTTTTTCAAACATGAACAAAATTAATGATGTCAACATTTGGAGGATTGGAGATATCCAAGTGTTGCCCATACAGAGGGCACCTTCCGGATTCGAACTTACAAACCTACAGCAGGAAGGCAGACTCCCTAATCATTGTGCTATTTCTCAGTGAGCGTTGGGTGTTTTCCTCATGCCGTCAAAATGCTCACATGGGAACAGGGGCCATTGAACTGAATAGGATTGGATTTTTTGCCTGTTTTGGGAGCTGATCCTTGAGCTGGACAAATCCCCCTCAAACGCCCCCAAACGGGCTACGTTCACATGTACGTGTTTGTGGTCTGTTTTTGGGGCTTTTGTAGGTGATTTCATATAACAATGCCTGCCCAAAAAATGCATGTCAAAACGCCTGTGAAAACGCCAGCCAAAATGCACATAAGAAAGCCTGATATAATTGCCACGCCAAATTTAGGGATGTTCATGAGTGATGAGTCAGATTGTTGGCTTACATATCTGTTCAATCGTCACAATCTCACTTCTCAAATCCCAAAAGGTGTGTTTCAATTGTTTCCCTAAATATATATTTCTCTCTCTCTCACGTAATTGTATATATATGTATGTATTCCTGTATCTAAACATTCTAAATAATGACTAGCAAACTTCAAGAGAGAATTTTTTCAATTCACATATACTATACACACCTACATACATTTCTATTCCTCATTTCTATTTCCCTTGTTTTGGCAACTGAGCATGCTCCAAAACACACAGGATACACACAGTTAATTTTTGGACTGGGCGTTACCATTCTGGGTGTGTTTGCTTGGATTATATATAGCTCACTCAGACATCAGGAAAGATTTGACCTACGAAGAGGTCCAATATATTTGTGTGTCACATGTTTTATGGGTAACATTTTTGGCCCTTTGTTATTTATGGAGGTGAGATTTGGCTGTGTTGTGTGTTGACTCTCTGTAAGTATTTATTGCTGTTAACATAATTCTGTCAATCTGCACATGCATCTGTTGATTAT